>NC_050483.2:2145000-2486428 GCF_012460135.2 Molothrus ater | reverse complement strand
ATGAACATGAATAGCACAAATCATCCTGCCAGCTAGAATTTAATTATGAAATTATTGATTCTTATGGTTCAAGGCACAAAATCATCATTAGATGGAACCAAGGGAAGGGATTCCTTGCATGATATATTATAGTTTCAGGGAGGTCTGTGTTTTCTCTGAAACAACCAACTCTGCTGACAGAGAATAAATACAAGGTCAACTGCAGGTGAAGATGCCAGGTTCTAATAAAAAGGCAATTAATTTTATCTGACAGAAGAAACCCATGGAGTTTGCTATCTGAAGAGATCTTGGGCAGGAGGGTATCCAGGATTGCTGTCTGCAGCAGTGAGCCTCCCAACTTACACCACTTTAATTACCTGCTCTTCCTGAGTTCAGCTGATAAAAGCCACATTTAGGCTCGGTTTGCTGGTGGGGTGGAGGAAGAATGGGCAGTTGGCCTTTCTGCCTTCACCTGGGCCAGTTCCTGCAGGGCTGCAGGAGGACTCCAAGCCATTCCAGCAGGGTCACACAGGAGGAGACTGAGCTTGCACCCCATGCTGCTGCTGAAGGGCAGTGTGGCTACCATGGACCAGCACACACACACATCCCTGAGGGCTAAAGGATGAGGGTGGATACCCTGCAGCTGCTGCTTCTTCAGCTCTCTGTATCAGGAACACTTCAGTAAAGGATGCTCAGAGGGCTGGGGCACTCTCCTGTGAAGACAGGCTGAGCAAACTGGGGCTGCTCAGTCTGGAGAAGAAAAGGCCCTGGGGAGACCTTGACTCCCTCCCAGTACCTCAGGGGGCCACCAGACAGCTGGAGAGGTGTTGGAACCCCAAACATTCCTCTGACCGCCCGGGATAGCTCGAGACCCTGGCAAAAAGCTCAGAGACCTTGGCACACAATCAAAGACACCTGTGCCTTTGATTTTAACCCGTGGAGAAAATTACCAGCCTTGTGTGAGGATTTACAAGCCACAAAAGTTTGAGTAGAATGATAGCTAACTTGTCACAAAGTGAAAAAGTAGAATTTTAGAGATTTAGAATGAGAGTTCAAGAAGAAAGATAGAAGAATCTGAGTGTGTCCTGTCCTTCTTCTTCTTCTTGTCCTCCATCTTCTGCTGTCATAGTAACACTTTTAAATTAGTTTAGGATAGAAGCAAACTGTCTAACATAAGTGATAAGTATTAGAAAATTATTGTAAATAAAGTACACGTAAGTTTTAGTATAAAAAGCCAACACCACCCGAAGGGCAGGGACTGTGCCACAGCCCAACCTGCTGGACAGATCTCAGCAGGTCAGAGAAGGAATGGAATAGATAAGGGAAAATAAACAACCTTGAGAACCAAAACCAAAAAATCTCAACTTCTTCTTCAGTCGCAGGGCTGAGAAAGAAAAAAACCTTTAATACCTTGGGAGCCATTTCAGCAACACAAAACCCGAGGCAGAGGGACTTGGTACCAGGACATGGAGTGACAGGACACAGGAGAATGACTTCAAACTGGCAGAGGGCAGGTTCAGATTGATGCCAGTAAGAAATTCTTTCCTGTGAGGGAGGTGAGGCACTGGAGGTTGTCCAGGTAAGTTGTGGATGCCGCATCTCTGGAAGTGTCCCCAGTAATGTTTCACTTTTAGCAGCAGCAACAAGAAAAAATGTAAAGGAACCTACATTATCAGATGCCATATACAGTTTAGTTGATCTTGGAAAGGTTAGAAACCCCAGATCCAGGGAGAGAAGAGCCGCCTGGACCATGGATTTTGAACTTTCTCTGCGGAATAGAAGAAATCTAGTTTCCTAAATGTGGAGTGAATCAATCAAAAGATTTTTGTAAGTGATTTAACATGCCAGCCAGAGAAACAGGGAATGTGGTTTACATACATTTAACTACCCCCATGTGAACACCAGAGGGTTTGTGGGACTCTTGAAAGCATGCAGAGTGAAGTAAAGGGTACTGAGCAGGCACTACCAGCACATTCAGAAAAGAGTAACTTTACATGTTGTCCTAGAATGGAACTACCTTTGGAATGTCTTTGCTTTAGTGCAAAGCTGGTTTTGTGGCCCAATTATAATAAAGGATGCAGTTCAGAATTGGATAAATACCAAGGAATCTATCTGAGACCAAGTCTCCAAAGATCAGAGGATTCCTCTGCCCCTCTGGGGAGTGTGTGTGCCTAAATATGCACATCCTTCATTTACTGTTTGAAGAATTTGCTGTGTCAGACCTTCCACAGAACACCACTTTTAACATTTGTGCTATTTTGAAAGCAAAAGGCCAACAACAAACCAGCCAAAAAATAGCATAAAGGATAATAGTTGGTAGATAGTTCAGCATTATGAAAAATTCTATTCATTAAACTTTATGAAACAGAAACCTCTGTTATGACAAGCACAAAGCAGACTAAACCAAATCCCTGGGATCCTGAAAACATGGAAACTTTTCTTCTTCATAAATAAATAGGAAAAACATATTTTTGCCTTAGAGGCCATTAAGCTGCCTCTCCACTGACATCCTTATCGTTTACTTGGCAGCCCTGTTTTCTGGCCCCTTCTGCAAAGCCTTCCCCAAAACACCTGATTATCTCAGTCTAGCAGCATGAACTGTATTTTGTAAAAATGAACTTTATTTGTAAACTCTGAAAAGGGAAAGAAAAAAATCTAAGCACACAGAAATTGCAATAGACTGTTCTAATGGGAACACAATTAGCAAGACTGTGTCATTCATTTGCCCAGCTCTGTCCCACTTCTCTGACAATGAAGAATGAGAGCTATTTCTGTGAGAGTCATAAAAATCCCCAGTTTGAGCAATTATTACATGCAATCATGTAACTAAATAGGAAGTTTCATACTGGGAGGCAAAAAGCCTACAGTAGAAAGGATGAAAATATTAACTACAAAGTGATAGATCAAAGCACCTCTCCTTTCCCCCATCCCTGTACTATTCCCAAAGGCTGTATTTCTTAAGGACCAAGCAAGCCTGCCTGCCAGTGTCAGCTCCTCTACAACCTTTAAAATTATTTCACAAATACGTCAGGAAGGCAGCACTACCAGATTCATGGTTATTGACTAATGTTTACAAACACAGAAATAAATTTAGGAGTCCAGGATATCTAGTTATCAAATACACTGACATTCACCTGCAGTATTACCCACACTGTATCTCAATATTCTTGCTCACAGACAGAACATAAAGGTCCTCCAAAACCAAAATTAGGCTATCCACCAAGAGACAAATCACACTTCACACCTTCAGAGCCACAGGCACTCTTCCCCATCCCCTTAATGTACATATTTCTCCTGAAAAAAGCATTTTTTAACTTATCTGTGAACATGCAGAACCAGCAAAGAGTTGGATGATCTACAACGCATTTCTAAACAGTGCTCACACCGAACCCCAGCCACTTCAAACAAATTACAGGTGCCCATCATTGAACCAGGGTCCTGAGGTCTTTTCAGTACGTCAGATTGCTCAGAAGGTGATCCTTTGATCACCTGTATACAGTAATAGACATTCGAGAATCAATAGTTGTTAATAAAATATTAGCTTTCTCCCAATCAATATACACACAACTATGAAATATTCAGCACAGGTATAAAAATGAGAATAATTAATACATTGTTTCATGGTGTATAAAGTGCAGATTTAAAAAAGGAAAAAAAAACAAGACATGCTAAAGCCTTTGTCACACATATTTCTCATGGTCAGAAAAGCCCATCAGATGTAAGAACCACAAACTTCATGGAAAATTTTCTGTTCAGCTTAACAAGTTTTATGGAATTCCTTTGTTTCATAAGTAAAAGCCTGACTCTGGAAATCATAAATCCAAGCAGCAAACACAAAGATACAACAGCAGAGCAGCAAAGTGCTGCACATTTCACAGATATGTCACTCCTAACCCACCAGGCTGTTTTCATCCATCATGACACAGTGCCTTTCAGGAGATACACACCTGTCAAATCCAAATAAATACACTGCAAGTTCTTGGCCTTCCTACAGGTCCAGTGATTGCGTCCCAGATCATTTCCACCATTCCTTAAATTGAAGTCCTAGGAATTTGGCACTGCTGTGATCCAATGTGAATGGGCTCCTCTCCCTGTGTTGGGGATTTCTCTGGGAGAAATGCACACGGATGTGCCACACCCTGCACACTCATTGGTCACTGTCCCAGACTGCAAGGCAAGATGTATTTTTTCTATTTGCCATCTGTAGGGCAGTTGTCTTCTGCTCAGTGGGCAGTTTTCCTTATCTCTTCCCCAACTGGGGAGATGTCTGCTGATAACAGCTATTGAATGTCACTGCATGGCTGATCAGAACTACAGCATCCCATTGGGAGATGTGAGCCCAGAGGGAGGAGCCAAGCATTCCTACCTGGATATAAACTGGAGATTCTGGAACACCAGCACGGCTTCTGCACTGGATTTCCCAGAGGAACAGCAGCTGCCTCTTGCCCTGGATCTTCAGAGGAAGAGACGGCACCTTTCTCCAGGATCCCTGCTCCAGCAGAACCAGCCCTGACACTGCAGGAGGGCTGAGCCACAATTCCAATGGGACTGCTGCCAACAGCCTGACCCACAGGGTGTCAGGTTGGGTTCTGACTCTGGCAGTGTTGGTTTAGTTTACTGCATTGTTTATTTGATCCTTTTATTTTCTTCCCTAGTAAAGAACTGTTATTCCTGCTCCCATATTTTTTGCCTGAGAGCCCCTTAATTTAAAATTTACAGCAATTCGGAGGGAGGGGGTTTACATTTTCCAGTTTAGGGGAGGCTCCTGCCTTCCTTAGCAGACACCTGTTTTCCAAACCAAGACAGTCACACAGGAGACACACACTGCAAAACACACACAGGCATGCTGGGAGAGCATTGGAGCATTTTCTCCTGACATTTTCCAGCAGCCACGTGCTCATTGTTACTCAAATCAGACAAGCCATGGAATCTAATGGAGCACCAAAAGCAAACACCATAGATATTCTGTACTTGGCAATTAGTCATCTGACAGCTCTTCTTTGTATAGCTGAATGATGTTTGGACAGAAAAAAAGAGGACGCAGCAGGGCAAATAGAGAACTCCTCTCTAGCAAGGCCAGCACTGGGCCTGGCTCCACCAGCCTTTGGCTGCAGACATTAACACAGCCTGGGACTCTGGGAATCAGCATGGGAGGTTTAAGCCACATTTATCCATCTGACTTGCCAGCCTCACACACATTGCACCTCCTCTTACTGGGACCATTCTTGAGAGCACCTTCCTTGACACACATGAACAATCTTGCTGTTCACTGTGAAAAATACTTCTGTAAAGACACTGAAATTCTGGGGGCAAAGACCCAGAATCTTTTCAAAAGAAGATGTGAAGTTAAGAAGAGTTCGAGTATTGCTGTACTGCTCAGCCCCAAAACTAAAAATAGGCTTTTAGGTTTCAGATGAGAAGATTAAAGCATACTCATGAAAAGGTATTTCAAATATTAAAATGGAGTGCAAATAGAAAGGTCAAAGTATTCACTGTGTTCACTGAGAATATGACAAGAGGTGACAGGCTTAAACTGTGGCGAGAGAGATTTAAGGGAGCCATTAAGGAAACCTTTCTAAAGGGCTGAGGAAGGGGGGACACACACAAAAAGGGAATTAAAGTGTTTCCCTCAGTGAAATTGCCTGTGTTTTTTAAGAACAGATAAGACAAAGGATGTTTCAGAGTCCATGGATCCTGCCTTGAGGAATGGTGAGCCTGATGCCCTTCTCTATGATTCAGTTACTTCCTTGATTTAGTAGGAGAGTTCAATTCTGTGTCTGAAGAACAAAGAGTTTGTTACAAATGGTATCTACAAACAGAATAGAGATTGGGAAATTTTTTACATGTTTGGACAAAGGAGATGACAAACCCTGGCAGTTATATCTCCAAAAAGATCAGAACTTGATTGAGTAAACTCTTTCTGAAAAGCAAGTTGCACTCCTTAAGGCATTCTCCCTTACTGTGGGAGCAGATGACTAAAACATGAGAGCTTTTTGCTTCCAGCCACTGGCATCGATCCTGCAGCTGCTGCATGTTTGTGAGATAGCACATTCCCACTAAGAAATGAGCGTGGTGGCTCTCCTTCTATCCCTCACCTCCCTGACTGTTTGTAGGAATTGCCACATTTAGGAATGTAGAGTTCTTATGCCATAAAAATGGATTTAGTCCTATTTATCAAGGAGAAATCCTTCAGTGAGAGAACTCAGGACAAATGCTGGCCAGGAGACATGGCTTGCCCTTGATGTCTCTTTAGATAGACAGCTTCGTTCATTAATCCTGACTGAGTATTAAATATATAATATTATTTTTATGCTTAATGCTTAAGTTTATGCATAAGCATGAACATACATAGGCAAAACAATTTTAAACACTGCATTTTTATGACAGTTTATACACCAGCACAAAAGGCTGCAGCTAAGAAATAATGTAAAAATGCTAATTATGCCTAAGTCAAGAAATACAACCATCAGCATGATTTGCGGTCAGCTGTTTAATTAATTTTAGTATTAATAAAGTTACAGAAAATCAATGTGTCAAAAGGACTTGAAAGGATTACCAACTACTCTGGACAAATTAGCAACACTTCCATGCCTAGAGCACAGGAAAGCACAAAGATGTTTAATTAAACTATTTGCCAGTGAGGAATTTAAATCACTGTAAATATTGCATTTTTAGTACTTTTTTTCCTCAGATTGAAAGCACTTAGGAGCAAGTAATATTCTGTTTTCCTGTGCTAAAAAATGTTGCAGTCAAACCCAGTAAGCCCATAAAATGAAGGTGAAGTCAGGAACAAAAGAATGTAACATGGCATTTAAAATTAGAGGACTGGGGAATAATTCAGCTCCAAAGCAACAAAAGATGTTACAAAACTGCATGGAAAAAGGAAGGAGAAGATTTATAACATAAAGGCCACATGGTTACTCAGGGCTCATGCACACTGTGCTTCAATGAACTGCTATTGTTTCTTGTGAAAATGTCAATATCTATAAAAATAAACCTCACTGTTCACTGAATTCTTGCTGCTCTAAGTCTGTGTTTTTCCCATATCTAATTTATCTGACTCTTTACTAGACTCCCCAATGCTTGTCACTGTGTCTGCATGAATTTGGCTAAAATGCTCCAACTCTCTGTGCCTCAGCTTCCCTTTTCCAAAAGAGCAATTAAATACTTCTCAGGCTTCAAGGGATGCATTGAGAAGCCACATTATCTGTGTTAGTACAGCATTCTCTGACAACACAGAGGAATCAGCCTTTTTAGTATTGTTAAAGACAGAGCTTCCCTATGGCAATAGTGCAGCAGTTATCTCTCTGTGGGACTTATCTAAAGCCAAAATGAATGCCACTGAAAGCTTTCTCCTGTGTTAATGGGGTTTGAGCCAAAACCTCTGTGGCTGTCAGTCAGCTGGTGTGCGGCTGCTCAGCTTCTGTTGCGCTGGATTGATTTAATACACTTCCAGCCTGCTGCTGACTTGTCCTGCAGAGCAAAGAAATGCTCTCTGATGCAGGCAATGCCCACCAGCACACACATTACCTGCTGCTCAACTCGGCCAACAGCCCTCCAAGGGACCTGGAACAAATGTTTCTGCATTTCAAGGCACCTCAAACTAAATCACATTTCCCTTCACAGGTCTGGGAACAGAGCTGCTGTTGACTGCAGGTCAAACAAAGGAGTCCTGCTTAGCACCAGGAGCTGAGTCCTGCCTTGCCTCAGAGCACCTCCCATTAAAGGACTCAGTTGAGTAGAGATCAGCATAAGAATATCTTGTGTCTGCTGAGTTAACAGAAGCAAAGCATCATCCATTCAGGTTGGCTTACAACCAATGTCCAAGTGCATCTGAAAATGCCTGAGTGCTGTCCTGAAGATGTGCAGTGACATGCACACAGATCACAATGGGCTCCAAGAAAGACCATGGTGTGTCTTCAAGTTGTTGTGACAGAGTGAATTTCAAAGAAGGGAACACATTTTGGTTCCAAGCAGAATCAGGGGATCCAGATCTACCTGAGGGGCTCAGCCCCAGCCTGTGGTGGTGTTCACAGGGGCCCCAGGATGAGGGAAGAGATGAGAATCTTGACTCCATGTTTCAGAAGGCTGATTTATTATTTTATGATATATATTATATTAAAGAAAATGAGATCTTAAAACTATACTAAAATAATAGAAGAAAAGGACTTCATCAGAAGGCTAGCAAGGAATAGAAAGGAATGATAACAAAAGCTCATGACTCTCAGTGAATCCAAGCCAGCTGGGCTGTGATTGGTCATTGATTAGAAACAACCAACATGGACCAATCAAAGATGCACCTGTTGCATTCCATAGCAGCAGATCATTCTTGTTTTTCTTTTCCTCTGAGGCTTCTCAGCTTCTCAGGAGAGAAATCCTGCCAAAGGGATTTTTCAGAAAATATCACGGCGACACCAGTCAAACCTATTGTGTTAAATATCTGACCCCTATTCTATAAACAGTGACATCATTATGACCCCAACACAATTGATATTTTCATCATTTTTCTAGGAAAGTTTGGCAAGTTTGCTGATGACACCAAGCTGGGGAAGGGATGCCATTCTGGAGGACCTTGACAGCCTTGAGAGGTGTGCACCTCCGAACTTCATGATGTTCAACAAGCCCATGTCCTGCACCCAGGCCAAATGCCCTCTCTCTGGGCAGAGAATGGATTGAGAGCAGCCTTCAGTAGGAGGATTTGGGTGTGCTGGTGGAGGAGGAGCTCACCATGACCCAGCAATGTGCACCTGCAGCCTGGAAAGCCAACCACATCCTGGGCTGCATGAAGAGCACTGTGAGGAGGAGGTCGAGAAGGAAGTGCCTTCCCTCTGCTCTTGTGACACCCCAGCAGGAGCCCTGTGCACAGCTCTGGGGCCCCAACATGAGAAGGACAGACCTGATGGAGAGTCCAGAGGGGCCCCCAGAGATGCTCAGAGGTTGCAGAAGCTCTCCTATGAAGACAGGCTGAGAGATTTCAGGTTGTTCAGCCTGGAGAAGAAAAGGCTCCAGGGAGACCTTCCAGCTCTTTCCAGCACCTAAAGAGGGCCTGTAAGAACTGGAAAGAGACTTTTTACAGGGAGACATAGTGACAGAGCAAGGGGAAATAGCTTAAAACTGAAAGAGGGAAGTTTTAGATTAGACATTAGGAAGAAACTCTACACTGCAAAGTTGATGGGGCCCTGGCACAGGCTGCCCAGAGAAGCTGTGGCTGTTCCATCCTTGGAGGTGTTCAAGGCCAGGTTGGGCTCTGAGCAACCTGGTCTAGTGGAAAGTGTCCCTGCCCATGGCAGGAGGAGGTGGAACTGGATGATCTTTAAGGTCCTTTAGAACCCAAACCATTCTATGATGCTATAAAAAATTATGTGGTTATTAGGCAAGTGTATTAGATTTGTGAGGCCAGATTTTGGTAGCAGGGGATCTACACGGGTGGCTCTTGTGAGAAGCTGCCTGAAGCTTCCCCCATGTCCAGCAGTGCCAGACAGCTCCAGGATGGACCTGCTGAATCAAGAATGATGATAATGCTTCTTAGATTTAAGAAGAAAACAAAAAGTTATTGCTCAGATGTAATTGCAGCCAGAGAAGAGCAGGGTGAGAATATGGGAGAGGAACAACTCTGCAGACAGCCTGGTCAGGGCTGAAGGAGGGGCAGGAGCTGCTCCAGTGTTGGAGCAGAGATTCCCTGCAGACTGTGGGGCAGCCCAGGGTGAGGCAGCCGTGGAGGGCCCCAGGGGTGCAGAGATCCACCTGCAGCCCATGGAGGAGCTCCCACCAAAGCCCCTGGATGCCTGAGAGGAGGCTGGGAACCCATGGGAGGCGCATCCTGGAGCAGAATTCTGGCAGGGATCTGCTGACATGTGGAGAGAGGCGCTCACACTGGAGCAGGTTTCCTGGTAGCACTTGTGACCCTGTGAGGAACTCCCACAGGAGCAGCCTGTCCTGGAAGGACTGCACCCCATGGAGCAGTGACCCACACTGCAGCACTCTGGAGAAGCCTTGCCTCTGGGATGGACTCATGCTGGAGAAGGTGATGGAGAACTGTCTCCCATGGGAGGGGAACGGCTCCTGTCCCTGAGCAATGTCACAGTGACCATCTGACCATAGCCCCACTGCCACCTCCCTGCACCACTGGTGGGAGGAGCTCCGGAAGGAAGGAGGGATGGGGAGGAAGTGGTTTTATGGCCTGATTTTACTTCTCATTATCCTGCTCCAATTTCATTAGTAATGAATTCAATTAATATCTCTAAATTGAGTCTTTTTTGCCCATGACAGTATTTGGTGAGTGTCTTAGGTTGGAAATGCAAGATGTGGCTGGGGTGTGTGTTCTATTGCCATCTGTTTGATGTGGGGCAGTTATCTTCTCTTCATTGGGCCACCTGTTACAGTTTTCTTTATCTCTTCCACCTCCCTCCAGAAAGTATCTTCTGTTCATGGCCAGTGAGTGTCCCTGTATGGCTGATAAAATTACACCATCCCATGGGGAGATGCTCTGCCCGCGGGGAGGAGCCAAGCATTCCTACCTGGATATGATCTGAGATTTGGAACAGCACAGCAGCCTTTGCCCACTGCATTCCCAGGGGAGCAGCTTTCTTTTTCACTAGATTCCCAGAGGGAGACCAGGCCCATCCACACCACCACTGGACCTTCAAAAGAAAACTCCACCCTTCTACAAGATCACTGCTTCACCAGAACCACATTTGTCACTCCTGGAGGGCTGCAGCCACCATGGAATGGGACTGCTGCCAACACCCTCACCCACAGGGGGTCAGGTCATTCTGACTCTGTCAGTGTTGTTTTGTATTACTGCATTTTTATTTTATTTTTATTTTTCCCTGATAAAAAAGTGTCATTCCTACTGCCAGATCTTTGCCTGAGAGTGTCTTAATTTCAAAATTATAACAATTCAGAGGGAGGGGGTTTACATTCTTCATTTCAAGGGAAGTTCCTGCCTTCCTTAGCAGACACCTGTCCGTTCAAACCAAGACATTGAGTAATCTCTCCTGGTCTTCATCTGAAACTAACTTTATCTCTGCTATATTTTCTCTCCCCTACCCAGCTGCACAGGGAAAAGACAGAGAGGCTTTGGTGGGTACCAGGAATGCAGACAGGGTCACCCCACTACAGCCAGATCCTAATGGTATCCTTTAGAACAGCGAGATCTAAAGAGAGCTCTAGCACAAAACAAACCTGAAAACTATTCCACCACAGACCTGCCTGCAGTGCCTGCTGCCCCAGAGTGCTGTTTTCAGACAAACCTCTCAATTCACCAGCCCCAGCCCATCACAGGAGCAGCTGTAACATTTGTTTACTGACCTCCCTGAACACCCGAGACCCTGTGCAGCACTTTGAAAGTGCAAGTGCCACACCAAAAATAACAGGGTTGCTTTCTGGAATGCTAATTCAGTTCACAAAGAAGAAATAGTGGAAAAGGTCACTAGATTAGATTCCAGAAAACAGCACTATCTTTCAAAGAGTGACCATATTATCAATTGCCTGCCTAAAGGCTTTCATTCAGGTCTTTTACAAACACACACACACTGATTCTGGATGTGAGGCCACTAACCTGCCCTTTGAGATTGCCACTTCACTCTAGCCAAACTTGCTGCATTATTAGCATCATTATGGGGTCAACTGCACCACCTTGAACCTGACAGGTAAAGCCCAGCAACAAAAATACTAAGGCATCAATTTTAGTAATAGCAAACAATTTGAGCATTTGTTCTAACCATAGCAGGGACCTTCTGCAGTTGAGCTGCCTTTCACAGACAGGGGAGGGGAAGAAGGGAAGAGCAGGAGAGGTTCTGTTTTTTTCTCTTGAAAATGAGATTTCTCAGAGCTCTTACATTCCTCTATGCTTTAAGCACAACTTTTCTAATAACGTGATGGAGAAGGGCTTGTTCTGAGAAGTTCAGTACATTCAAAACTGAATATGGGCCCAGAAATCACACAGGATGGATGTTACAGTTTAACCAGTCAAAATCATTAGCTTTTCTTACCTGCTCTTCTCTACCCATACTGTAAATCAAATTAGAATATAAACTCAAGACTAAGATTTATATTCTAAGATTTCTAAATATTATATTTCTATGTAACATCTATTTTTTCACAGAATTAGAATACCGAACTATGTGTTTTGAAAATACTTCCTCTTTCTCTGGTAGATAAAGACTTATTTTTTGCAAGTAACACACAAATATTTTAGTGACTCATTGCTTCGAGAAACCAAAGGTCAAAGAAATTCTGGGAACGTCATCACAGCAAATGAGGACTGAAAGAGGGTAAAAGCACAGTCCACTATTGAAACACCATGCAGACCAGTAAAATGTGGAGGTGGATCATTTTCACAGAGAAAAACATCTTGCCAGCATAGCTTTGGTGCATGAAGAGGAGGATGCTTGCACAGGTCTCACCCCATTTTGACAGAAGGGGTACTCCTGACATGTTGGATGGCCAGATAACTTTCCATGAAAGTTCTATTTCTACTTCTTGAAAAGATAAAACTTGGACAAAATGGGCTGAGACATTCCCAAGTCCAAAGGAGGCTTCTTCAGTTAGAAGAATGGCTGTGAGTAACACATGGAAATAGAGAATGAAAAATCTCCTGGCACTCTCATTTGAAAAGTTCTTTAAGCTTTATGACATAATCAGTGAATATTCATAGTAAATTCTTTAAAAAACAAACAAACAAAAAACAAACACAAGCATACAAGAAAACCCCAAGTCAAACAAAATACAGTGTTCAAGCCCAGTAGTGATCAAATAAAATGAAACTTATTCTTTGAATGACTGCAGGATTTGAGACAGTTTTTGGTGTTCCATGCAGACACAAGAAGAAAACTGCAAAATTAGCCATTATGTTTTAAATGGCTATCATAGCTGTTAAAGGCCAGGAATCTTTTTTGTGATCATTGTCTTCATAGAAAATGCCAACCTTATGCAAAGAGAGATGAAACCTACCCACACTGTTTTCCCTTCCTAGCAGCATGATATATGTGGTCATTCCAGGTAATTTATAGCTTATTAAGATGAAAAAGCATTAGCATACTTGATTGAATGGCAGTGAGATTTAGGAACTATGTATTCTAGTTTCAAACAGAAAATCATATGCATGAATTTTTAACATGATACCAGAGAACAGATGAAGCCCATCAAAAATAAAAGTATTATATTCTTATTGTGTAATTTGTAAGGCTTTAAAAGCATAAAATGAAATAATGCACTTCTGAAGCAAACTCCCAAACTGCTATGTTATAGGAAATCAACCCAAGAGAATTTATTTTTCAACAAGCAACCAGGGCCAATACATGTGAGAATCAATCAAATGCTTTAAATCAGTAGATTCCAGCAAATGAGAACATCTGGAGCAGCAAATCTTCCTGCCAGTTTCAGAATGGACAAGACTGTGATTTACTAGAGAACAGATAAACAATCTGTCAGTGCCACAGGAAGAGACTGAAAAGCAGGTTCCTATTCCAGGGTAACTCTTTTTAATAAAACCATCTTTCACTCAACAAGTTAATTAACATTCAGTGCACAAAGCCCTAGGAACAGGTAAGCAGAAAGCCACTGATGTTCCTTTCTTGGTGAGCACAGGTTGAAGTTATTGCTAGGCTGACTAATCTGTCTCATCATCCCAGGTCTTCTCCTTACATGAGACTGAACACTGATTATTTATCAAAATAGTCAGCACTTGATTTTCAGTCATAGGTGAGAGTTTAATATCATGGTAGACTTCATCCAGAATAATGTTTTAGTCACTCTGTTTGTATGAGTGCATTTCCTGTGCAGTCAGCACATCTTCCAACACAGCAGCTCCTTATTGATAACCACAGAAGTTTCTACTTCACAGTTGGAAACTATTATCCAAAAATTGTTTTAGGAAAAAAACTTTCAGCAACATCAAGTCTGTACAAATTAGTTTAATTTCACTAAGATCCAGTGCCTTAAAGAAAATACTGGAAGCAGCATATTTAAAATTCATCAATAGCCAAATGAATTTTATTTTGCTCAATTCAAATTGACATAGCATTCCAGCAATCACTCCATTTCCTTTTATAAAGATAAAATCCCCTCAATATCAAATGGAAACATTTCATTCAGCTTAGAAATTGTTTCTGATTTATACCTTCCATACAGAGATTGACACCTTCCACATACTTTCCACCTTTTGAAAGCCACAAGAGCTGGGGGATCAGCCACCAAGCATATGCCTGCCCAGCAACACACAGAACTGCTCAAATGCTCAACTTTACACCTTGATGAACTAGACTCAGGCTGCCCAAAACAAGATACCTCCTGCTCTGTAGAAAAATTCTGCTTTGGGCTCAGCAGTGTACAAAATACATGCAATACATGCATGTGCCTCAAGCACTTACATCTGAAACTTCATCTTTATCCTGAACCCATCAGAGCCTTACCCCATACACACACAATTTTAATCAAAACACCAACCCATCTCAGGCTTTCAGATTTGTCTTCAAATACATAGTTCAATAACAAGAAAATTTCTCATCTATTCGGTTTGAATAAAGAGTAACAAAATTTTAAAGACCTGAGTAATAGCTACAGTCTATGGTGACTGCTCAACATTTGTTGTCAGTATAAGGGGAAATTACTTAAGTATTTCCTGCCTGGTTTTTTTTAATTGATTTTTTTTAATCATTACTATTACTACTAAAAGTCTGTTTAAGCATAATGCAAAGTCTGTTTAAGCAAAATACAAAGACAGGATTAGTGCTTCTATTGCACAGGCTTTATCTTAACTCCATTTAATATTATAACAAACACTTATTTCTAAATACAACAGGCAATGAACCAAGTTTCTCCTGATCTATGTAACACACTTGCTGTGCTTTTTAACGACCATGTCAAAAATGAAGTGTTTTTTGCAAGAAAATAAACCTGCAAGAAATAGTTGTCTCTCTCATTCCATTATCTGTTCTTTTAGCTGCTCTGGATTCTTTGTGTGCGTGCACTTTTAGTGAATGTTCCCTCATTACTGTCAAGCAACTTGTCTTGCTATTTCACACTTTCTGGGTGTATCACAAATACCTTTCCTGCTCAACCCTTTGCATGCCTAATGATAGTACCTTGCTGGAAAGAAAGGCACATTAGGAAATTATTTGAGCATACATGGAAAAGAAAGAGTCAGATTATCAAAACCACTCTCCCCATCACTGTGAAGGTTGATATCTCACACAGCACAGAATTTAAGGTTTGAATCTGTCATGTCACATTGTAAAAGATCAAGAAAAAGTGAAAAGAGACAGATTACACAGAAATAATGACTCTTTGGGCAAAATAAAAATCAGCTTCCCGACAGCTGTTTAGTATCAGCATCTCTCAAGAGGTGGGCAGGACTTTCCTACAGTTTCATAAAGCATATAATATTAGCTAAAAGACATGCTGTCATCATGAAAGTCAACATTTCCTATGACCTTCCCTAAGGATAACACACTTTACAATGTAGTTATTCCAGGCTGAAAATCATTCTGATATTGAATATTCCTGTGCCATCTTTCCACTTCAGAGAACAGCTCACCCAACACCATTCTAAACATGTGTCAAGCTGATTTATATCCATTTCCATAAACCTACCTAATATTTTCCTCCTTTGCATGACAGGTGTACCATCAAAATAATCCCAAAATCAGACTTTCTGGAGCGTTGTCATTGAAAGATGTTACTCAGATAGATAGAGTTGGGATGAGCAGCTCAGCAGCTTCTCACATTTTTCTGAGACTCCCAGAAAGAGTTTCTTCAAAACCCCTAAATGGCAATGAGGCCCTAGCTACTTTCCATTAGGAATTTTTAGAGCTCATTTACAGGTAGATATCTTTAAAAACACCAACTAGATTCATTGTCTAATGCTATCCTTTCCTGTCTTTTCTAAACAACAGGTCATAGTTCCTGAGACTTTAATTCTCAGCATTAAGAACAATAGAAAAATTTCCAAACCACCTAACAATAGCTGGATTTAAGAACTTTACATATTTCCATTTTTGTTTTGCATGTTTGTCTGTCCAGAAACCTTCTCCTCCTGTGTAACTTCTCATGTTTCAATCCACTGACCAGTTTCAGACCACAGCTGATGAAATCTTATGTCACTGTCACATTTTCTGGAAAATCCCTTCACCAGGATTTCTTCTCCTGGGAAGCTGAGAAGCCTCAGAGAGACATGAAAGCAATAATTATCTGATTGCTTCTCCTGTGTTTTGCTGCTTTGGAATGTGTTTGGACATTGTTTACCAACTGGTCATTGTTTGATTGGTTCCATGTGAATTGTTGTGACTTAATGACCAATCACCATCAGCTGTGTCAGACTCTCTGAGTCAGGCATGAGTTTTTATTATTCATTCTTGTTAACCCTTCTGTCTGTATCCTTTTCTCTTTCTTTAGTGTAGTTTTGGCATAGCATTCTTTAATATAATATCATATAATAAAAATGAGCCTTCTGAGAACATGGAGTCAGATTCTCCATTCCTCCTTCGTCCTGGGGACCTCAAATACCACAGTCTTATTTCTTCTCACAACCTACATGATCTCAGCCCCTGCACCTCACCCAGAAGGCAGATGTGGGACACACAGGGACTGTGTCTTGGCTGGCAAGAGCCCTCAGTGGCCTTCTTCAGCCACCTCCCAAGCTAACCCCAAAGCACCCACACAGGGGAAAGGCACTTCCTACCACATTTACCCACCCTACCTGTGCCTAAATGTCATCCTGGCAAAGGGCCAGATGCTGAGTGGCCTTTGGGACTGGACAGAAGGTGGGGATTCCCACAGGACAAGCGTGGCAGTGCCAGGGCTGCAGCTGAAGCTCACCTGTGCAGGAGAAGTCGTCCACGCGCACGTAGCCCGCGACGCAGTCGCAGCGGTAGGAGCCCGGCAGGTTCACACACACGGTGTTGGCGTGGCAGTAGTGCATCTTGGCAGCACACTCATCAATGTCTGCAGGACAAAAACACCCAGGGAAGCTACAGTCAGACTCAGTGAA
Organism: Molothrus ater; assembly: GCF_012460135.2. Lineage (NCBI taxonomy): Eukaryota > Metazoa > Chordata > Aves > Passeriformes > Icteridae > Molothrus > Molothrus ater. Next base: position 2,469,459 of record NC_050483.2, on the reverse strand, counting down.
ATGAGTAACGTGACGTCACAGAAAATAAAGTCCATTTACAACGCCAAAGGCAATCTGCTTACACGCTAGTACTGAAAAACAAGGCAAATTCAGTAAAAAATTCTCCTTAAAATAGATTTAATAAGTAAGTAATAGATTATATAAAATCTATAAATAATAGATAAAACTACAATATATAGATAATAATATAGATAATAGATTATTAACAATACTATATATCTAATATATATCGTATATATAATGCATCTAATATATATAGATATATATCTATTATATGTATAATGTATCTAAAATATAGATAATACAATATATATCTAATATCGTGACATTACAGAAAATAAAGTCCATTTACAACGCCAAAGGCAATCTGCTTAAACGCTAGTACTGAAAAACAAGGCAAATTCAGTAAAAAATTCTCCTTAAAATAGATTTAATAAATAAATAAATAGATTAGATAAAATCTATAAATAAGAGATAAATCTATAATATATAGATAATAATATAGATAATCTATAGATAATAGATTATTAATAAAAATATATATCTAATACATATTATATATAATGTATCTAATAAATATATATCTATTATATATATAATATATCTAATATATAGACAATATATATCTAATAACGTGACATATATATCTAATAACGTGATATTACAGAAAATAAATTCCATTTACAACGCCAAAGGCAATCTGTTTAAATGCTAGTACTGAAAAACAAGGCAAATTTAGTAAAAATATTCCTTTAAATAGATTTATTAAATAAATAAATAGATTAGATAAAATCTATAAATAAGAGATAAATCTATAATATATAGATAATAATATAGAGTAATCTATAGATAATAGATTATTAATAATAATATATATCTAATATATATAATATATAATGTATCTAATATATAGATATATATCTAATATATAATATATATAATATATAATATATAGATATTATAATATATATCTAATAATGTCACATATAATATATATATAATAATGTGACATTACAGAAAATAAATTCCATTTACAATGCCAAAGGCAATCTGTTTCAATGCTAGTACTGAAAAACAAGGCAAATTCAGTAAAACATTCTCTTTAAAATAGTTTTAATAAATAAATAAATAGATTATATAAAATCTATAAATAAGAGATACATCTATAAATATATTGGTAATAATATAAATAATCTATAGATAATAGATTATTAATAAAAATATATATCTAATACATATTATATATATAATGTATCTAATAAATATATATATCTATTATATATATAATATATCTAATATATAGATAATATAATATATATCTAATAACGTGACATATATATCTAATAACGTGACATTACAGAAAATAAATTCCATTTACAAAGCCAAAGGCAATCTGTTGAAATACTAGTACTGAAAAACAAGGCAAATTTAGTAAAAATATTACTTTAAATAGATTTATTAAATAAATCAATAGATTAGATAAAATCTATAAATAAGAGATAAATCTATAAATATATCGGTAATAATATAGATAATCTATAGATAATAGATTGTTAATAAAGATACATAAAAATATAAATATAAATATATATATATTATATAATGTATCTAATATATATCTGATATTTATAGATATATATCTAATATATTATTTGTATAATGAATATATTGATAATATTATATATCTAATATATAGATAATATCATATATAATATATATCTTATATAGATAACATAATATATATCTTATATAGATAATAATATAGATAAATCTATAAATATAGATAATCTATAAATAATAGATTTAATAATTAAATAAATAAATTCCAGTAAGAAAATTCCTTAAAACTCCTGTATCATAGCAATGTCTTCCTTCCCACTGTTCTTCATGAAACGTTATTTCTTTTTTTAATTCCTGCAAAGCAATCTGCCAGAGCAGATTCCAGTGCCCAGTTGCACAGTGAGTTCTTCACCTCTCCAGACTCACCCAAGTGCTCTGGCAATGCCCTGGATACACACACACAGCTGCTGCAGGAGGTACTGGCCAGGGCTCTCTGCCACCTCCACATGTCACACAAGGAGACTGAACCAGTCACCTAAGCCCATTTTATGGTTTGCATCACGTCAAAGCAAAAAAAAAAAAAAACATTATTAAGGAGCAGCAAAAGTTTGACCTCATGTCTCTGCTTAAGCAATCTCTATTGCAGCTGCAAATCCAAAATCCAAAACTGTTTTCACAACAGTGACTCAAACCTGTCATTTATGTGCCTGTTTAAATATCTCAGAGCTCTGTCATATTGTAAACTGTAACATCTTCTCCCTTCCTTTTTGACAAAACCAGATATTACACTGAAGAATTGTGTACACTTTATTTTTTTCTCAGCAGGATAGATTTTCTGCTTAGCAGCGCAGATTTTACATGAAGTAATTCATGGTTTTCAAAATATTAATTCTAGTGTTACATATGTCCAACACAAGGAACGATGAATCAGAGACATTTTTCCCCCTATTCCTTTCTTTTTGTTATTGATTGCTCACACTCTGGAAAGGTATCAATTGCCAGCAGAGCTGAAGAACCTCCTTGGCTCGTGGAGCGGCCACCCCACAGTGCAGCCTCCTGTCACACCCCTCTGCACCCCATCTACAGTGTCCCTTCTCCCTCCACACCGTGCTTGTGGAAGCAGCACCAAAACAGCAGCATTCAGCCCCAGAATGGGGTGGGGGGAAGTTTAATTCTGCACATGCTGGGTTCTTGGTTACCTAAAATCAGGTATCTTGTTCAACCTTCCTAAACTGAGGCAGCTGCAGTTGAGATGCACCCCCATTTTCCAGGCTCTGAAAATGAAACACATGCCAGCTACACTCACGCTTTCTACATTACAGACATCTGTCCAGCAGGAGCTACCAGCTAAATCTCTTTGTGCTGGCCAGCAAACAGCTGGCAGCTGGCAGCACTTTCTGACTGCTGCCAACTTGGGATGAATTAGAAATGATGGCCTGGAGGCAAAATACTTTGTATACCACTGCAAACACCTTAAACTATCTCGTTCTTGCATTTCTGTTGTTTCAGTTGCAGTGCCACTTGATGAAATGAATTTTAAAAAGTCAGGAGCATCAGTATATGAAAGATAAAAGCCAGGAAAAATCCTCCCACATGTCTTGTTATCACACCACTGAGTGCATGAGCCACTTGGGAAACTCTCAGGTGTTGACGTGTGTTCACACTGATCTGCTTGCAGACTATTTTTAATAGGCTTTTGGAGCATAGCTTTGAGGAGTTTTGCTCTTGCATATCTAATAATTTTCTAGCATAAAAGGAAAAGGAATGAAAAGAGGTCTGCAAAGAAAGCAAGAATGTCAAACCAGCAAAGAATTCACCTGAAAATTAACCTTATGCACTACCCTTCATCTCCTGCTCCCTCACTACACTTCTCTTTATTCCCCCAAGGGGAAGTGAGAGGATTAAAAGTCTCAGAGGTGAAGGAATTTGAACTTAGATTCATTGCAAAAACAGCCCAGGTTGCTGCAACAAAAAATATGAGAATACCCAGAGATAAAAAGAAAATTCACTGCCTACATGAAAATACTGCCATGAGAGAATATCTCAAAAGGAGACTAACGACTTCAAGTGATGACTTGACTATAAATAGAAAAATTGAGAAAATCTGGCACTGGGTCACTGCAGAAGTTCCAGAGCCCAGGAAGAAAAAGCCTGAGCCTAACAAAGAAAGCAGAAGTAAAAATAAAAGCAAAAAAGATCTGTCTCTTCAAACTTTGTTCATTTATTTAACTGTCTTTGCAATCTTTAGGGGTTACATTTTCCATAAACCCTTTCAGCATTTCAGATTTTCTTTTACCTTTGCAGTATTAGCCTTTCACTAATACAAGCATTTTCTTTAGAGAGAACAATATTGAGAGGTCAAAACTGGCAGCAGAATTTTCTTACTAAAGCCTGTAGGGCAACACTAAATCTGTTGCTCTGGACCACAATGCTACAAATACTTGTAAAAGGTTAGGTATTCATCACAAAAAGCTTTGGGTTTTTTACTTAATATTGTTAGAGTAAAAGCCATAAAGCACACAGTGGTATATATCAGCTCAGCTGTAATGGAGCTCAAATTGTGATTCATGTGTATGGATTGCTTGTCGCATTTGAAATATTAAAGCTCATCTTCTAGTGGTCTTTGGAGGTGACAAAAATACATGATTTATGCTTCTCTCCAGGCTGGTGAAGTAGTTTGTTTTTCTTTTAAAAAGGTATACTTATGGTCTTTAAAATGAGACTTGGCACAGCATAATTATCACACACATATCAGCAGCTTCCACCTACATCAGCTCACACTCTGCACCAACAGAGACACTTGGGCTCCAGCTTTCACCGAGGTCTGGGCTGGCCTGGGAAGGGACTGGGACACCACTGGGCTCCAGTGTCTCCCCAGCAGCCAGTGAAGCAGGGTTCACCATCAGTGCAGAGCTCTCCTTGCACACCCCATAGCTAATTAGCATCTCCATGACTCTGCTGCAATAAACAGAGAATGTCAGCTCAGAGGCAATAATAAAATACCTGTCACTGGCTGTGCCAGCGCACTCAGCAGTGCTGTGAGCACACTGGGATGTAAAACACAAGGACAGGGTCTCAGAGGAGCTGCCTGCTCAGCACCTGACAGGTCAGCACCTCATACCAACCAACGAAACCAGGTGGGAGGGGAAGACAATACAAATGGTGTTCAACCATGGAAACCAAGGAAAGAGGTTTTCTCATCTGCAAATGTACTTTACTAACTGTCCAAACCACTTAAGCCTCTTTATGCTTGATTTAGAATCCCATTACTACATATCTGTGATGATAAAGATGACAACAAGACACCAGATCTCAACTAGAGCATCTCTTTATTGTTTGTCCTCCCCAATAAGTCACATCAAACCAAAATAATTTCAGCTGTAAAGAAGGCACAATAGCTATGGATGGCAATGGCAGTTCTGTCCATTCAGCCCAAGGTGAAATGGAACTATTGGTTTTTAAACTGTTAGTCCTGTAATAACCATGAGGGAACAATTCTGAAACAAAGCAATCTCTGCCTCTGGAATTGTACACCACCCCTTCCATGCACTTAACAATAATCCCTTTACACATCAGTATTGTCATCACCTGTTGTCTGGGGCTTCCTTTCAGTTTAACTGCTGAAAGACAGTAACATACAAATCAAAACAAAATGAAACAAACTATGAAGTGTTCCAGAGCAGTAACAGATTATGGTTTTTATCATAATCAATTTTTCCATTTGCAGCTATCTCCCAGTTACTCGCTTTCCAGTTGGGGACTATACCAAATAAAATTAGAATTTTTGGGAACTCTGTAGGGAAGCAAAGGCAGAAAATCAAAAACAGGGAAAAAAAACCCAGCTTTGCAGAAAGCTCTGATGTCTAATTCATGTTTATTAATGCGGGGGAGGATTCCCCTCCCCTCTTTTTATTCCAGCCAGCACTATGCATTTACTTGAACAGTATTAGACCCTGGTGTACATAATCAGGGTTCTTAAAAATGTGAAATCAAACAGTGTTACTATTTAAGTAATGTCAAACCTTAAAGTATGTTCACAAGCTGATGGAATCATATCAATGAAGTGTCCAAAACAGCAGAGAGCAGCAGTATTGGAGCACGAGACAGGTCCTAAAATTTCAGCCACCCTGTGCTTCTGCTAAAATGAACACATGCCATTTCCACTGCACTGGCTTACTGCTCCTTGTTCATTATACCTGCCTGCTCTCCAGATTCTCCCTGATTCTGCCCTCCCCTGCTCTTATCTCCTTTCCACTGTCAAACTCACTTGACTTCAGCTCCACTTGCCTTTCTAGTTTTCCTTTTCATCCTCCCTCTGCCTGTCTCCTTTCTCATACATCTCATGCTTCTAACATAGCCCACACCTGGTTTTTACCTTTAGCACAGGCCTGGTTTCTCAGATTGTGCCCCAGAACCCTCAGGGAGCCATACAGCACCAGACACAGCAGTCAGCAGTTCCCCATGAGCTGGCAGCAGCTCAGCCTCCCCCAGCTGCCTGAGTGAGACGAGACTCATTGCTGGCAGCAAATGTTTAGGCTGGCCTTAAAACTGTTTACCAACAACTGTTCACCAGCTTCCATGGTGGCAATTCATCTCCTCCAGGGCAGGGCAGCAGCACAACTCTGCCTTGGGGATGGAGCTACTGCCCATTCAGAGGCAGGCAAAGAGCCCAAAAGAGGAGCAGATGAGCCAAAGAAAAATGTCCCTTTCAACAGGGCTGAGAAATATTAGCCTAATGTCATTAAGTAACTAACTAGTCAAAAATGCATTCATAAATTAGGGCTGGTGTAGCATCACCTGGGAATCCAAAGGCAATAAAATAACTATCAATATAATAATATCAGGAAGCATTATCATTTTGACTTTTAGAGCATCATTAAAAGGGTGCAGCCTCTTCCTCTGCACACAGCAGAAAAGTGCTTTACACTGATGTACCCACTTTATGATCAGTGCAAGAGGATCAATATTCCAAATCTGCTTTCTGTCTATTTAACTGCTGCTCTAGGGATGGAAACTGTAGAACTATCAGGTTAAACGACTAAACAAATAAGTATTTTAAAGCACAGATTCTCATGCAAATCACACTTGAACAGTCACATTTTCCAGTGCAGACCAGCCCCCAAAAAAGCATTCCCCCAAAAATAAAAATTCAGGGGAAGGTTCCTGGTCTTTATTTCAACAATATTAAGCTTAAATACTTTCACCATTCACACTCAAGGAAGAAACTGATTATTCTCAAAAAGAGATCACAACATTTTGCTACCTGTTTCTCAGCTACAGTAGTAAACCTGCCCAGGAACGTGGTTGTTTCCTGAACTCTGTCCTAGGGAAGCCTTAGATGTTAAAATTCCTAGGTACAACACAATCCCTACTCCATCCTAGTTATTGCTTACAATAATACACAAGTCATCAGCTTCTTTACTTGAGCTTATGACTTTTTGCTGAAAAAATGAAAATTTTAGAAAAGACACCTGATTTGCACAGCCTGAATCTGCAATGATCTGACCAATTCCCTGACTCTCTGGAGTGAGAGAATTTCATCTATAGTCTTTTTTTGTCATCATTCCTCAAAACAACACAATCCTATCTTGAAGGGCAGCACTCAGCCCTTTAAAAATCCCTTTAAAAATCTTGCTGTTCAGACAACCTAGTGTCCCTCTCAGCAAGAAGTTTTTTCCTTTTATTATGCTGATAAATTCTGCTTCTCTCTAAGGAAAACTGAAAATTTGCAGTTCCACTCTCCTTTATGCTTTCCATCATTTCCATCATTACACTGGCAAATTATGTGCACTGGTTTGGTGGGAGGGTCCCAAAGAACCTTGAGATCTCTTAGGATAAACCAGTTTATTTAAATTGAATCTCTCCTAAAAGATCATTTCAATCAGTTCAAAAGCTGCCATTGATGTGTTAATATCAAAGAAAAGTAATGTGGTGTTGTTTTTAACATAAAGGAACTGTTTTCTTAACCCTAAGTGCATTCACTTGATAAATACATTAATAGAAAATGTTCACAGACTTAATACTTTCTTTAAAATGTTTGCAGCTATAGCTCTTAGGGATGGTTGATAATTTATTCATAAGGTATCTCTGACAGTTGCAAATAAGTTATTTTAAGAAATATGCAGCCAGAATTCACATATGATAACACAGCTTAAGAGAATGCAGATTAAAAATAATCACAGAAAGCAGAATGAAACATTTGGGGAAACAGGTTTTGGCTAACAGCAGCAGCTCAGTCATTTGCTCCAACATGCCAAAGCAACTAGGAAAAACAAGTCAAAATTCTGCTTGTTCTGCTGTAGCAGCTGCTGTGATGTTTAGAACTAAGTGAAGTTTAAAAAGATTGCTTTATCTGGGATTACTCAAGCCTTTTAATTTTTTCCTTCTAATTATTCTTTGAAACTATACTGATATTTCTATTTAGAATGCACAGCAGCAGAACAGGCTACTAAGGAGTGTGCCTGAGTGGGTGTAAGGATTTTTCTTCAAAGATGCTGCTGGATTTGCTCTTCCCCTCAGTGGCTTATGAGAGACCATGTAACAAGCAAGTCACTTCTCATTTTGGGGCCTGCCTGGCCAGCAGGATTCAGGACTTTTACCCAAGGCAGTGCCACCTTCCTTCCCTGCTCTCCAGCTACTCCCTGGCCCCTTGGACTCCATCAAGGCAGGTCAATGATGCCTCTGAGGACACTCTGCTGTGAGGGATTCCTGGATTCCGAGGAACATTCATTGCATCCTCTCATGGACATTATGGCACACAGGTTCTTGGACACCCCCAGGTATTTGAACATACTCAGGAATACCAGCAGCTGCTTGAAGTAAGAATTTTGTATTTCAGGGAAACGACCTGGTGTCCTTCAGAAAGGAAAAAAAAAAAAAGACAATGATGACTGCTGCCTCTTGAACTGTATTAAGTGCTCTGCAAAGAGCAAGATGTAATGACAGGTAGATGAGAAATACTGAGAAGCTGCTTCATTCTGAGCCTTCAAACTGACAGAGGGTGGCTTTAGATTAGACATTGGGAAGAAATTCTTTCATGTGAGGGTGGTGAGGCAAGAGCAGCACGCCCAGAGGGGTCGTGGTGCCCCATCCCTGGAGGTGTTCTAGGGGAAGGTGTCCTTCCCCATGGCAGGGGAGCTGGAAATAGGTGCTCTGTAAGGCCCCTTCCATCCCAAACCATTCTGTGACCCTTTGCAACTTCTGCTGATTATAACCAGACCACTTGAACTAAAGTGGAGGTAATCCCATATAAACTGATTATAACCAGACCACTTGAACTAAAGTGGAGGTAATCCCATATAAACTGGGGCTGGCCCTGCAGGAGCTGGTGGGTGTCAGAACTTTGCAGGAGAAGATGTTTGCTCTTTGTAGAGTTGCACCCAGGAGATTTCAGGGGTCACAGAGCTCTGGCTGTATCCCCCAGGAACTGCACTACATCACAAACCAGCAGAGACCTGGGCTCTCTCTACCACAGTCAGAGCCATGGTCCTGGCAATGGTGCCAAGCACTCTGCAGCAGGGGACAGCTAAATTCAGTGAAAGGTAAGAGAGAAGCTCAGAAAAAGAATGCCTTTCAAATAGAATGCATTTTGAAAGCTTCTCTTATAAAAAATATTGAATGAGAAATAAACTCATGTAGCTGTAAGTCTCATAATGATGTTAGGGTTTTTTCATGCATATTTTATCTTAAAAACAGCTCCAAAATTGCTGTTCTTTTTATTATTTTTATGAAAGATGTTGTGTTCAATATTTTACATTGTAAATGCTTTCATCCATCAGCCATACTTTTCCAAAGTTAGTAAATAATCATACTTGGACATGTTATCTTTTTCAGAAGAGTTTTCTTAAGGCTACTCTGCAAGTGTTAATTTAGGAATAAATAAACATTTCTACAGATGTGATAAGCAAAATGTTGGTGTTCCTTGTAGATATAATAAATGCTTGCATAGGCATTGCAACATGTAGCCAATAAAGAAAATATTGCTTAAATTCACCATAATAATCACGTTTGGCAGTGCAACAGAAATTAAACAGCACAGAAAACATCAAAAACCACTGGCTTTTCCTGTCCTGCCTCAGGTATGGTGTATATTTTTTCTAGAAAGCAGGAGATGTTATTGCAATCTCCTAGCTGCTGAGGAGAAGATAGTGGGGGAAAAAAGGCTTATCACACCAATCCTTTCCCCCCAAGATGGTTTGGTAAGGAAAACAGTAAATGGTGAGCTAGTCTGTCACCCTCTGCCAGCACAGCACATCCCCAGGCAGCTGCAAGCTTTGGGGTTTGCCATCAGCTGCAAGCTTTGGGGTTTGCCATCAGCTGCAAGCTTTGGGGTTTGCCATCAGCTGCAAGCTTTGGGGTTTGCAATCAGGATTTGCAATCTGGTGCAAGCTTTGGGGTTTGCCATCAGGATTTGCCATCAGCTGCAAGCTTTGGGGTTTGCAATCAGGATTTGCCATCAGCTGCAAGCTTTGGGGTTTGCCATCAACTGCAAGCTTTGGGGTTTGCCATCAGGATTTGCCATCAGCTGCAAGCTTTGGGGTTTGCAATCAGGATTTGGACACTTCCCCACCACCCCCCTGTTGAAACCTGGAGCAATGGCAGGGTCTGATCTGAGCCTGTTCCCTCACAAATCCACACAGACCAACAAATATGTCAGTATCTGGGAAGGCCCTTCCCTTACAGAAGTGGTGCTCACAATTTGCTTCCCTGGGACACAGAGGGACCTAACTGCTTTGCCCTGGCTAGAGCCCAGGATAGAAACCTCACCAAATTACCCCAGGGAAAGAAGTGGGAAGAGTTATATGTAATAAATCTAACTGGACTACTCTCCCTTAGTAGTACTCTTCCTTAGTACCACTCTTTCACCCATTTTTCTTCTTCAAAGGCTCTTAATGCACAAGAATTCATTCTAAATCTAACTACTGCATGCTTAGCTGTAAGAGTCACCATTACATAAGTCTACTACAAATAAAAGGTTATGCTGCTACTGCTCACAAATATATTATTGCTCATTAGAAAACAAAGCAAAATAATCACCTCCTTCTCAGGAAAATAGCTCTGTTCCCTAGAATGACTGCTCCTACTTTACTACATAAATGTACTCCCAAAGCCAGGCTTGCTTTGGCTTTGATTTCACTTTTGAAAGAAACTCCTGGATCTCAGCAAGCAATGATGAAATAAATTCTGCTATCCAAAAAAAAGGAATGCAAGATTTCTGTAACAGATTCACCCCCTTATTTATTGGTATTTTTTAATCTTTCCAAACAGTCTGAGAGACACCAGTGAATGCTTACACAGAGGGAGGGTGGAAGGGAAGAGATGAGGGTTTGTTTTTTTTCTGATCTTCCCTTTACCTGTATTAGCCAAGCAGTACAATACATTGAAATAACTCTATCCATTTTCATCCAGCTCATACCTTACCTTTTCAACCCCCTCCATCTGATTTTACTAATGGCTGGGGCTGAACAATGGATCATTATATCAAAATGAGCAATTCTTTCTTCATGCCATTATACTGAGAGTAATTATAGTAAATATCTCATTCCATCAGCATGTGTGTCATGCCATCATCCACCATTTTTCTTTCACTCTCTATTTTTTGTCCAATACTCTTACCCAGTTTTTCTCCTTCTATATACATCCTGCCATATTGACTGGCTTACTCTTTCAAATCCACACAGATGCTATCTTCAAATGATGAATTGTAGAAGGCTGCCCATGTAATTGATCTAGAATCCCTGTGCCCACAGCAACGTTTTATTGTGGCATTTTGAAGGATGCTGTAGCTCTCTGAAAAATTAAATGCTTATGAAAACTGTATGGGGCTTTTTTGGGGTGGTGTCTTTATCATGCTTGAAAAAGCCCCTGGACAACTACTAGTCTAGTATTTTGTAATGACTTTAGGTATATATTGTCACAATAAATGAGATAGATAATATGTTAGTAGCAAAAATCATTTCCAATTAATATTCCACAATTTTGCACGGAAGCAATTTTTTCACTCAAGGACTATTTGTGCAGAACAATATTGTCCCACGCTGCCAAACACCAACTGTGCCCTATCTTCTCTATTTATGGCCTTCATTTTCCTAACTATTCTCTTAACATCTTTTCAGCAATTCATTATTCAGCTGTTTCCATCACATCTTGTTCCCCTATCCAGCTCTGCTGAAAAATCCATGAGGAAGCAGTGAAGTGGCAGAGTCATCACCACTGCTGAGCTGGCAGCACTGCCTCCTCACTCAAACCAGGTGCTTCCACATGATAGAGGATTTACTGGTTTATTTTCATGGCTCCAGATCATTCCCTGTTAATCACGTTCCACAGAGGATAAAGACTAATATCATATTCAGATAAGGAAATTATGGATCATTGCAAAACAGTTCCTTTCCAGGATCCCTCAGAGCCATGCTAAACACGTTTCAGTGTTCCACATCCTTGCTATGCAATCTAGTCTTATTGTCTGTGCCTTTTTAAATTTAATTTCATCTATAATGTAAAAATAAACAATGAAACATCAGCAGAATAAAACCACCTAATTTTAGATATTATAAATATTTTTCCCTATGAACACAATCCTAATTGACATAAGTGAAAAGTGCAAGATGGATCTCCCATCAGCAAATATGATAATCAGGTGTGATTTATAGCACTAGTTACTAAAGGAGGCATTTCTGGTCTGGAAATTGCAATAGTACTGCATTCCTTAGGCATAACCTGAGGTGAAACAAGTAAGAGGAGCAGTAAGAAGGGGTGGGGGGAATCCAACAGCTGATCATAAAAATATTCCTCACCTGCAACCTAAAGTCCTGCCTCAACACTTAGGATGAATTTTATTTTAATTGCTTTGCTTTTGGCTATGAAATTGAACTGGTGATTTAATGCTTTCCCCTTTGATAACATAGTTACATGCTTAGCTGCAGTTAAAAAAAGAAGAAATTGGAACACTCACGTCCTTAATATTTCATTTTTAGTAACTCTTCATCTAAATTACTACATAGCCCATCATCATGGAGTGTTTTGCAATACATGTTTTAGACACATTTCCTTTCTCAGTGTCAGCTGCTGAGGAATGCATGCACAGATTCCCTTGGGTTCCACCAAGGCAAGTGGTCAGAGCACCAAGAAAGGCTGGAGCAGAGAGGTGCAGAGCCAGCCAGGAAAGCCATGGGATGTGAGGGATGTGCAGCCTCCTCCATGCTTTAATGGAAAACCTTGGGGGGGCACGTGCCCTCCTGCCAAGAGCCCTACTGCAAACAAGCTTCCTGAGCCTTCCAGAAGCAGGGTTTAGTTTGTAGGACACAGCACACCTTTGGGAGTAGAGATGGGGAACAGAGGCAGCATTATGTTGCTAATTGGGATAGTGAATTACTATTTTATTGCCAGCATCGTTTCATAAATTTCAGAGCATGTTATCAGTAATAAGACCCAATTCCAGCATGGCCATGGCTGGCTTTTACCAAAAGTTCTTCCAAAACCCAGCAAAATTCTCTGTGAAATACAGGACTGCACAGCAGGGCAGTGCCAAAGACATACTTTAACATAGGTTAAAGTAATCCCAGTGAAAGGGAGCAGAAAGCCCAGAAATGAATAATGAATTGTTGAAAGCCCAGAAATGGTCTTTGAACCAACCTACTGAATAGTCTCTGTGTGTATCTACTTATTTGTACACTGCAGAGGAAGGTGAATCAACAAAGATCTCACCCTGAATGAAGAGAAAGAAAAGGAAGGTTGAATGAGCATTACTGATTCCAATTGCTGTGTTCTGACTCAAATTTTTATGCTAGATTAAACTTTATTTAATAGCAAAATTGTAACTCTTAAATTGCTGTTGATGAAACATTCATGTATTTTGTCTCTGCAGAGAACCATTATGAAAACCATGTGAGATTCCATTATCAATATAAAGAAGGGAACTTCTATAGATATCTAATGCATTTTCATCATCTTGATTAAGAAGCAAATTCTGGCCTGATTTCATTGGTAATTCTACATTAGTTGTAAATACATGATAAAAAAAATAAAGACAGCAAAACTAGACAAGCTGTGGATAGAAAGTCAATACCAAAATCAATGCAAAATACTCCTCATCCCAATGGTTTCCAATGCCTTCACCTCCCTCCACATGTATTTCAAGCTCTTGTTGAGTTTTTATTAACAGCAATGTAATCTCATCACATTGTGGCACACAGCATGAGGTCACCCACAGAGTAAAGCCAGACAGGATGCCATGAAAACACACTCCCACTGCTAGGGACTTTGAAAAACATGAAGAGATAATTGTCAAAGCAAACCTACTCCACACAGAATTCATGAGATTATATAATAAAGACCCTACTTTGAAGAGTCTCTGAGATTTTTCCTGCACCAAAGTTCTAATTTTTGTAAATGAAAAAGGTACTGAGAATACAAATCTCTCATTGATGCAAATCAATGCCTATACCAGCATAATTGTAGCTGCCAAGTGCAGAAGAGAGCTAGCAGGCACTGGAGGGACCTGGTCCCCCAACACACCCAGTTGCTGCAGAGTACTACATGAAGCTTAAATTCCAGACAAAAATGTGTTTAAAAAAGTAATTAACACCTCTTACTTTAGTACATTAGTACTCATTTAGTACCTCTTACTTTAGCACACTGTTCCACCAACCTGTGCTCTGTGCCGGTGTCACTGTCCTGAATATCCTTTGCTTTCCTGCACAGCAGCAGCAAAAGAATCACCTCCAGAAAGGTAGGGACCATGAAAGCCTCCACTTTACCCACAAGTGGAATAACAACACTTCTAGGATTGCTGCAAACAGAAGTGAAGGGAGAAGACATTGCCTGTATTTCCCTCCTTATGATGGATGTCTGCCCTTTGATGGAAAGCAAAGGGAGAGCCTCAAAAAGGTTCAGAGTAACAAGGCTGGCAAAATAAAAGACATTTCCTTACTGTTGGGAAAAGAGGAGATGAAACTGAGCTTCAGAGGGAAGTAAGGGCCTAGATGTTAACATACACATACATGTTAGAGAACAACATGGACAGGCTAGAGCTCCTGCTGATGGGCTGGAACACAAGACCAAGATGACTGTAAAACTGACAGGAGACAAGCACAAAACATTACTTTTCCAGAACAGTCAAACACCCTTGTATCACATTCCAAAGGTGGTCATCCTTCTCAAAACAAACAGAACAGCTCCTTCTGCTGAGAAAGTATAGAAAGAGAATTTCAGAATCTATGCCATTATCACGTGTACCGCACTCCTCTCTCCAGAAAAGAAACCCTCATTGCACTGTACTGAGTTGGCATGGCAAAGTTTTGGCAGCAGGGGGTGGACTCTGTGACAAGATGCCAGATGCAGCCCCTATGTTCATGGAGCCAAGGCCTGCCAGCTCCAGGACAGACCCATCACTCACCAAAGCTGAGTGCATCACCAACACCAGCAGCACCTCTGTGAGCGCGTCCTTTAGGAAGGGTAAAAAGCCTTGCACAAAAGCAGCTGGCAGAGAGGACTGAGAACATGAGAGGAACAGCCCTGCAGATGCCCAGGGCAGGGCAGAAGGAGGGGCAGGAGCTGCTGCAGGTGCTGGAGCTGAGATTCCCCTGCAGCCCCTGGAGAGGCAGCTGTGACCCTGCAGCCCCTGGAGGGCACAGGGATGCACAGACCCACCTGCAGCCCATGGAGGGCACAGGGATGCACAGACCCACCTGCAGCCCATGGAATGAGGGCACAGGGATGCACAGACCCACCTGCAGCCCATGGAATGAGGGCACAGGGATGCACAGACCCACCTGCAGCCCATGGAATGAGGGCACAGGGATGCACAGACCCACCTGCAGCCCATGGAGGTGACCCACAGGAGAACATGTGGATATGCCCTGGAGGAAGCTGTGACTTTATGGACATCCTGCAATGGGGAAGGTCCTGCTGGGACCTGTCCCCCCATGGAGAGGAGCCCACACTGAAGCAAATTTGGTGGCAGGACTTGTGACCCCACAGAAGGGACCCACACTGAAGCAGCTCACAAGGAACTGCAGCCCTTGGAAGGACCCACATTGGAACAGGTCCCAAGGGACTTTCTCCTGCAGAAAGGGCCTCATGCTGGAGCAGAGGAGGAGTGTGAGGAGGAAAGGATAGCAGAAACAAGGTGCTATAGACTGAGGATAACTCCCATTCCACATCCTCCTCTATTGCCTAGGGCAAGGAGGTAGAAGAGTCAGGAGCTAAGTTCAGACTGGGAAGGGGGAGGATGGGGAGATTTAAATTGGTTCTTATTTTTTTATTATCCTACTCTGATTTGATTGGCTGTAAATTAAATTTATTTCCTCAAGTCAAGTCTGTTTTGCCTATGATGTTAATTGCTGAGTGGTATCTCCCTGTCCTTATCTTGACCCATGAGCCTTTTGTTATATTTTCTCTCCTGTGTTGGTGAGGAAGGGAGTGATAACGCAGTTTGGCAGTCACCTGGCAGGTAGCCAAGGTCAACCCACTTAATTTACTTATTGTACACTAAGAATTTTATTTCCTTTAGCATAAAAAAAATGTAAGTAATTTTATCACTACATTTGTTATGTCTTATGTACTAAAAAATGAAGAATCAGACACACATTTATTATGGTAAGGCAAAATCAAGATTTTTCGTTTCCACTCCACTTAAGCCCTTAAGAATGGTGCTAGTAGCAGTCATTTAACAGCTGATAGGTGCAATTTTAATTAATTAGGCATTGTTTTTCATTAAGGTGAGTGAGGTACTGAAACCTTTCGAGTCATAAACCCATCATTTAACACAGCTTTTTGAGTCAATTCACTTGACATTCTATGAAATCAAAGGAAAGGAGTGACTTCTATCTTGACTGCATTCCTGTTTCTGGGTATAATAAATGTCAAGAAAGAATTAGTAATTCACAATAACAAGACTTGTACACAGAGCACATGCTGTTTTCTCACAAAGCATTGATATTCAAGATTTTAAAAGACTTTTTTAAAAAGTCATGCATCTTCTTCCAATAAAGCTTCTCATCCTCCTGTAGTGCTCTCACAAACCCAAATAACAAAGAAGTGAAATAATCTACTGACACAATAGACTGACCAGCTTAACAAAGCTGAATATGTGTATATACCTATATTTTCTCTTTAATAATCAGTTTCTATTTACCTTGCAGTTTTTCGCAGATCTCAACTTTGTTCCATAGTTCCTCCCTCTTATTATCTTGACAGCCCTGATACACCTCTTTTGTCTGGTCCACAGCCCTGAATGCACAAAAAGCTCCTCTTTGCTCGTGCACAGATCTGAAGACACGTTCAGCCCATCCATTCAACCAACCCCTACTTATCTAACTTCTGTTCTTGCCTCATAAATCAGTTTCTACAAGCTGTTCATCATTTTTAGAGTGCTTTCTGAATGGCTCTCTATTTATTAATTTTACATTTTCTAACCCAATGTGTCACATGCTCTGAACTCTGCTTCTGAATCATCACAAAGATTTTTGAAGGGTAAAATCATATGCTGCTTTGACCTTGTTAAACTATCCCAGAACTGTTAAAAACAGTTTTAGAGAAAGCATGAAGGAAAAAAAAAACCATACAGGAATAGTGAAATCACTGTCATTGAGCTACTTTTAGGTCTATGCAGGGCCATAAAGACTGCCCAAACAAAAGAAGACAGATATGAATTTCTTATAAATACAATTACATAGCATACCATGGACACTGATTCTAGGTTATGCAAATCTTCTTGATGTTTTCCAATAGGTAATAGATTCTTGTATTTTGATAAATCCCCCATAAATGTGCTATTACTTAAAATAAAAGGAAGACACATCATCATGGATGATGGGTACAGGATATTTTCCTTGGCTTAAGGACAAGACCCAGCTCATGGGGTGCACTAGAACACCTGCACACCCAATTTTCAGCTGATAAAACCCCAAATATTTGACATCCATTCTGTTTCAAAAACTGCTATTCATGCATGTATCCATATATAAAAATCAAAATAAATTAAAACAGCCCCTAGTTCCCCCATGCAGATCCAGAAGGGGCTATGTTCCTTGAGCATGCTGTGTTTATCCTGCTTATTCAGGAATCAGTAACAAAACACAAGGCAGATAAAAATTCCAAAGCATCCAGCTTCATTCAGTCACAGGCAGTTCTTAAGACTTGACTGGTAAATACCAAAAGTTTATCCAGGGTATCATTATCCATGTGCTAAAATCTGTATTTGGTTCTATGTTAGAAAATTAGTGTGTTATAATATCACATATTAAAACATCTGATTAAGCATGTTATTGATGTAATAACAAAATATTTTAATAATAATTCAAATATCTAATAACATGAACAGCTTGTTTCCAAGGTGACCAAAGTGAATCATATTTCTTACCAAATTTCCCTTAGGTACAGCCAGCTTATTACTACTTTGAAAAAATAGTTTTTTCTCCTACTGACAGCATCCCTCACTAGCTGTCTTCTGCTGTCAGTGTTGCAATTCATCAGTGTTGCTTTTAATCTGCCATTTTATCTGGTGTCTGTGTAAATAAATACTGATCCTCGATGTCTTACAACCCACCCAAAAGGCCCAGACATCTTGAAGACATAAAGGAATTGATGGTTTGACAATATCTTGATGCAAGCTGATCTACAATATGAAGAAATATGTATTTTGGCTTGAAAGAATCGTCTCTCTGACTATTCTGCTGAACTTCTGAATTAACTATACACCACAGAAGACATTTCTTAACTCAAAAGCACTTTTTGGACAGATATAATTGTCTTTGTTTCAGGATAGGTAATTGTAAGCAGTTTTGTGCCTGAAAGTAAAAAGAAGAGTGGAGAGCAAAGCAATGAAGGCTGCCATGACAAGGGGCACAAAGGGCTGCAGAAGAAAGCAATGATGTTCTTTGGAGAGAGCCAGGCTCTTCAGCATGGCATCTTCCATCCAGCTGGACTGGAACATCCAGCCAGCCAGAGATGTTAGGTCAGCATTGCACCTGAACAGCTCCCCTGCAGTGTATTGTACCCACAAAGGCAAGCTGAGATGTGCACAGTCTGGGGTTTGATACTATTAAACATAATACCATCCTACTGCATCATTAGAGAGAAAAGCTGCACCATTAAAAACTATTTGCTTCACTCCTATGAGCCTCCTGTTTGCCCCAACCAGCAAAGACACAGCAAAAAACCAAGGAACAAAAGACAAAGTGCAATAACAAACCCACTGGCCAGCATTCCCACCATAAATAAGTAAAGCCCTGACAGTCAGCCTGTCACTGACATATTTTATGAAAATCCTTTTGCTAGGATTTTACTTCTGAAAAGCTGAGAGGCCTCAGAAACAAAATTGGTTCCATGTGAATTGTTTCTACTTGATAAGCAGTCATGGTCCAGCTGTGTCAAGGCTCTGGTCTGTCACGAGATTTTATTATTTATTCCTTTCTTTTCTAGCCTTCTGATGTCTCCTTTCTCTCTATTTCTTTAGTAAAGTTTTAGTATGTCATTTTCTTTTAATATAATATAATATCATAAAAAAATAAATCAGCCTTCTGAAACATGGAGTCAAAATTTTCATTTCTTCCCTTGTCCTGGGAACCCTCAAACACCACCACATCTGCCTGCCCTTGCAGCAATGTAATTCACACCAGCAGAGCCCTCCCAGACATGGATTTGACAGGCTGCAACACGTGGTGACCAGCTGAATCCCAGCTTGGCTGGGATGTTCTGTCCAGCCTGGAAGGAGAGCAGTTGCGTGGCCATATCTGCCCCTCCTCCTTTCTTCCCTCATCAGCCACATCCTTCAATTCCCTCAGCACTGAAGAGCCCTGGGGCCATGATGGCAGGAGGCTGCAGATCATCAGATTCCTTTGGAAACCACCAGGAACAGCCCAAGAAATCATGGTGTCTCAGACAACTGAGGAGAAAATTAGGCTAACTCCTTCCAAAGTTGAGAGAGAGAAAAGGCAACCTACACATATGTTACATTCACACTCTCTGGAAAAATCCCCTCGTCCAGGATTTTTCTCCTGGGAAGCTGAGAAGCCTCAGAGAAAAATGAAAACAATAATTATCTCATTTGCTTCCCCTGTGTTGTGCTCATGTGGAATGTGTTTGGAGATTGCTTATCCACAGGTGATTGTTCATTGGTTTCATGGGAGTTGTTTTGACTCTTTGGCCAATCAGGGCCAAGCTGTGTCAGGACTCTGGAGAGAGTCACGAGTTTTCATTATCAGCTTTTTAGCCTTCTGTCTGTATCCTTTCTGTATTCTTTAATATAACATAGTATCATAAAACAATAAATTAGCCTTCTGAGAACATGGAGTCAGATTCATCATTCCTGCCTTCACCAGAGCACCCTGCATATACAACACACATGGAATCAAAGAGCTGCTTGGGAAATCAGTCTGTAAGTCTCCCCTGATGTCTGACAAGAGCCTAGACCATCACCCTGGACTGTAAAAGCACTTCTGAACATCAGGCTGTCCCTGCCCATGTGTCTCAACCCTAGAGCTCAAAGAAATACCCTGCCTGCAATGTCTCATAGGAAGTGACAACTTCTGAAAGCACATCAACAAGTGGTTTTTACACTGGGAAACGATTTCACATGCAATGACCAGTCCTTTGGTAAAGTGGATTTGCCTCAGTGTTCAGATGCCATTTTCGCCATCAGCCTCTGAAAGAAAAACTGTGCTCATTTATAGAAAAAGAGGGAGGTCAAGACTAAAAGCTTCAACATTGTCCAGTCCTTCACGCTCACACACTGCCATTATTGCTTTTTCTCAGTGGCAAAGACAGATGGGGAAATTTCTCTCTTCACAGCTGGCGAGTTCTCAAATTCTTAAGCTGACAGCAATTTGTGTTTAGAATACAGACTTAATCTTGGATCTTAATCTTTTTAAGTAAATGCCACTATACACATATGAAAGCAGTCAGGGAGCAGCAATATCCTGTTTTATTTCTCCACCCGTATATTCCCATAGCTTTTCTTCAGAGGCTGTAAGGGTCACAGTCTACTGCAGCATGTGGTACTATAGCTGTGGCAACAAAGTGTGAAAAGATCATTATACTACACTAATTTCTTCTTACCTGTTAGTTATGCCAAAAGTACCCATGAAAAAGAAAATATAGAAGATGTAAAGGCTAAATACAGGCAAAATGAAAAATTATTTATTCCCTGCCCAGCTTATATCCCCAGTTTGTACTGTTAGGAACAGTGAGATTTTTGTCAGTCATTTTCAGACTCCTAAATATTTTAGACAGCTTTCCAAAGACTACAGATATAACTTGGGAGTTTCTCCCTAAGGAATGAAAGCAGACAAATTTGGTACTAGAAAAGCAGGAGATCAGGAATGCAGAACAGGCAGCTTTTCAGGAACAGAGAGGTCACAGAACTTGACTTGCTCACAAATCAAAAAAAGCAAGTAAATCCAGTACTAGAAATCATTCATTGGGGCTTTGGGAGGTGTTTAGCAGAGATTGATGACTTGTTTTTATGTTAAATAAATAGATCAGATGACAAAAATACAGTTTTGACTTACCAGAAAGTATTCATTAATTTACAGCAAATTAAGAAAGCAGAGCTGAGGTAATATGAATAAAATCTTTTTTGAAAAGTGTGGTATTTCTGAAATAGCACTTTTCAGCTTTGCATTGCAAGGGAACAAGTGCCACACACAGAAGATGACATGGAGAGGTCTGAACATGTGTCTCTCCCACCAGAAGACCATCCCAATCAGAGTTTGGAGAAGCACAAATAGAGGCAACATCAAAGTCCTGTTTGAGGGGGTGTGTTTCCTCTCTTGGGATTTTTTTGTTTGCTTTACAGCACTCCCCAAACATTTGTGACTCTTCACCCCACTTCTGTCTATCTCATAACATCTTAATAATTGTTAATTACTCTATAACTTGTTAATAACTCTCCAACTGTTAATTACTCTATAAACAGCTGAAACACTGGCTCCTGCTTCCGAAGAACTACTTTAAATGTAGTAGCTTGAGGTACATTTTCTGATACCTCATTCAGAGATACTAATTCCAATGCAAACATGTGGATCCCTAACAGGTTTTATACAACCAAACAAACATAAGTCAAATTCTAAAAGAAAAAAAAATAAAATTACAACCACCACTACTAGAAGTAGGAGGTTGGCCTTCTTATGACACCAAGTTACAGCTTTTCGAGCACACATTATTCAGGTGATCTTTTAGTTCTTGTTTCTCTCCCAGGAGCAGATTTTTTTTTGAGCCCACAGTGTCATCCAACATTCCAGGCTCGCTGATCCCCCAACCTGCACATTACATTGCTTGCAACGTCAGTGAGCTTTTACTAAATGTGACAATAATTTCTCTTAGGAAATACTGAATTTCAAGCTCTTAGGAGTACTGAATCATCCCTTTCTTCCCCTCAACCTGAGCCTATCTTCACAGATAATCTTGCCCCTGTATTCTTCACCCTCTTGTCCAATCCATAGTTAAGAGTGTTAATTTAAAATGTAAGACATTCCCTAAAGCTAATGCCTAAAACATGACTGTTTAAATTCCCTAGAGGAGGCCAAATGCAGGGCACTTGGGCACTTGGGCAATTTCTATGATCAGGTATTTCTCCAGAAATTTATTATGTATTTCATTTTGGAATATATTTCAACATTTAGAGTTTGTCACTAACTCAGTCTTCAAAACAAGACATATGCAGAACAACTGTGGCAAACTTACACAAAAAACCAAAAACCTTTGTACATATACTTGCATGATCCACAACCTCAAGCAGAAAAATCAGAATTTACTGGGAAAGCTTCACAGAATATCGGCAGAAAAATCAGAATTTCTAAGGAAGACTTCAAAAAATATATGAATGAAACAGTATGTTGGGACACCAGCATGCAATGAGAAAAAGAGCTGTCCTGGTTCTGGGAATGAGCTCCCTTAGGGCAATTAACTTAAAAAGCTAATAAGAAACAATGGGTTTTTTTTCTTTTTGCCACACTTGTGTGACAGCAGCTGATTTTCAAATTGTGACTTCATTAGGGTTTGGCATGTTTTACAACAGGAAACAAAAATTATGCATCATAGACATGGAGTTGTTACACCCTGGCTAGCCATGGTCTTCCACAAAATTGCACCAATTTGCACCAGTTTGATTGTGGATACAATAATTACACAGAAAGAAGCCATTATAAATTTTTTTCTACTTTAGAAGCACATCAAACAGGTCTGTATATCATTTCTCCTCACTTATCTCATTTTTATTATGTGTTTCAGCACTAAAAAGCATGCCCACAATATATGAGATGTTTCTCTTTAAAACTACAGGCAGTTCAACCAAAGAGGTTCTTTTGCATGTCCAAAATTTAAAAATTCGTAATCTTGTTACTAAAAATTATTTTAAAGTTAACTAAGGTGCAATTAAATTTGATTAACTACTGTTATAAATCTGAACTAAAATGAAGATAGCTCTAAATCAAATCAAATGCCTTATTAAAAGTTATAACATTAGGTAGTCATCAATCTCCAGAAATAAAGAGTAGAAAACAGAAAGCTATATCATGCATATGAAGTCTGGAGTAATTAATCCTGTCATCATATGCTATTGACTGGGAGTAAATCAAAAACAAAAACAAACTGAAAACCTCATCTGTTTTTATAGTGATTTTCCTAATGTCAGTTTGCAATTTTTTAACTCATGCTGTAAATTCTTCAGGCTCGTTCTTTACCTCCAATCACAGCTGAGCCTCACTGGAGACAACATCAGGGTGAAGAACTTAAAAGCAACAGAAAATCTGACCCTACAGAAAATCTGGTTAAATTAAGAAATTAATCAAATGGTTGTGACCAACTCATCTTTTGACAAGTTGATATATAACAATATATATAAAAATAAGCCTACAAAGAAGGTCTGGGATTCAACAGAGCCGACTCTGAGTGCATAAGAAAGTTAACACAACTGATAATCCTACACTGAGCTCAAGAATATAGAGATATAACTTTAACAAAAGGTTGAAACTGTTTGGAATGAAATTTAAAAAGAACATCAAGGATAAGAAGCACTTCAAAGAAGATATCAGGAGTAAGCAAAAAACTTACAAGGACAGAAAAAGAGAGATTGATTAACAAGGTAGGGCAGGTGTCCTAAATTAGTCACACAATAAAAATAGCACCTCTGCTCAATCTTTCAAAGAAAAACAGACTGAACATGAAAAGCTCATTTCACCTAGGCAGAAGGGAGAGATTAAAATACAGAGAAGAACTAGTTAAGACTTACTCTCATATAGATTCAATGAAAAGTTAACTGTGCATCCCCCAAACCTGGACAAATGTTCCATTTTCTCATAAGAATAATGCCACAAGGACAGGAACATTTGCAGCATACTAGAAGAGCCAGAAGATAGAAATACAAATTCACTGGCAAATTTTTTTAATGAAATTTATAACCCAATGGGAACTAAAGTTTTCTCCATATACCAGTTAGTTTCATAAACCTTTACTCAAAAACTTTGTTCTTTGGGCATCCCTGCTCATCAGTGCTAAAGCAGAAATAAAACCAGGGAATACTAAACACAGATGCACCCCAAGAAAGGAGAAGTGATAAACACATATTCATGTGATTTTGACACTGACTACAGCAGACTTTGGAACAGGCAGTAATGGAGGGCATGGAGGTAGGCCTGAAGCAGCATAAAAAGAAATATATTCTCATTACTAATAGACCACCTGAGAGACATGATGAGTTTCTTAGTAAAATGGATGACTACTTAGACAAGGGCAATATAGTGCAACTAATACATCTATGTCTGAATTAAGCATCTGGCAGTGTTCTCTAGGAAATCTTTATTTAAAAGGCAGACAATGAGGAGCAATATAAGAATACATCATAATATGGTAGAAAACTATGGGAGGCATAGAGTCTATGGGAGGCACCACAAGAATATGTAGTGAAAAAAAAAACCAGTTCTAAAGATGGAGAAATATTACTAAGAGAAATATTACTTTCTCAGGAACAAGTCTTGGGATGGATCCTGCTTAATACATTCATTAGGAACCTCGATCCAAGGACTGGATTATGAAATGCAAAGATGATATAATTATGAGCATGGAAGAGGACAGATCATCACACAGAGAGAATGAGATGACCTTGTGAGGTAGAAAACTGAACAGGATGAAGTTTAAAAGCAAAAAGTACATCATGACAAGACAAGCTAATGAGGATTTCTGCTTTAAACTGAAGGTTCATCAGATTTAAGAAATTAAGAAGAAAGCTGGTGGATAGAATGATTAAGTGGTACCTATTTGTTATCTACCAGCTGTAAAAAGGTCTAATGAATTTCTGGGAATATCAGACATTTTCAGTCAACTCAGAGGATTACTTGGACCTCATCTGAAATAGTGGACTGATTCATGATTCTTATAGACATATTTACTGAAAAATCTTTTTGCTAAGATTTTTCTCTTGAGAAGCTGAGAAGTTTCAGAAACAAAGTGTAAACAATAATTATCTGTTGCTGTAGAATGTAGCAAGTGCATCTTTGATTGCTCTCATGTAGTTGTTTTTAATTAATAACCAATCACAAGTTTAGCCGTGTGGAGACTCTGAGCAATCATAAGATTTTATTACTCATTCCTTTCTTTTCTAGCCTTCTGATGTCTCCTTTCTCTTTTCTTTAATATAGTTTAGGTATATAATTTTCTTTTAATATAATAAATATCATAAAATAATAAATCAGCCTTCTAAAACATAGAATCAAAATTCTCATCTCTTCCCTCATCCTAAAAACCCACAAACACCACCACACATGATCACCTGTTTTCAAAGCAAAACTGTAAGTATGCCCAGAAAAGGGTTTCTGAGGAGATTACAAGAATGGGAAAATAACTTTCTTGACAAGAAGCAAGGAAACCTTGGTCCTTCCAGCCTAGTTAGCAAAAACTGAGAATACATTTAAGTATATCTGATTATTGTTATACATAACCTTGCTATGCTTAGCTTCTTCTCATGGCTAGCTCTGGATGTGGGCAGCATGCAAAGGAATCCACGTGGAAGCTGGGGCAGGGCCCAGCAGCGCTGCCAAGCCCGTCACTGGGGGCACAGTCAGAAGTGTGGCTCCAGCTGTGGTTCCCCAGCCCAGGTGTGCATTGCCAGCCCTGGAACTGTGCAGTGCACACCTGCAGGCTGTGTGTGAAGCTGCCTCCAGAAGGAGCAAGGCAGGAGAGAGCACCAACTACACCAGTGTCCTAGGGTGACAATGTCCTAGGGTGACATTGTGATGCTTGTATCCCCATTCCTGTGTTCTGTTCATGCTGGATATCATGTTCTGTGCCTTCAAGGCTGGCTCTGAAGAGCCAATGTTTTGTTTTGGTTTTGCTCTCAGCCACTCCCCCACGGCTGGCGGGACACACAGACAGGGCAGTACATGGGTGCTGCTTTTGCTTTTTGCTTGGCTTTTGCTCTGCTTTGCTCTTGCTTTTTGCTCCTGCTCATTAGTTAGTTTAGCTAAGCAGCCCAAATTTTCCCTGGACTGTTTCTCCTTTCCCTTTTTTGGAGCCACTCAAGCCTGCTCCGGACTGGGACCTGGGAACACCGAGAGTTTGCACCTTGTGGCTGCAGCAGCTGCCCCAGCACAGGAGGGACTGAGAACAGAGTGATCACCCCCAAGAGAGACTTTCTGAATTTGTTATCTATTTCAGAGCAGTGACAGAGTGGTGTCACCTGGTATTGTTCATTCTGTGTGCTGGGGGTGCTGTGCCTGTTAAATAAACAGGTTCTTTCCACTTCTCTCTGAGGAATCCTTCTCGACCCGGCTGGAGGGAGGGGCTGTGTGGGTTTGCTTTCTGGAGGGGCTGTTTGGGTTTGCTTTCTGGAGGGGCTGTGTGGGTTTGCTTTCTGGAGGGGCTGTTTGGGTTTGCTTTCTGGAGGGCCCCCTTTGGAGGCTTTCTCCCAGGACAAAATTTGGCGCCCAATGTGAGGCTCAAGAGAGAGTGGAGAAAACCCTGTTTTGAGTGCGTTTTGGTTGCCATTACTCTGTGTTGGTATAAAGCAGTTAATAGCCAACAAACAATCCCTCACACATATGGTAACAATGAGTCTCTCACAGCAGCTCAAGAGTTACTGAGCACAAGATGGGAATCCATTCTATGATTTTTAGTGATATACATTCCTCCAAGCAACAGCTTGGATTATGTGATGCAACAGAACCCTTTCACACAGAAATATATCCCATGGCAGCTGATATAAGGTTTGTCTCAATAACCTGTTCAGCCATCAAGTGTCACCTTTTTGGCTAATGGTTTATATCAAAGGAAAGAACACACCTCATAATGTACATAACCAACTGTGAAATGCTGCTCAGCAGGGAAATATCCCTCCTGTAACGCTGCAGTGATTACCTTATGCCTTGAGGCATGAGAGCTGATGATCTTTATCTTACCTTTCATAACTAAAAATGCTACTATTGGTCATAAAATTATCCAAGCACTTGAAAAACTCAGCCACAATATTTGATTTGATGACCCTCTGCACTGGGGACTAGCACAACCTCACTAGGTGTTCAATGTCTGCCAAGTCATTTGTTTTAAATTACACCCTTATTTTCATATTGCAGAACAGGATTAGAATAACCTTCTGAATAAGTTTCACTACAGCATTCATTAAAAAAAAATCTGAGTAGCTAAAGCAAACCTTGCTTAAGGGCCTGAGTGTGACTTTTCCTTATGCTGTATGTCATAATAAACCCTCTCACGCAATAGATGCCAACACCTTCCCACCCAGAGCAGGTGGACTAGAAATGTGGAGGATGTGCAGAGACAATGGCTTGTCAGGCTTTCCACAGCAGCCAGCACAACCCTCACAATTTGCTGCAAGTGTGTCAGCACTTCCCTGCTGCTTGCAGAGCCCTGAGACACAGGAACAAGGTCTCAGGAGGAGAGAGAGGTCCCTGGGCCACGACACCTCTTGTGATAATCCTGAGTTTGAGCAGCACTTCTCCTTCAGACAAGTGCCAAAAGGTGCAGTTTAGCCTTAAGTCCTTTCATTTGTATTCCATTTTATCAGATGCTTAGGTGTGAAGAATACCAATATATTCATTGTCAAAAGACATCCTCACATCTTTTCCTTTACTTATTAATTCCCAGCACTACCCAAGACTCTTGTCTGAAGAAAACTCTTTTTAAATAAAACCAAACCAAAAAAACCCCCCCCACAACTACCTTTGGGCTGCTCAGAAGAAAACAAACAAACAAACAAACAAACAAACAAACAAAAAACAAGCAAAAAAAACCCAACAAAAAACCCCAACCCAACAGAATCAGTTATTAAAGAGCAAGTAGCTCACTTGTACTATACCCACCCTCTCTACCCACACAAGCACTCAGGCACACAAGACTGTTCTGCTTTACAGCCCAGAACCTGACAAGGAAAAAAGGACAGATTCCAAACAGAATTAAAGCAGGTATTGTCAATAAGCAAAGCATATTTTTGAAAATCAATTTCTGAGTAAGTTTATGTAAACAAAGCCAGATAGGCTCAATCACACTTGCATATCAGCTGCCAAAACAGCTTCTAAAATGAGGTTCAAAGATAGGAGGTTTATTTTTTATACTATTTTTTTAAAGTATCCCTAGCTCAAAAAATAACTTATTAAAAAGTAATGACATTTCAGGGGACAGAAAATGACATTTTATCCCCAAAATCTAACCATTCTGTGTGGACTGTTCTACAAAATGAGCATCTGGAAAAAAGATGAAAAAGACACCATTTCTTTGCCAGTAGTAACATATTTAAGAGATTGCTTGCTAGCAAACTGCCATGGCAACCACAGTAGCACCTGGGGTACAGCGTTCTCCTGAGAAACAGCACGCCTTCCCTTGAGAAACAAAGTCATTTTGCAACAGTGCAACAGAAAAGTAATTTTTAAACCAGATAAGGAGCTCCAGTGACTGGGGAGTCACTGAACTCCAGGATCAGGCTTTCAATAACTGTTTCTTTACCCAAAAACATCCATATTAAACATCTCTATTAAAATAGTAGCTCTAAATACATCACAGCAAAATGCATGCTTTAGACTTACACCTGCCACTCTCCACTTCTATATCTGACTTCCCTTAGAATGGCACAACTGAGGGGCAGCCCAATATCCTTTCCAAATGTTTTTTGGAAAGAAGTCAGTAATAATGAATGTCACTTCAGTGTCAAAAGCAGAGCGAAATGGGTCACAATGAAATGGTCAAGCCCCTCTTCCAGCCAAGACACTGAGCCTTGCACTCCCTAAAAAAGGAGCCAGGAGTGCTCATGTGCCTCCCTTCCTAGCTGCAAATGTAGCCTAAATTGAAAAATATAAGCTACACTTCTTTCTGCAATTTAGAAATTTTATATCCAGAAATAGCCTAATCCAATCTAAGTACCAAGGGACGGAGGAAAGAAAAGAAAAAGGAAAATATCAGCTATAGATCTCTCTGCATGTAAGAACATTTTTATGCTATGAAAAAATAAAAACACTGGAATGAGAGTTTTTGATGTCAAATTGACCAATAGTGCACTTGCCTTAGCTCAGCTCTTTTCTACAGAAGACTGCACATAGTGATTAAGTCAACTTTTGAGAAAAAGCAATTCTAAACTTATGTTATTCTGAAAAATAATTTTATATAATGCATTATTTTTGAGTGCAGCCTATCTCAGCCATCATTTTAGAAGACTTGCATTATTGTATTTTTAGATACCACTAGTGGCAGGGGAGGAGGGGAGAGGGTTGAAACACATCACTCTAACACATCTTCCCTTGCTTTTTCTGGCTTTTCTTCTGTTCTGATTTCTCAAGGCTATGGGAGAAAAAAATTACACAGATCATCTCAACCAATAAAAGGGAAAACAGTGAAGATAAGCAACACTACTGACAATGGCAGACACCTTATTTTTCTGATATCAAAAAAGCTTCCAGTGCTTTTAACTAGCAATTTAGGAGTGTCACCCACTGACATTCAACTTTTGTGTTTCCAGCAGACACACTTATTGTCATGCTAATACTTTATTAAGATTTTTTTTCTTTCCCCCCTCTTTCACCTGAACTTTAAACCCTTGCCTGGAATCACTGTGCAGAAGGTAACAAAGACAAGCTGGGACCCAAGAGATGAAGCACTCCTAGCAATGCCCACCTCCCACCTCCTTTTAGATGAAGCTATTGCTGGTGTGTTTTCAAAAGGTAAAACAATAATTTTCCTACCATGCATTTGGGAATAGCTTTCACTTATAATGGTTAAAATATTTCTTAGCCTCTTTTCCTTCCCTTGGTCTTCATTTAAAACCACAGCTTTACATTCTATTAGACACCCGCAGGTACCATAGATTAAAGAAGATTAATCTATTCAACTAATGTGTTGGCTGATTCTCTTACTAGTGCCAAAAACCTACAATTAAATATTTTCCTTCAACAATATTATAGTATGCAATTCTTGAAGCAAGCAGTCATAATTTAATTTATAAATGGAAGAAGCTTAAGCCACACAAGATGGTGAACACTGAAAAAACCTATTTATAGGAACTGCTTTTCATGTAGTTATTATTTTAAATTATTTTTCTCATATGTAGTCCAAATTCTGTTTAACTTGCAAGTGTCCTATCTGTCTCACACATTATTAAAGATGTGTCTGACATCCACAATAAAAACCACTTGCTTGTATAGAATATAGAAAGGTGGGGGTTTTTATTTTCTTTATTTTAACAATGTAATGATTTGGTTTGCTCCAAATGTAAACCAACTGCCAGAAGGGTTTTCTCCAAGACTGACAGCCATGACCAGTCAGACTTCAATAAGAACAAGGATCTCTGGTCATCTTCACCAATATCTGCAATCAAGTTGCTTTAATTCCTTTGTAACACAATGCTTTACATTCCAAACTGCACCCAGGAGTGATCTAAAATGCTAAAATGCTGGTGACAAATACAACATAGTTCAACAATGAATGAAAGAGCAGAAGGGAAGTAAATGAAGCTTCTTCATAGAATGCAAATGGCTCCAGCTCTCCCTGCACCACGATTAAAGGAGGTGTTATAGCAAGAGCTAAGCAGCCAGTAAGAGTTGCAAGCTATTTAGAGTTTCATGGACAAAAGAGATTTCTAATAGCAGAAGCTCAGGAAGTCAGGATCCAACAAAGCTCAAGATTTTGATGACAAGTCAGGCTGCAATATGAACAAGGATCTCTAGTCATCTTCACCAATATCTGCAATCAATTTGCTTTCATTCCTTTGTAACACAATAATTTACATTCCAAACTTCACCCAGGTGTGAACTTGTTTGATCTAAAATGCTAAAATGCTGGTGACAAATACAACATAGTTCAACAATGAATGAAAGAGCAGAAGGGAAGTAAATGAAGCTTCTTCATAGAATGCAAATGGCCCCAGCTCTCTCTGCACCACTATTAAAGGAGGTTTTATAGCAAGAGCTAAGCAGCCAGTAAGAGTTGCAAGCTGTTTAGAGTTTCATGGACAAAAGAGATTTCTAATGGCAAAGCTCAGGAAGTCAGGATCCCAACAAAGCTCAAGATTTTGATGACAATATCTTCATTCAAAGGGAATTGCTTCAAAGCATTTCACTGTCACAAAGTGCAAAGGCACAGACTGGTGAAGCACCTCATGTTTTCAACTTGAAGTACCTCAGTACATGCAGGTAACTCAGTGGGACTGCTCCCAGCACTAAAAGCTGAGCTGACGGCTGCTTCTCTGGCTATCCTGGGACACGAGAGTCAGGTGCTGAAGCCATGGTTTGGTTCCATGGGCAGAGCTTCCTCCTCCACAACAGTCAGAAGATGGTGTGGCCAAACTCAGGGAAGAGAATGGTCATGGCTGGATGGTGTGTTCAGTGTTCAGTTGGTTTAATCTTGCACCAACACAGAGAGAATTTCTGAAGATAGGTGTGTACATACTGATTGGTGTCACAGTCCCTTTAATATTCGTGCCATGTCTACTTTAGTGTATCTGGCAGATGCACTAAAGTAGACATGTCACAAATATTAAAGGCTGTGACATGATGTGGCTGTCAAAGGAGTGGATTTGGTACAAAGAGAAGGGGGAGATGTAGAAGCCCAGGGCACCACAGGGAATATTTCTGTGTCTGCTCTGGGGTGCCCTGACCCCCAGGGCAGCACTGACTCTGACCCTCATTCATGGAGAAAGTTTCCCAGACTTCAAGATAGACTGGAATCCACCAAAGTGTGAAATAGATTATAGAGAGTAGTGTGGGTGCATCACTGGGTGAGAAATTGAGGTTTTGGGATTTTTAGTGTGTTGTGCAAGATGGAGGGCACAGGGTGCTATCCTGGGTTTCTTCTTCATGCTTCTTCTTCCTTCTTCTCCATGGGTTTGGGTGGCATTTTGTAATGGGGCAGAAAAGTCCCCATTGCAGCTCCTTGGGACCAGTTATTGGGTTAAAAGGGAAAATAATCCAGGTGTCAGCTCTCAATTGGATAGTTTAGTCTTAAAAGCCCTGGAACCAAGAGTTTGTTGGCGATTTATGCCTTCTAATGAAAAGCTGCTGAACTCACAGTAGTGAGACTGTTTCACTGCTCAGAAATAATAAACACCTGAGTCCGAATTACTGTCTCAAGTGCCTTCAATCCAGACCCAGAGAAACCCACAGCTGGTACCCCCATACCCAAAGGATGCAGTGATCAGCAGGAGCACTGACACAGCCAACACCAAGTCTATTTTGGGCTGAGAATGAGCAGAATTGGGAAGCCCTAGTGCAGCTGTTGTTTTGTTCACTGTGGCATGAGGGAGCTTTTAGCCCTTTTCCTTTTTCATTTGTCAAGGAAGACCCCGAGTTATTTCAAGACACTAACAGAGCAAATATGAATCTAAGGATATTTTGTGATATACACTGTGTTCTAAAAGGATTTCTGGGCTGTGTGTGAAGCATGTATTTGTTTTACTAATCAAATTTAATATTATTAAGCACCATTCCTACAGGGTCTGTCCTGACTGATATTATTCAGTGCTTTTACCTGGATGATGAAAGAAGGAGTATGCAGACAAAATTTGCTAAGAGACAAAACAGTGCTAACCTGGCAGGAACTATGAAAATATTGGTGCATATAAGAATTTGAAGGTGTTCTGACAAATTGGAGGCACAATTCTTCCAAAACAGAACGCAATTTGAAAAGGGCAAGATTAGACACCTACACGGAAATAAGAAACTGCACTGATACTAAGTGGGAGCAACAAATGAAATTGATAAATCAGTTGCTTTTCCAGAAAACAGCTTACAAAACAAAACAAAACAAAACACCCAACATC
Source organism: Molothrus ater (assembly GCF_012460135.2). Lineage (NCBI taxonomy): Eukaryota > Metazoa > Chordata > Aves > Passeriformes > Icteridae > Molothrus > Molothrus ater. The sequence continues at coordinate 2,436,653 of NC_050483.2, read as the reverse complement.
TCAAATACAAGGGTTAAAAAGCACTATTTCATGCTGCTTTGCAGCAGCCTTTTATGCATTTGAAGATGATTATGGTGCATCCTCTTCTTCAAATGCCTAACACCACCAGCTCTGTGAATGAAGATTATGTTAGCTCAACATCTGCTTATTCCTTGGACTTTTTCCAGCAAATCCAAATCTGTCCAGATCTGAAGGAAATGCTTTAATTGATGCGTTGCAATGCAGAAAGGAGCAAAAAATTTACTATGTTTGGTACTTCCTTCACAATGGAGCGTGCCTAATTTTGCAAAAATATGATAGTGACTCATTGGACCCTCAGATAGAACAGTGACTCTCTTGAACACTCTTTTATTTTCTTTTTTGAACCATCCTTTGAAATTAGGATTGAGACTGCAGCACAGGTTAGGTATTACAAAAGGTCTTCTCATGGTAAGAGCACCAAAGCACTGGAACAGCTTTCCACATGGAAGCTGCAATGTTTCCATCTCTGGGGGAGGGTTTTAAGACAATGTTAGGCAAATTTCTGTCAGGAATCATTTTGTTAAGCTAATCTATTGCTGAGCAAGCAAAACGTACTGTACTGATCTCTCAGATCAGTTTTCTACCTTTCAGCACTGGCTTTTCACATAAAAGCATTTTTTAGAGATACAGAAATATAGGAGTGAAATGACAAGAGAAACAGGTTAATATTATTTCTCATTTGTCACAGCTACATGCCTGTGCCAGTGCATCTGAGCATTCTAATCCTTAACAGGGAAAACTCAGACTCACAACCAGCTCTTGAAATCTTGTACATCTCATGAAATTTAACCCAAACATACTAAAGGAAAAGCAAATGGAGAAGCAACAGCACTGACCTGAAAAAACAGAGCTTCCATGTAACATTACATAATCACAAACAGATTTTCTTTTTTTTCCCGGAACACAGAATTCCGTCTTTAAATTCTCCTTGAAGAAGATCCACAAAAGATCTTTTGAGGTAATAATTTCAAAAAATCATGGGTAACTGTATTCAGCTCCTCAGGACCTGATTCCAGTGTCTCAGGATCTACCTTCAACACAAAGAGATTTCTGATGTGTGGTGGATCATCTACGGGAATTTCCAAAAGCTCAGATCTCATTATGGAGGTGAGACCACACAAGTAGTGAAGGGTTTGCTAATTTGTGAGAAAAGGTACAAAATCTTAGGTGCCAGGGATGGTTCTGCCTAGACATCATTGTAATGGGTAAAACACAGAACAGACAAGAATTCCAGGCTGTAAAATTGTCCCCAATTCTCTATTACACATGATCCACAAAAAATCTGGAAGGAGTTCTAAAAGACCTTGGACCTCTGTAGGTAGTAACAAACAACACTTATAAATCTGGTCCTTGGAACCTGCCAGTAAGAGCATCCTGTTCTCAAAGGGAGTAAGAGAATTCAGACAACCAAGCTTATAAACTCTCTGAGCCAAACAATTTTCAATTTTACTTTTGGAGCCTTTTTTAGATTAGGATATCAAGCCAGTAAATGAAGCATGAGCTATAAACCAGCTGAATATTATAGATGAATGATGAATTTTTTTTTCCCCTTCTAAGATACCACATTCCAGTGTCTTCTATTCCAACATGATGTTTCTACTTTCTTTTGTTCTGATATCAGCAACCAGAATACTCATCCACCCATCAGATCATCAGTGCAGGTAATTAAAACATTGTCTTTTCAGACAAGAAATTCCAGGACACAGAGAATACACATATCTTGTTTTCTGTCACTGGTTTTAACACTTTTTATGAGCTGTATGACCAAAGATTGAGGACAAAAATGAAGTAGAGCACAGGACATTTTCTTCATTTTTGCACTAAGAAAGCAACTGGACTTTGTACTTATTTCCGATTATCATCTTCTTTCAATAATATGAGAAAAGATGCCAAGTTACAAGGATCTCAAGGATTTTACTACAGGCTTAGAAGTTAAACTAGCAAACATGAACAACCTTTCATGGGTCATCACTCATTTATCTGAGTCTTTCATCACCCACATATAAACTGGAGGACTCCTCCTTGTTCTTAAAATGGATCTAAGTGTTACATAAAATTCTTCAAGAAATTATGATGCAATTTTATTGGGATCTTACATTGTGCACCTAATTTAAGATGTTAAATTAGGACTAGTCTCAAGTGCATTCATCTCTCATATGGAAAAAACAGTTTGTGCATCAGCTTATAGCATAAACACAAATCTAAATCACATCTATTGAATGTATTGATAGGTACATTTATGAAATTTTACTGCTGGATTGTTCAGATACCACCTCAGCAAAAGCTTGGCTTGCTTCATCGTGGTTCCCCCACCTTTAAGGATATAGACACTTACTTCCCTAAGCCAGTACCCACATTTTGTTCTTTCTTCTGAACTGGGCAAGAGTGACACACTGTGAGATCTTCAAATAATTATGGAACGTTTACACCTTGTGGTATTAAGAAGAACAATTCATCTCATATGCACATAGCTTTTCCAAATATTAAAATTTAGTCAGCTAACATAGCTGTAGACAGAAAAGCTGGGGTCCAAACAGCAATTTAGCAGGCACAACTTCCATATAACTATTCCTGGCTCCCTAAAATATACAAGTGTCTGGTTCCTCGACCAAAACCTATCACCCTGAGGTGGATGGCAAGGTCCATGTGTAAGAGCAGGACAATCCACGGCATGGGATTCACATCGGTGAGCCTGCTGAGCAGAAACCTGACCATGTTAGCTGACAAAAAAATGCAATTCCAAGAGTTTAGCTCAAATCCCACCTCTCCTGCAGGCTTAGAGGTCTTGCTCTATTTGACAGGGAGACACTTACCTCCACCTCACATTTTCCTGAGAACACAGGCACAAAGGGCCAAAGCATATATGCTCCTAATTCCTTCTTAAGCCCTTAAAACACCCACTAAAGTCAGGAGAATCTCAGGATTTAAACTGGAGATTAAGAGCTGAAGCATCTTTAGGGATTGATCCTCTATTTCAAAAGGAAACAACCTTCTATCTTTTTTTTTTCTTTTTTTTTTTTTTTCTGGTTCCACCAGACAGCAGAGAAAGAAACAGCTTCTTCCTTTTGTGCAACAGCCCAACCATTAAATGTGTTCTGACACACTGAGCATCCAGATAACCCCTCCACTTTACAGGATTCACACTGCCATTTCCCTGGCCACCATCCCAGCAACCAGTGCAAACTCATCTGCAGGTGAAGCACAAAGCATCTGGAGTTTGCTCAGAAAAGGGATTCATCAGGACACAGTGAGATTTCCCTTGTAAGGCCAGTGGTAAAGATACCAAGGCAAACAGAGAAGAGCAAACAGCTGATCTCTAACAGGAGAACTGTGAATTTTCTTTACCTTGTGCTTGCTTTCATACCTTGCTGGAACACTTTTGTACACAAGAAATACTCAACTATTTTGTCCTCTTCCACTGCAACTTTTACAGGACACAAACAGTTTTGCCCTAAGAGGGCTGTGGCCTCCTGGAGAAACAAAAACAGTGACTGCTTAACTGAGGAGCCTAAAAACTCTTTTGCAGAAGTTTGGGGTTTTTACAAAGATCCAGACCCACATGTTTCAAAACACTGGAATACTGATGATGAGGGGAAGGAACATAAAACAGAACTGAGAATTACTTAATTCCAACTGCCCCTCAGGAAGCTGTCATTAGACATGTCCTCTTATTATTTAATAATAATTTCTTCTCATATAACACATTCCCACCTTACAAAAAGTTTTCTGACCTCAGAAGCAGTCTGCCATGACTTTTAATTTTAAACCAACATTCAGTGACCCAGGCTGTCACCTGAGATGTGATGATTGCTGTCATTTAAAGTGCCATAATAAATTTCAGGTACCTTGATTCAAATCTGCCTTAGTGACTTGTAAGAGTCATGCTCATGGAGTGTTTCCTTAATTTTTTTGTCACTGCTTAATGTCTGCAATGGCCATTTATACCCTTAAGTAGAGTTTCCTTTTGTGAAAACATATACTTTGCAAACAGAAGAGATGGGATTTTTATCTGTTGTTGGTGAGCATTGCTCCTGCCTCTGTGGCAATGGACAAGTCTGTGGGTCATTCCTGCTTTGTGAAGTTGGCTCCTGGGAGCCTGGGAAATGCATTCCTGGGTTCCAGCATGGGGGGAACTGTGGCAACCCCTCAATGCTGCACCCCAGCAATCAGCTGCTGCTTCTGGGGGCTCACTCTGAGCTCTGCTTCCACTGCAAGGGGAATTTAAGGAGCCCACAGGGAGACCAGGAAACCTTTTCAGTAACTTTGAACAATGAGACATTAGAAAAATAATGCCAATGCACGGATAGAGGAAAAAAATTATAAAAGGCTCAGAAAAGCACCCCTATTCTGTTTAAACCACTTTCATCTCTCACACCACACCAACACAGAGGCAGCAAGGCAAGCACAGTTGAAATCTGAATATTTAACTATTCACTTCTAGTTCTAGTGCCAGGAACTGAAACTGCTGTTCTAAGCTTCAGAAAAAACATACACGGATCACAGGATGCAGCAAAGTGCTCAGAAATCTCAGCAAAAATCAAGGAGCCTATTGAAAAGGTAAAAAGTGATGGAGAGTCTACACAGCTAAACTCTCCAAACAAGTAACAAGAATCAACCCCACAGTGAGAGCCTGGGATTTGCATCAAATTTGATGAGACATTTAGGAAAAAACAGGATTGGCACCTTTTGAAAGGAAAGATAGTATTTACAGTAAATGAGAATTTAGTAAGCCGTGCATGAGTTACCAGGCTTTGTTCAAATAATGCAGCCTCTTAGTACAACAAGACACCAGAAGGGAGCAAACAAAAAAATCCAAATCTGTGGCGTGTCAGTACATGCCACACAGTTCAAGTGCACTTATTGTCTCCTCAATGCACAGTTCAGCCAGCACAGTCTTGATAAAAACTGTTGTAGTATGCTTTTCATGCGAAAAATTAATTACTTCTATCTGTCAGGCATCATAAGCCCCACTGCACTAAAATGGGGTTTTGTTTGTTTGTTCCTCTGATATTTTAATTATTGCAACATGATTACAACAGACTAAACAACAGCCTAAAGGTACAGATGTAGCTAACATCTAAAATACACTCGTGTATAAATATGTATGAGCACACACACAGCTATGGACAATGCTTCTTTCCATAAACAAGTAACTCACATCAGCAAAGCTTAGAACACTTTTGTGGTACCTTCCTGTTATTAACATCCTCCAAAATTGCTCCTAATCATAACAAACTGGCTTCCAGGTAATGATAAACATCACTCATTCTTTTACAGGGTAAAAATGTGATGAGGTGACAGAGCCCAGGACGTTGCTCTGGCTGCCCTGGGTGATTCCAGACCCTGGCAGGGGCTCAGGGACCTTGGCACAGAGTCACAAACACCTGTGCCTTTGATTGTAGCCCATGGAAACAATTCCCAACTTTGTGTGAGGAGTTACAAGCCACAAGGGTTTGAGTAGAATGATAGTGAATTTGTCACAGGGTGGAAAAGTAGAATTTTGGGTTTTTAGAATGGGGATTCAAGAGGCAAGATGGAGGAATCTGGGTGTGTGCAGCCTTTCTCCTTCTCCTTCTTCTTGTCCTCCATCTTCTGCTGTGATGGTGACACTTCTGGATTGGTTTAGGGTAGAGACAGACTGTCTAACATAGGTGATGGGTATTGGGAAATTATTGTAAATAAAGCACAGGTAATTCTTAGCATAAAAAGCCAACACCACCCAAGGGTGGGTGGTGTGCCATGAACTGACCTGCTGGACATATCCCAGCAGGTCAGAGAAGGAATGGAATAGATAAGAGAAGATAAACAACCTTGAAAAACAAAACCAACACATCCCAACTTCTTCTTCAGTCACAGGGCTGGGAAAAAAGAGACTTTTTAACACCTCAGGAGCCATCTCAACCACAGAAACCCAAGAATGAGGGAAACACAGCAAACTTGGTGAGAGATACTTGCAGTCATCCAATGCACAACACAAACTGTGAAGAACAACAACTGATCATACCCTATCACTTATCCTCATCCTTCCATCTCACTATTCACATGTCATTCAAGCCAATCTGATGGTTAAATATTAATCATAGACTCATTTAAACAGGGAAAGACCTTTAAAACCACCGAGTCCAGCTGCTGTCTTAGACAACCAATACAGAGTCAGTCACCTCCAGCTGACAAATTCCTGCCTTCCCTCTATGCATATGTGGATATAGAAAGTTGGGGGGGTGAGGTTGATCAGCTATTTAAAGGACTCTAAAACCTCAATATTTGCCACTTCAGAAAGAATTTTGGTACCCAAATATGAACAAACCAATTATCAAAATAGGCAGGATTATAAAGTTGCAATTTAAAGATGGAGAGTGTCAAAAAGAAGTAATGCCTCATCTTATTCTGTAAGGAACAGGTTTGATTTCCAAGAGTTATGACCACTGAAACATCCTGTCCAAAAATATAATATAGTAATGAATATAATACAGTAATTCTCAGTAATGAAGAGATCCACCTATTGCAGTAGAGTTAGACTAGATACAAACTTGTTTTACTACTGGTATTATTATTGCTACTGATGTTGGGGTGTCATGTGGAATTGCACACGACTGTCAGGCCACAACCTATGGAACAGGCTCTGGGAAAGGAGCAGCAATAAGTGCTCTCTGCACAAGAGAGTGGGGAGAATACCTGGAGTTTTGTCTACTGGATGGATGATGAGCCTCCCTCCCTTTACAGTTGGTGGCTGTAAAAATGGAGAGTGGTAAAAGATGTAATCCTTTCACAGGTTAGTGAAAATAGAGTGTTTAAGCTGACAAAACTCCTCCCCGCCCTCGAGCAGGAATATCAAATATTCCTTCTGAGCAGGAATAGCAAAGAACAGCATCTGATGCTGCTGCACTTACAACATTCCAACCTCAGACTGTAATCAGTTTACCTGATGATGCAGTCTGTCACTCTACAGGACAAAATAGCTCCTACTGCAATATATGTTGTTTTTCAGGAAATAACAGTGCCAGCTCTCATGCTAGTTGTAGGATACTTATTCTTATGTCACAACAGAATCATTTCAATATCATCTCTTCAGGTAACATTTTTTTCCAAGACTGGAACCAAGAAATTGTACCAATCAACCAAAATTTTTCTTCCCAAAATTCTTTTTCCAGCTAATTCATTGAAAAGAGAATAGACAGCTCATGTTCCCTGTATCCTTAAACCAGATTGAGGGTATAAGGCCCCTGTCCCAACCCTCCAGTCTCAGAAGGATGATTTCAGTCTCCTTTTTCTTTGAAGGGTCAGGAGTTATCACCTGTAACAGGAACTCATACAATTTCAAATAAAGAAAATCATTTACTACAAAGTCAGTTGGTTTTCCCTCAAGATTTCTGATTTTCTCGTAGTTTCTAATTTTGGCACCTTCTGGCTGTCTCAGGTTTTTTGAGCTTCACCAGTTCTTGAGAATTCTATATACCTACAGATTCCACAGGGGTCAGAGTGAGGCTGTGAAGAAAATAAGGGAGAATTTACCTGGTTTAGTATTAATATTGAAGGAAGAGTTCCCAAGCCAGTCAGCTGAGATTTAATTAAAACACAGGAGAAACTACCAGGGAATGATTTATATTCAAAGGGGATTATGGCTAACACTAAACTGTTTACAAAATCAATGGGAACCCAGCACAAAACAGATATAGCTCAGGGGAATACACATTGATTAGATTCCTCTGTCCAAGATGCAGTCCTCTTTTCCATGTTCCTCATTAATTCATTTCAAGATTTATGTGAATTGCAAAATAGATGTTCCAAGCTGTACCGAGCTCCAGTTATTTATATTCTGTTAAATAAGGGAAAAAAATTCCTATTCATCTGAAACTAAAATTCATTTGTCTCCAAACATTTAATGAGAGAGGATGGTTCAGCTCATCTCCAAATTCATCATCTGCTGCACATTATTGAATATCCAATAATGCCAATACTAACCAAGAAACGACTGGCACAATCTGTTAGCTCTCAGACTGAGCTGACAATTTCCTGATGTACCCAAAACACAAACCTGGGTACTCCTGACAACCAAAACAGTGCTTGGTAAAAGCTCTACATCTTCACAATATTCAGTGTTCTGTAGCCTTTTATGTAAAATTAGCAGGGTTCTAATTGCTAAAAAGGACCTTGGTGCACTGCAGCTCCAGTTTTGTCAAGCCTCAGCTGCCCACCAGCCACGAGGCAGGTCATGTTTGAGCTAAATTTGGTATTGTTTGTACAGAAAAATCATCAGATGATAACCAGACACAGTGGCAGTGTCAGGCTCTGAATTGATTTTCATAGAAAAGAACAACTGAAAATTGTGCCTTACATCATTCCACAAACTAGATGCACTTCAGATGGCCACTGACCTTTTCAACAGCACTGATTGAGCTAACTAGACTGAAAGTTAGAAAGCAAATAAAGTCACCAAAGGGGTAATGGGTTAAAAAAACCTCCAGAAGAGAGCAGAAGGCCTGACCTTCAAAGGTTAATGTCACTTGTGCCCAAGTAAATGGAGGAAATGTTTCATGATCAAAACAGTGGTTCTTAAACAGACATTATATCATTCCAGTGAAACAAAGTGCTTAACTAAAAAATAACTCACATGCATGAGTGATGGTCATAACTCTCAGAAATCAGACCTGTTCCTTAGAGAATAAGATGAGGCATTACTTTTTTTTTGACACTCTCCATGAACTGGTGTCTTAAGAGACTGAACCAATGGGTTACACAGATCCCAATTTTTAACAACGATCTCCATCTTCCCACAGGCTTGCCCGGTTCACCATTTTGTCAGTTAAGTGACAACAAAAGTCCATGTAAGTACTGCAAAATTCCTCTTGCCTAAAAAACTCACAGTGGAAAACAATGCCCATATTCTAGGAAGAGCTTTGTGGAGAAAAACTAATCAGGACCATTCCAACTCCTGGAGGCAGGAATGCATCAGCAACAATCTCATTGCCATGGCACCCACATGTGTGCCAGCTAACAGCTCAGACCTGCCACTGGGGAGGGAGCACCGAATCAACTCTGCACAAAACTGGTTTACTGCCTCATGGACAGGGGACTCAAAAGCCAGGAAACACAACCTCAGTGATCTTCTCCCGAGGGAACAGAAAAAGTGGGAATGGCCACAGCTGCTCCTTGAACACCCACCACGATGGCTGGCAGGTCTCAGTGCATCTCCTGCTCCCTGGGAAGCACCAGCAGGCACGGAGGCCTGCTGTCACAGACATATTTTCTGAAAAATCCTTTCCTTACGATGTTTCTCCTGAGAAGCTGAGAGGCCTCAGAGGAAAAGAAAAACAATGATTATCTGCTGCTGTGGAATGCAACAGGTGCATTTGGGATTGGTCTCATGTGCTTATTTCTAATTAATGCCAGTCACAGTCCAGCTGTCTCGGACTGTCTGGTCAGTCACAAGATTTTATTATCATTCCATTCTTCTCCTTGCCAGCCTTCTGATGACATCCTTTCTTCTATTCTTTTAGTATAGGTTTAATATAATATAGATCATAAAATAATAAATCAGCCTTCTGAACGATAGAGTTGAGATCCTCCTCTCTTCCCTCATCCTGGGGAACCTCAAACACCACCACAGGGCAGCTTGGCCACTCTGCTTGCCCAGTGCTGGTGCCAGGATGTGGTGGTGCTCACAGGGCTCCCAGGACGAGGGAAGAGATGAGAACCTTGACTCCATGGTTCAGAAGGCTGATTTATTATTTTATGATATATATTATATTAAAAGAAAATGATACATTAAAACTATACTAAAAGAATAGAAGAAAGGATTTCATCAGAAGGTTAGCAAGGAATAGAAAAGAATGGTAATAAAATCTTGTGACTGCTCACAGCCTCAACACAGCTGGACTGGGATTGGTCATCAAGTAAAAACAATTCACATGCTGGGTAGACCACATTCCAAAGCAGCAAAACTCAGAGAAGCTGAAGCTACAGGAGAAAAAATCCTAGCAAAAGGATTTTTCAGAAAATATGTCAGTGACACTGGAATCCACCCCCTGTGCCCACCCAGAGCCACCCCAAGGCACACAGGCATTGCTCAGTGCAAACTCTTGGCAAGCTGGATGTTCTCTGGTTTTGCAGAACGCAGCAATCTCTGAGCTAACACTAACTCACAGTCAAATAAGATGTTGCTGTGTATTCCTATAATTATCTCAGTTACTAATAGCTACCAAGATGTACAGACACAGCCTCTGGTGAAAGCTTGAAGGGATAAGTCATAAAAATTAGGGAAACAAAATAATAAAACAAAAGAGAGAAGTAAACAATCCTAAGGAAGATGAGAGACAAAAAGGAGTTTGCATTTTTGCATTGTCAATTTTATCCCAATTATTTTCAAGCACTTCCTTAAGCCTGTAAGTGGAGAGAAAATAATATTCTACTGTTAAACACAGTGACCCCTACAGGGACACGCCTCATTCATATAAGGCATGCACAGCTTCAGCAAGTGAGCTCAGGACAAGATAGAAACAACACAAGATACAAGCACTGCAAACATCTTCAACAAAAGCAATAAAAAAAATTAGGTTAATATCATGCAGTTAGTCAGAAAATATCCATAGCAGGAAGGAAAACTAAGATTCTAATTTAGAAATTAAAATTTTAAAGAAAGTGATAAGGACAGATAGTGAAAAATTTTCTACTGAACACTCAAAGAGTATTTTGAAATTTACCTTTTAGACATGAAGAACAGATACACCAACTGGAAAAATGAGAAGTTATCATTTTTGGAAAAAAAACACTGAATACTAAAACTATTATAAGAGTCAGCAAATCAACAGGAAACTAACATCAATATAAGGATTACCTTTGTAGATGCTGTACATACATCTGTACTGATTTCAATTATTTAAATCAAAGTCTCACTAACTTTTTTTATAACTCTTTTTATCAGCCTCCAAAAAGATACAGGTACACAGAAGCAGATCATCAAATAGGGGTAGCTGCATCAGAAAAATACATTTTTGAGATTTTTTTTTTTAGAGGCAGCTACCTACTAAAATGAAATTGATTTGTCTGTCAAAAATCTTACAGACTAAGAGGAATTCTCTTTCTAAAAATTAAATATGTACATGAATATTTTATAGAATGTCTGCCCTCAGCTGTCAATAACACTTAGAAAATAAAACTGGGAAAAAACCCAACAACTTATTTCTTGCTGTGTAAGCAGTTTGATTACTTTTCTACACTTACTTTGGCTGGTTTTGTGGTATCATTGTGCTATTCCTTGTACAATCCTGCACCCAGTAAACTGCACAATACCCTGGCAAAACAACAGAGGATGCTGCTACCACTATTATCCCAGATTTTAGGCAGTAAAGCAAACCAGACAAACCTGCCCAGATACACAGCACTATACACACAGATCTTACAGACAACTGGACTCAGCTTCCTCTTCTTACTGGAACCATGCAAGGGGAAAAAATCAGCCTCAATTTTAGTTTCAATTAAAATACATGTCCTCGTGCAACACAATAAATAATATGTTGTTGTTTTGCTTAAATAAATCAATAAATGTGTTTCCATAAATGAACTGGATTGAAAAAAAACCCCAAGTAAATGAATTTTTATTTGAAAATAAAACTTGATACAAATACGTAGAAGCAAAATGTCTACAGATATTAGATTTGTTGTCTAAAATTGTCTAAATATATTAAAATTGTTATATGCCAGTGTATCCCTGCTACATTTGGATAATGTCAAAAGCTCAATGCCTTTTAATAAATTCAGAATAGACTGCACTGGTACAGACATAGCCTGTACAATCAGCACACAACTCAATTCCAAATTATCTGAACACAAGCTGTAAGGAGAAATGCTGGTCAAGGATGACAAATATGCATGCTGAAATAGCAAAAAAAAGAGTAGAGAGCAAACCAGATAGCAAAGCCTGAGGTTAGTAATAATGCCTTTTCCAATCATTTCTTAACTTCTGTGCTTTGTTTTTCACATGCACATTAACTTTGGGTACCCAGAACTGAATCAGTAAGTCCCTTACTAAATCCTGCAGGGGAAAATGTGTCAGTATAAACTGACATTTGCCATGGGTTTAGAGACTCTTGTACTTTTAGAACCAATTTTATTTACCTTCTACTGGAAACAAAATATATTCACACAAGGGAAAAAACTATAGTAATATTTTCTGGAGCAGCCTCCAGCTATGCTATTGCCATGGGCAAAACATACTCGCTACTAAAAATAATTTTTAAAAATATTTTAATATTAAGCCAAATTATATCTTCCATTTGGTTTTGGTGTTTTGCTTGTTGAGGTTTTTTTCTAGTGAAGGATAAAATCCTAATTTCCTTCAGTACTTTCAAATACAAAAAATGGCTTTAAAGCTTTATTTAAAAAACTTGAAAAGCCATGGCACTGAGACCAGTTTCTGAGGAATTTAATGCTATTTTTTTCCCCAAGATCCCTAAATCTATACACAAACCTGAACAAAGTGATTTTCTACACTCACTTCACTGCATCTGTTACCTCTGGTCTCTACATTCCCTAGCCTTAGATCAGTGCTCCACATCCTTCATGTGGGTTTCTCCAGCAAATCAGGTTTTTTTTTTTTCTTATGTTCTCAAAATTGAGGAGGGTGGAGGCTGTTCTTTTCAATCTGTAAGAGATCCTGCTGTAGGACAAGAGCTTTTGTTTCTCTCTTCTGACCCACCCATGCCAACATTCAGGCAGCCTCCAAACCAGCTCTGTTGCTCTACTGCTGGCAGCACAGCCTTTGGAGCAAGCAGATGACTTTGAAGCAAGCAGGACCTTTTACAAAATGCAATTTTACACAGCCAGAATCAAGCCCAAGCCAACATGTTATCTCTAAACTGGCTGTGAGAACTCCCATTTGGAAAAGGGACGCCATGCCCCCCGACCATTCTTCAAGAGTATCAGAGAGACAGACTGAGCACCAAATTCACACATCAAGTTTCTTCAAAGTAGCTGAAAAAAATGTTAAGCACCAGCATTTCAAAGAAATTGTGTTTTTCTCATTTCAAAACATTAAACAATGCAAAATAATTGCCCTCTCTGCAAACCCAAGCACTGCCAAAGGTTACCACAGAGACTCAACAGCATCTAAAGTGACCCTCCAGTGCTCTTGATGCAGGTCTTTTGGGTTTTTGTGGTTGAGATGACTTTTGAGGTATTAGAAAGTCTTTTTTTTTAGCTTTGTGACTGAAGAAGTTGAGATTTGTTGGTTTTGTTTTTTAAGGGTTTTTTTTAATTTTTTTTTTGGTTGAGATTGGTTTAGCAGGTCAGGTTGTGGCACAGCATTTGGTTTTGGGGTGGTGTTAACTTTTTATATTATAAATTACATGTACTTTATTTACAATATTTTTTTAATACTTCTTACTTATATTAAACAGTTTGTTTTTATTTTAAACTCATTGAAAAGTGTTACTATTATAGCAGAAGATGGAGGAGAAGAAGAAGGAGAAGGACAGGACATGCTTAGATTCTTTTGTTTTTTGAATTCTTATTTTAAAACTTTAAAATTCTATTCTTTTTTTACTTTGTGACAAATTCACTATCAATCTATTCAAAGTCCTGTGGCTTGTAACTCCTCACACAAAGTTGGGAATTGTTTCCATGGGCTAAAATCAAAGGCCCAGGTGTTTGTGACTCCATGCCAAGGTCTCTGAGCCCCTGCCAGGGTCTTGAATCCCCCAGGGCAGTCAGAGCAATGTCCTGGGTCCTGACAACAGGTCAAGATGACAGAATCAGAAAAAAATTAGGTTGGAATTTACCTGGAGGTTTTCTATGCCAACTCCCTTTTGAAGTTCCTAGGCACCTGAGAGAGGTGCAGCTGTCAGACCCTGGGTAACCAAAGGCAATGGGAAAACTCCATTCCCATGGATACATAAACACACATCACTTTTTAAACCATTCCAGTTATGCTCCAGACTTTTGAAAAGGTAGAACTTCAACCTTCAGGTTTTGAGGGCTAAGCACACAATTTTTAGCAGCTTGTATAAAAATACTGGCAAGCGGCTTCCATCCAAGTGCAAGCAGAACCTCCTCAATTTTATACAAATATTTCTCAGTATTCTTCAGTCCTGCTCAACCCAACCAAACTTCTGATCATCACTGGAAGGACCATGCTGATTTTTTTCTTTCCTTTGCTGCCAAATGTTTGATGCAAGGACTTGTCTGGTTTAAACCACCAGAATTCCATCAAAACTCTTTCAAATCTTTCCCTTTTTCATTCATGCCAGCAGGAATGTGACATGAGCTATACTGTATCATAATGTGGGGAAAAAAAAAAAAAGGGATTTTGGAAATATCAGGATCAATACAAGGGCTTAATGAGTAAAGACCAGCAAAAGCTCTTTCTGCTGACAGGGTGGAGGACATACCCACCCACACTGATTGCATGGATTTCTCCCTCTTGCACTGCTGGGACAGCTATGGGGACAATTTGCTGTAAAGGTGTAGCAGGATGCTGTGCCTGGAGTGGGGTAAACCAACTGGAACAATGCCCTGTTTACAGAGTTGTCTGGGGCAGAAGGAGAAGGGGCCTCTTGCTGCTTTTGGTGTTGAACAATGCTGAAACCAGCCTGGCTCACCAAGGCCAGAGCTCAACCTCCCCACAGGGAGGGGAAGATGGGGCAGACCTGGTAAAGCACCTGAGAAAGGAACCGACAATGACACCACTGATAACTGGGGATGCTGGGCTGGCACAGCTGGCCAGGACACACGTGGCTGATGTCATTTTGTACTAGAAAAGGCCAGGACACACATCACTGATGTCATTTTGTACTAGAAAAGGCCAGGACACACATCACTGATGTCATTTTGTACTAGAAAAGCCCAATCCCACTCTTTATTGGCAAGGTCTTCTAACACACCCCTCCTTGGAGTGTGTGCAGGGTCCTCCTGGAGTGGGGACATCCTGCAGGGTGAGCAAAAGAGATGTGCTCACATTGGTATGGGTGAATAACATCAATCTCTACTGAATAATTGCTTTTAATATAACTTCAACATCATTGCTTTGATATTGATTCAAAAATAGTTAATTATACTATACTAGTAATCATGGCTACCTGTACTGTGTAGTAAACAATTCTGATTAACATCTTTTAATCGAAGCACTATCATTATAAATAATTTCTTTTTGTTTAAATATTTATATTTATATAATATATATAATATAAATATATTTTATATATAATATACATAATTTAGAAATAATTACAATTTAGAAATAATTATAAATAGAAGTATTTATAAATGTTTATAATTATATATAATTAAACATATTTATAAATATATAATAATTGCAAATAGTATAATAACTATAAATAATTTATTTTATATAAATATTTGTATTTATACAATATATAATATATATAATATATTACAGGAAAATATGATATAAATATAATATAAATATAAATATAAATATAAATATAAATATAAATATAAATATAAATATAAATATAAATATAAATAAATATAATATAAATATAATATAAATAAATATATTGTCCTGACTAAACAGGAGTGTTTCTCTAATAAACCTTGTCTGAAGCTCCCATTCTGCACACAGTGAAAGGTCATTACAGTGCAAAAGATAATTACACTGGTGCTGAATGAACATGCAATAGTATTTTTTTCTCTACTGGTCAGCTTTTAAGTCAGATTCTACTATGATTAGTAGCCAACAGCATGGCAATGGGTTTTCATTAACCCATCTATCAAATTATATCCTGTTACAATTCAGGAGAATGCAACCCTAACATTTATTGATTTGGGGACACAAGATCTCCAATCTCTTCATGTGAACAAAAATTTCAACATCTTCAGAGCAAGATTTTCATTGCCATCCTGCAGGAATGAGGATTTTTTTCCTTTAATAGCAATGATTATAATTTGTTCAAATGTGAGTTACTAACACAAGAACTGACAGTTGCAAGCCTGAATTCCTTGGGAGCCATAATTATTTATGACACTTTATTACAACAACACCAAAACATATGGTTACCTTATTAGAAATTAGAATTTATTTTCATATAAATCTCAGCACGACATTGCACCAAAAGAACTAAAGTTACTCCAGGGGATGGCAAGTAATTCCACTTTCCAGCTTTCTGGAGCTGCAATATGATTTTAAACTAATCAACTTGTAAATATAAAAGCAGCTTTGATAACAGAAATAATCTATCCAGAGCCATATAAGGCACAAACATCACTTCCAAAAAACTCTTGAATCTTCTTAGGATAAAAATTTTAGTATTTTGCTTGAACTCTTTCTGTTCACTGGCAAGAACATAATCTCTGCCTTGAATTTACCACCATCCAATGAACTTGAGAGGGAAAGGGTCTATTTTGGGTTTAATTCAGTCTCCTCCACTAGCAGCTCATAGCACAAGGAATTTGCAGTCTCACTTATTAAAGTCCATATACCCGCAAAGGCAGGACAGCAACTGACAAGTGCCTGCCTTTGGATTATGTTATAAAAGATGATTTTGAGTTCATGTGATGCTTAAGGGTATAATTTTAAATACAAAGTCTCTCTCTCTCTGGAAACAGTAGGCAGGACAAACATTATTTGTATTATAGCACCAGGAGAAATGACTTTCACCGATAAACAGGATTACCTACATAGTAAAAGTTTAAATTTGACACCATTAGGTAACTGAAATCTTAAAAAGTAGGTTAACAAGTGTCTTTCAAAGAAAACTTTTTAAAAAGCAACCTGGCATCAAGTTCCATGCTTATAAAGGTGTGGGGGGGTTGTTTGGACTTTTGGCATTTCAGGGGGGCGTTTGGGTTTTGCTTTGTAAATCCCCATGAGAACTTTGTTCCAACTGAACCACTGCCCTCTTTGTCCTGGAGACAGAGATGATGCTTTGACTGTAACATTTTCAGATTCTTCTCCCACCCTCCCCTTTTCTATGGATTCTGCTAGAGAAAAAAAGAAAATCAGTGCATTTGCCATCAATATTTGTCCCAGCTCCTTAACTTCATGAAATCACCTGGAACCTGCCCAGTTCTGTAGATGTATCTGTATCCTCACACATCTGCACATCCTGCAGATGTTCTGTGTGCTGTGATAAACCTACATTTGTAAGTTTAATCACAGCACACAGAACATCTGCAGGACACAGACATTCTTGTGATGCAGGTTTTCTGGGAGTACAGCAAGCAGAAGGATTCTCATTAAAAGCTGATCCAGCCAGTCAAGTCAATGGAGCCCATCCAAAAGCACAGTTGTACATCACTGCCACACAGAAGGTTTATATGGTACCACATAATGTTAATGTCACCTCCCAAGCCACAGTGCAGTGAAATTAGAACAGCTGCAGTGAAATCACTACAGAGGAGGAGGGGAAAACTCAACAAAATTCACCTTATTTTATAGAGCAAGAAAAACAGCAGCTGTAAAAACTCAGTGGATTGCCAGCAGACTTCTACTTTGAGGGCCATATGCAGGACTGGGTTTATTCTTTTTCAGCTCAAATGGCTTGAGAAAAGTTCTGCACACTGAACAGTTATTTATGCACAGAATGTGATGGGTCAAAGGATTCAATATTAGAGGTAAGCTTTATGAAGCTCTCTCATCTTCAAAACTGTAACAGAAGCCCCACTTTATGATGAAAGGGTTTTTTTGTTCCACTACGTTTTGCCACTGAAGTAAACTTTTTTTTTTTCTCGCTAAAGCATGCTGATAGTTATGTCTTTGCATTTGGAACTAAATCATTAATCTAAAAAGGTTAATTTTTCCTGATTTCTGCAACAATGGGAAAAAAACCCATCATCTTCTGTGTGTTGCAGTTTTTTTTGTAAGTGACTTTCAGAAAAGAAATATTTTTTGACAAAACCTACACTAATGTACCTTCAGAACAGATATTTTCAATATATTTAGGTATCTATCTTTCTGTAAAGGATTTACTGACTACATGTGGTATCAAGTTCAAAGGAAAAGAAAGTGAAAGCAATAAAGACCACTGTATGTGTCTGCAATGTACTTGCAAATTACAAGGAAATTAAATATGGTTTTATTTTACAATAGCTAGCAACCAAGTCCTGAGATTTCAAGCACACCAGGCAGTCATTCTGCCAGGCCCCCATGCTGCATGCTTGGATCCATGCACAGTGGAAAATGAGCACTCAGTTTTCTCCCTAAGCTTTCATTCATCTTTATTTCATCTTCCCAAAATCTGCCAAGCCCAGTAAAATTATCATAACTCTTCCTTAGGCAGATTTTCTGAATTTGGCTAGCATTTCAGAGCTTATGTGACATCTTTTAGAAATGAGCAATAATTTGTTAACAACAGATTAAATAACACTTTAGGAGCACAGAAGGGAAAGAGCATGTTCCTCCTGAAAGTCATGTGTGCCTCTAGAGCATTCCATCAAGGTCAAAAATTGCATAAATTTTCACAAATGCTAAGGAATTTAATTCATCACTCTTTAAGCTGATGTAACAGTGCTAAGGTGAGGGTCAGGTCATACAAGAAGCATCCTAGAGAGCATACTTAGCTACAGAGGGAAAGAATACAATAGCCATAAAATGAGAATATTCATCTTGCAGGTCCACTTTAGTGAATGGATCTTTTCTTGTATGACACCTGTCACCACAGACCATTCCCTGGTGACACTGGCTGAGCACATGCTGTGTAACATGACAAAACACCTTGTGCTATGCCAATGCACCCCTTCCAAGAGATGCTTCTTGGAGGTGTAAAGGATGGCTCAGGTAAACACTGATTTTCTTGTTCCATGCACTCTTGTCAGTGAGAAGAAGCATGCATTTGTCCTGTATATCCCAGATAGATCAGATTTTAGCAGTACTCACAATGGATCAGACCTCAACAGCACCAAGGTAAAAATAAATTTTGTACCAACATAACTTTGCAGGTGGAAAGGGCTGTAAATGCTTCAAGTGAAGAAAGAAATAAAGAATGGGGAGCTGAAATGTGGCAGAGAAACACTATTCTTTTCCCCTTCGCTGTGAAATATATATAACAGAAATTCTTTTCAGAAGAGATGGCCCTTTGCCTGTTATGTAAAAGTGAGCATCAGCATGCTAGCTAGCAACAACCCTGGCTGCCAGCTGATGAGCCTTGATTTTCCTGTATCATCTCTGAACTCCAGGCTCCCCACATGCTGACCCTTTCCTGCCTCTTGGCTCATAGTGCTGTGCTATTATTTGCAAAGTAGGCATTGGTTGCAGGTTTTTTTCAGCTCTGAAGAAGTACATAGAAGTATAAATATTTGCAGGTCTGCTGCACACATCACACAACACATCTGGAACAATCAGCATCACACAGACTCAGATTCCCCATTTTGGTGCTGGCTCTGCCACAAGCTGCTGTCCATGTGGCACTAACATACATGTTGTGTGAAGGAGTGCATGAACAGAGACAACGGGTGAGGAGGGTGGTGGTGCCCTCCATCTTCAGGGAAGAAGAGAAGATCTCTGTTCTTGAGACCCCTCGGCCCCAGGGGGTGAATTTGAGGGGGGACAGGTGTCCCAAAAGTGAGACTGTGCTCTTTTTGGAACTGGACAAAGCACCCTTAAAAGGGGAGCCCTAGAAGCAGCTCTGGTCCATGTGCAGTGGGGAGAGCACTGGGCATGAAGGAAGATGTCACGATGGCAAATGATCTCAGGCTGTGCCACATGTGACATGGAAACACAAAGAGTCTCAACTGTGTTTCCAGGGGAAGCCTATGGCACAAGGGGGACTCCTCTCTCCTTGATGAGCTGAGAATTGATTATCTAAAGGGTGGTGATGGACTGAGAGCTGGCGATCTGAGGGGTGGTAACTGAATTGAGAGTCCAAGGTTTTGTACTACTGTGATGTATTGGGAACTTGGTGTAGCGAGGAGGAATGTTTGGAAGGTTTTCATGCTGAGTTCTGTGTGTTTCTTTTATATATTGTAAGTTTATAAAGTTTTTTTTCCTTTATTCCTAAGCTGGAGCCTGCTTTGCTCTATTCCTGGTCCCATCTCACAGCAGACACCAGGGAGAATGTATTTTCATGGGGGCACTGGCATTGCACCAGCCTCAAACCATGGCACTAGGTAAACCTTAGACCACATGATCAATAGAAATGTTTCTACACATCTCTTCTCAAAAAGACCAATGCTGTAATTATGTCTTATATGCACGACAAGCAGCCAAATGTCAGAAAATCAGAAAAAGCCCAACTTTTCTGGTTTTAAGTAAAATATATTGCTTTTATATAACACAGAGAATCTCCACTTATCTCCTTCATCACAAGCTTCATTACTTGTTTGCTTCCAGAAACAGCTTCCCCTCAATACATCTATTATTTCAAAAATGGAATGCATATAGTGAGTGGTTATCTTCTATGTACATCTTGACATAAGAAGCTTCTAAGTACTTGAAAAGTACTTGCTGAGAATGAATAGTGAAAGCCTCTCAGGTTTAAATTATTTATTTTACAAATCTGTTAATGTCAATTCTTCGATAAAGTTAGAATCTTTTTAATTCTTTTTTCCAGTGTACTGCTAATGTGACTATGCAAAGTTTAAAAAGAGACAAATGCTCATCAAAAAGCAGAGCAGACTCAAACACAATACTTCAGAGATCTTACAAAATGGAAATGATGCCAAACTCCAGCAGGATAAAACTGTGAGTGAGAGCAAGCAGAAATAACATTAAAATCATATGTAAGGTAAAATAATACTAGACATCACAATTGACATGCACAACTACTTCAAGTACACTGGAAGAGATCAGAAATCTGGAAAGCTCCAAGTTAATGATTTGGAGCACTCTAAACTGAGGTGCCACTTACTAGCACATATCACAAGTGTGAAATAATTTAACCTTCCATCTCAAAGGAAAGAGTAATCTTACACGTCCAGAGTTTAAAGTATTAGCAAAAACAAAGACAAATTCAGAGCTACAGCTGAGCATGAGCTCTTCCTTGCTTCCACAGGTGGTTTGGATGTTCAGTATTTGTTGCTCAGGTGTTTTGAGCATTTAATCCTTACACACAGAAATTCAAAACAGTAAAAGAAAATCCATACTATTTCAACCTCCTGCTGAACTGTACCTTCAGACATGTGCCTTTGCTCTCATTTGTTTAAATCACAGCTTCACCATGCATATTGTACAGCCAGCTATGAAATGATTCTATGTAGGAAATTAAACATGTGGATGAGAGGAATGAGGTTAGAGAGGCATAAAAAGAAATTCTGCAGAAAGCAGAGGAAGGAGGAGTGGAAGGAAGCTCTTCACAGGGCTGAAAGGGGTCACCTCTTGGCTAATCAATTTGTCAGTCTGCAGCTCCCTTGCTCAAGGGCCTCTCTCCTGTGTTACCTGCAGAGAACTGCACTCCTTGTAGCAAATACATCATTTCATAAAATGCAGAGAGCAACCCTCTCCTCTATCCCACGGTCTCCAGCAGCAAAAGCAGCTGTTTCTTCTGCTGCCTCATGTTTCACCCACACAGTGGGTCAAAGTCAGGGATTTAATTTGCCCTTCCAAAAATTTATGCAACATAGACCCAGGTATGTTGCAGTTCCTGCTTATTTCTTTTTAAAAGCTCTTTTTTCCATGATCACTACCACTAATGTACTGCCAATATCTCCAAAATCACTCAGGTCAAGATGTTTGAAAAAAAAAGGGTAAATAGAAACACTAAAAAAAAAAAAAGGGTAAATAGAAACACTAAGCACTGTAATTATTTAAAACAGCAAAGAAGAGCCCAGCTAACACTGGGTTATGTACCACAGCTGATAAACAGCCTGTCCTCTGATGTGCAAGAAGTCCTTGCAGTACGTAAAAAGCAGTTGTTCAGTTTATTGTACCTAAAAAGTTTCTCTCTATACACAATATATCTGCTGCCTACCTTTAAGAGCACATGTGGGAACTGTTTTTCCAGTCACTGAAAGTGAATATAACAGACCATTCAAATTAATGTTTGCAGAGAAATTATTAAATACCAAAAGATTTAAAGCTGCACTTTAGTGAACATATTTATAAAATGCTATTTCAAGCCATCCTGTTCACTTGTATACACTAAAAGGCCCTTTTATGAATGCAGGTTCATTTAAGCACAATCCCCACACATCTTTTTTTATTCTTTCATCCTTAGCCCTCAGTATTTCAATTCTTATGCTATATTTTAACAGCTTGTCAAAAATGCCATCCCCTTCCATCACCAGCACTATTGCAAAAACAATCAAGGGAAATATTTTTTACAGAGTAGCTCAAAAACGTCCTACGATGGTCAAAAAATAAAATATTGCAGCCTGACATGCAAGAGCATTAAAAAAAACCCAACCCACAATGCAAAGGCAGAAGGAATGTGGTACACATTGAATCATCCATTTATTTTTTAAGAAGTACATCGCAGCTCTGAATAACAAGCTCTAGAAAACACTGGGAAACAAGAAGGAGAGTAATACTCCACTGCATTCATTCCTGTGATGGCATAACCCATGAACAGAAGTACCTCAGCTACAATCTTCAGAAATAGGTCTCTCATGTACCATAGGAAAGGCATTTCAGCAAAGTACCTGTCCCACAGAAGTGCTTCAGGAAGGACTGCATGTCATCATTTTTAGATCCGAGCCACAGCACTCCTTCACACTTACCATTCTCACAAATGCCTGCACAATTCCCACCTCCTAAGTTAATGCATCTTATGGAGACGCTGTTCTCTAAGAAACATTTTAGAAGGTAGGTGCTATTGTCTGAAAAACAGTGGTTTAAAATTTGTCCTGACAGCATGACCATGGTGCACAAAGACCCAACTGCAGCAATGCAAGACACCTACAGACAGGGGGGCCAAGCACCACCTGGAACCTTCAATTCATGAACACAAAAAGGGGCCCTGTCATATTCACCACCATGAAACTGAACTCTGCAAGGAAATGCATTCACCTACCGTTTATTTCATATTACATATTCATATGTAATGAATATGTAATGAATGTTTATTTCATATTACATATTCCATATTCATCTACATATTTATCTCATGTTTTTGAATAAGTTGTTCAGGGAATGGGTCTTTGAATATTTTGTTTACCTTCACAATATGCAGAGTCTCCTTGGACAGAGAGATAACCGTTCTTGCATTCACAAGTGGCTTTTGTGTTCCAGTTTTTGCACTCTGAGTTTTCACCACACCTGTGTCCCTCTGCACAGAAGTTATGGCCTAAAATACAAGGAACACACAACAAGCTCTTAAAACATGTTTAGTTCAGATATTCAGGTATTTACATTGACTGTATCACTCAAAAACTTAGGCATTTTTCATTCCAAATTCTCTCTATAAACATAGTTGGTGCACAGAGACTTTTTTTGGATTTCTCCATCAATTCCTTCTCAGAAAAAACATTTTCTTCGAGAAGATATTTGTGTGACTAATTTTATTCAGGAAAAAAGACAACTCCAAAGCAGGAAGCAATGACAGTTCATTACTGTTCTACTGAACCCACGTAGCATTAAGTCTCTGATTGTCAGGAAGTGCAATGCTAATAAAATAACTTACATCAAAAGGACAATGAAGTGTAATATAAGAAAAAAAGCCCTCAAAATTCTCTTATTACGCACAGCCATGTGTGCTTTTAGTAGACCAAAATGAGACACTGCACAAAATTGTAGCAGTAGTCAAAGCAACCACATACACTGCCTTGTAATTCTGTCACCAAAAACCAGCTCAATTGTTTCTACAGTTAACAATTATTCCACGCATCATGTTCTATCGAGGGGAAGTTTTATTAATCTCTCCTTTTTCCTTCACACAAGTTCTCAGTAATTTCTTTGTGAACAGTTTCTCTTATTCCTTATTTCTAGAAATAGGATGAACTTGCCCACCTCCTTCTGTAAAGGTAGAAGTGGCTGAAATCTCTCTTTCTGACTTTCAGTATTTCTCAGAGACATGTCAACATATTTCTCTGCTTAAGTCTAAATTGAAAGTAATTGTAACTTCATCTCTAAAGGCACTCCACTGGAAGTTAAGAAATAACTTACAGAATTTGACAACAGGAATTGTTTTTCCTCCCTCCACTGATGAATGTTTTATGGATTTTCTCTATTAATATCCAAGAGTCCATTTCTATCTGTCTGAGATCTATAAGCAGTCATTTTGGTAAATCCTATTTTCTATCCATTTTCTGTCCTGGAAGGAGGAAAAGCAGAAACCCACACATCTATTGGTATTCCAGCTTGTGCTGATCTGAATACCAGAACAGTTTCTGCCAGTTACACCTGGTCATAAAGGAGCAAACTAAAAGTTCTTGTTCATTGATCATAAACTTCCTAACACCCCCTAAAAACAGCTAAGAAAAACACAACGCAGACTTTAACATCTAAATGCCAGATTCAGGTCTCTATTTATGTCCCTTGCTTTGATATCATATTTAATGTATTTTTAGTTGTCTATCCCTTGCTTGATATCATATTTTAATGTACTTTTAGTTGGCTATCCCTTGCTTTGATATCATATTTTAATGTATTTTTAGTTCGCTATCCCTTGCTTTGATGTCATATTTTAATGCATTTTTAGTTGGCTATCCCTTGCTTTGATATCATATTTTAATGCATTTTTAGTTGGCTATCCCTTGCTTTGTATTATATTTTAATGTATTTTTAGTTGGCTATCCCTTGCTTTGATATCATATTTTAATGTATTTTTACAGACACACTTCTGTTGTGTACTAATTTAACACTCAGGTTGTGCCAGCTTAATGCACTCCAGATTTGTGTCTGATCATCTAATGCTGAGTTCTGAGGTAATTTTTTTTAAATATTAACACCTGTTAGCAGTGTCAACATCCAATTCTACACTTAAAGTTCAAATTCATTTTATTAACATCCAAGGTATCTTCCTTGTGCTCAGCTGGCTCCTTCTTTCATTGCGATCCAGCTTGAGAAAAAGAACCAATTCCCTTAATGAAACCTTCAGTTATCCCTTTTAGTCTTTATTCATTTCACAGTCTGGTAAAAACAACTCAAGTATTCCAGACCCAGCCTTGTGAAGCCCAGGTACATTTTAGACTGGTAAAATAGGGTGCCAATACACTGCCTTTAGCCATTTATGCAATCACAGTATTTGACTTCTCATTTTTGCCTTTATAACTATAATTGAAACTGAACAGTGGAACCCATCTCCTCAAACTCACCCATTCAGCATCTGATTTATGCTCTCCACACAGGATTCCTATTCTACTGGCATTCCAGATAACATCCAAGAGACAGTAAGTTTTATAATATTTTCTTTGTTTCCCCTAAGACTATGACATCCTGGTCTGTTTTCTGCTTCTTTGGAATCATAATTCTCCTTTGAGCTCATATGCAGTATGAGCTTGATTTGATTATTATTGGGTCAGAATGGATTGTTACTCTGTCTCAGGGTATTTGGTTTATATTTAGCTCTATTTCCCTCTCATCCAAACCTGTAAAAAAAAATTTCATCTTTATCAGGATGTTTTAGTCACAAGTGTGCTGGTATGCAGCATCATGCAACTTTCTGCAACAAAATTCTGTTTCCAGGCTCTTTTTATCCCAGTGAGTCAACATTTTACCTCATGATCAGCCCATGGCAAAATTAAGACAATTAGCCAAGGCTTCTCAGAGTTAACTCTAACCACAAGTCCCAGGTCTCAGATCCACCACTCTAACAGCACTTTTTCACAGGCACAAGCCAGTGATTTTCACATCACAGCCCTGTGAATCCTTCATTCTTTATTTGCCCCCTCTGAACCCTATCTGTAGATATGATGGCCACCCTACCTATCCATTTTTTGCCACTAGAGCTGTCAACTGTTTTTAAAAAAAATCTCTGGAAAAATCTGCATTGATTTTGTTTCCTTTATCAACTCAAATATGAACAGTCTCCATCCAGGATCAGCTTTTAAGCTTGAAGGCTATTAAAAGAGCATTACATTAAAAATGTAAAAAATTATTTTAATGTCTATTTTATATTTAAATAATACTTTTAATAATAATTTCAATATTTAATTTTTAAAATTACCTTTTAAAATTAACTCCAGTTCTGTAAGAAAATAAAGGCTCTATAAGACATTCCATTTTTCTCCTGTCATTAGGAATACACAATCATAGAACATCCACTACACCTCTAAACTGTCTTGGCATTTATTATCACAAAATACCTGTGAAACACTGATTTCTACCTGTTAAAACTGCTGTCTAGAAGTGACTCCACTTCACTTTCCAACAGCATTTCAGCAAAATTGTTCAATACCTCTGTAAGTGGACAGTGGAAGCCATTCCTGCTAAGAGCACACATGGTGCTACAATATATTATGTCACCAAGCTTTTCCAAAACAACTGTAATTTAAGGTTAACCAGCAGAAAAAAATGTACTTGAGAGAACAGAAGTGCAAGGGTTCACTGTGCCTCTGTCAGAAAAAGGACACCATTGCTTGGATCAGAGGTTTGTCCAGAGATACTTTTTTTTTTTCCCAGCAAAAATGCAAAATTAGCACTACAAAAGAGCCAAAAGATGATTATCAAGGATGTGTGGTTCTTGGATTTCTTAAACATTGGTCCAAATTCTCCCCAGCAGGAGTTTTAGAGCCAAATATCTGATTTTTATTAATTCTTTGGTGTGAAATGGCTGATAGGATTCCTTAAAAATACCTCCAGAGATGCCAAAAGCACCCACTGATCCTGCAGTGGGATCCCTAAATCCCACATAGGTGGGAGATAGCAGAGGGCATGCATCTCCACTGCCCAGGCAAAATAACAATTCATTCAGAATATTCAGCAAAGGCTTATCTGACACAGTCAGCTCCTCTCTAAATATAAGAATGGCTTAAAATAGAATCATCACAGCAAGAGGCAATTGGAGAGGATTTAACAAAACCACAGAAAATCTTAAACAGTTCTGATAATCTTAACGAATTTCAGGCCAGCACAGATGACAAGGCAAGCATGAATTAAAATTACAGATGACTGCATTCAGAACAGATGCCAGAAACATCTTCCCTGCACATACACACAATCATAAACGTGCACAACAGCCCTTCAAAGTCATCCAAAACACAATTAGATACTACCAGGGGAATGAAATATTGAAGAGTGTGTTTAGATTTTTATAGGCCTGATGACCTCTGTTCATTCCCCAGACATTTCTGATAACATTGCTCTCTTCCTTCATCAAAGCTGCTGAAATGTTTGCTCCATCTTTTTCTTAGGAAATACAAGTTTCTTTCTACTCCTTCATTCTGAATATAGAATGACCATTAATAAATGTACTAAGACAATTAGGAAAAGAACCAGACACATGCTAGCAGCCATAAAACCATCATGGTTTCTTCTGAAGCATCAGGAACTGCACAACTGGGTAGGCCTTAGTGGCCTCAAGTCAGATATCTCAAATTAAAAACTTATTCCATTTTGGGCTGTTGGGACCCAGGACATTGCTCTGGCTGCCCTGGAGGACTCCAGACCCTGGCAGGGGCTCAGGGACCTTGGCACAGAGTCACAAACACCTGTGCCTTGGATTTTACCCCATGGAAACAATTCCCAACTTTGTGTGAGGAGTTACAAGCCACAAGGGTTTGAATAGAATGATAGTGAATTTGTCACAGGGTGGAAAAGTAGAATTTTGGGGATTTAGAATGGGGGTTCAAGAGGCAAGATGGAGGAATCTGGGTGTGTGCAGCCTTTCTCCTTCTCCTTCTTCTTGTCCTCCATCTTCTGCTGTGATGGTGGCACTTCTGGATTGGTTTAGGGTAGAGACAGACTGTCTAACATAGGTGATGGGTATTGGAAAATTATTGTAAATAAAGCACACGTGGTTCTTAGCATAAAAAGACAGCACTGCCCTGAGGGCGGGTGGTGTGCCACGGACTGACCTGCTGAATGGACCTCAGCAGGTCAGAGAAAGAATTTTATAGATAACAGAAAATAAACAACATTGAAAACCAGAACAGAAGAATCCTGACTCGACTCCTTCATCAGCTGTTGGGCTGGGAAAAGAGACTCTCTAACACATCTCGGGGTCATCCTGACCACAGAGACTCTGAGACTGGGACACCTGAACATTGCTCCCATTTTTCCAAGCAACATCTTCCCAGTACCTGCTTTTGCAGAGCAGCACACTAAGCTGTTTCGTGCTGGCATCCAGTTTTTTACATACTTGGTAATTTGGCTTAATAATTGATTGTAAAATGCAAGAACTGATTCAAGACTTCAGCTGCAATCAATACATTTTAGACCCGCATCTCTTCCTACTTTTTTTATGGTCAACACTGATGTGCCTCTCCTTGTTTCTGAGGGTTTCCTTCTAACTTCTGGACAATTTTCTGTATTTCTTACAATAGCCTTAGCTGTTCACATCAAAAACTCTAAAACCCATGCTCTCTTGCTTTTCATCCTCCATTTCATTGTTTTATACTGAGAAATCTCTAAATGTGAAAACAAAAATTGTTATAATTCTTCTGTTAAAGCACCAGCAAATGTTCAAAAATCCAAGGTAGTTCCAATCTCAAAATCTTTTCTACTGTTAGGATTTAACCCCACAGTTACAATATAATTATGTAAGGTAAATCTGAGGGAGAAGTCATGGAAGAGTGTTAAAATTTGCATTACCAATTATGTCTTTCCATGATCTGAATCAGTTTTTAATGAGTCATGTGCAAAGCAGCACTTTGAACAGCAGCTTTTACACCTTCAGAGACTGTGGACAGAACTCAGTTGTCTGACATAAAACAGCAACTTCATACATTCTTTCAAGCTGCTCTATGAATGCAGAGCTTATTACAAAGTGCTTATCAGTGTGCAATAGCATAATGGTAACTACACAGCCTAACAAGCTTAAAAAGATTTCTTCTTTTTCAGATAGAAAGCTCTTCTAAATCCTAAGTAATGCTACAACTATGTTTAGAAATAAACTAATTCATATTTATCAACTGCCATTAAATCTTAATAAATCTAAAACCTTGAAATAACTCCTACCTCACAGCAATAAATGGGAAAAATTCAGTTTCTGAAGAGTCAAATCTCAGTTTCACAGCCAGGCAGGAAGAGATGAGAAACATGCACAACTGAAGAGCCTTCTCACCCTCTAACTGAAAAACTAAAAACCTTCCCAAAGCAGCACAAAGAAGGGTGGCAGAAGCCCCAGTCTTAGAATTAAATGCTGCTCCTGGCTGTAAAATGTATATTTCAGCTCATCAATAAGATTCTCCCTTTCCTCCTAACGAGTATCAGCAGGCAATCTAAATCCATCAGTCCCACCATCCTGCAGGACAGCAAATAATTATTTTCTCTAGAAAGAAACCCACTCTCACCACTTCATTATTTCATCACACTCTTTCTTTTAAGAAGAGCACATCTGAAGTTGCTAAGGCTGTTAAGGCTATTTTTACGTATTTAAAATTGTGAGCACAACAACATAAAAATTCTCTCATGAAGTTTTATTTGAATCACTCATGCAAAAGAGAAAAAAAATCCACTCTTTCTAAATTATACACTGTCTTTGGCAAGGAGAAAAACAGCTAAAGGGAACAATAAAACACTTTCATGACACTGTTTTTTATATTAGTTTTGTCCCTGGGCTATAAAAAATGTAGCAGGCATGCTGTAAGAAAAATGAGTGATTCTCAAAAGTAGCAAAAAATGTATTTTGTGACACGATTCTTTGTGAAACTTGAAAATTAACTAAATTTTCTGTAAGCCTTAAAGACAGTTTAATAACACCACATTGTCCTGTTGGAAAGTATAAAGTGGCCACATAGTTAAAGCAGACATTTATATTAAAGCACAGAGATGAAAGGAAAAACTGGATATACTCTACATGACAGCCAAGGATAGATCCCATATACAGATTTGGTGAGGTTCATGCATTCAGTACATGAAATCAGAAAAATAAACTGTCATTTTAAAGCAGAGTTCTTCCATACTGCTCTCACCTTGCTGTACACCTCACACAACCACCTCCCTGAAATCTGGAAATTGCCTTTTAGCAATGTGCTATTACCTTCTGCTGCACTATAAACCCATGGGGCAAGCCTAAAGAAGAGCAGGCATTATTTGCTGTCTTTATTTTCCCTATCATTTACAAGCAATAATGACTATCTAGGAAGGCCACCAGCCCTGTACATAACAGTATTCAGCTCTTTTCTTTGCTGACTCACAATTTCCATCTCCATAAACACCTCAGATTTATGTTTTACCCTGCAGAAGCTATGGCACTCATCTGTTATTGTGGGAAGTACTTCAGAGGGTACAGTCTCATACCACAGCATCATGAAGATTTTGTATTTCTGTGGTTTTCTTTCCGTCTGCTGATCCCCTCATATTTATCCTTTCATTACATGGAAATTCCTTTGCTGCAGCTAGAAAAGCACAAGATGCAACCCTTTCAACCCTTGCCCAAATCAGCAAATATATTCTGTAATGCTACAGAACATGAAATTCAGTAGAAGGCTTCTGTTTCCACATCTACAAATTCTACAAAGCCCACACCAACATGCACTGATAAACTTAACACAGAAATAATATTCTCATTTAACATTGCTAGTAAATGTTTGCTAAATATTCTGTTGAATAACTTAAGGCTTAGCTAAGGACTAATGCAACAAATTACCTGCACCATCATTCATACAAAGTGGAATTTGCATGTGATGTGCAAATGATCCGTGTCGCCTTCCAACAAATAATTTTGCTTATTCAGGACAGCAATTATTACAATATGTCTTCCTTACTACTTTGGCTTGGACAAAAAGAAGCTGAATACAGTCTCTGAAAGAAGTCAGTTTTGCAAACAAGACAAGCAATCTATCCTTTCCCAGTAAAGGATATGTTGGCACTTGACAGGATCAGAAACTGTGGCCTGCTTGCCATATCAGAGAGCACCTGTTTGCTGGATAAAACCCACACCAAATATGGAATTCTTAATAAATATCCATTTTTAACGACAGCACATGATAAAATTATATACTACCACTTTGGGTTGCATGCAACTGAAGCAAAGTGTCAAGCAGCATATATTCTACTTCAAGATACAAAAGCAACTTATGAGTGCTAAATTGAATTTATGCCTTTGTAAAGTTGACAAAATTAATCATATCTTTAGGCATCATTTTCAAAAGAATTTTAAAAAGCCATGATGAAATACAAAAAGAGGTGGTGCTGTTTAAGCAGTCAGCTAAAGCAGAACTGAAGTGAAAGTTTAATGTGTCAAATTGAATGCATCATGTACCAGAATTCCTGGGAAGGGAAAATACAATTTCTTCCCTTGCTTCTAGAGATCATCACATAAATATACATATTCATCTTATATTATAAATAATGAAGCCAGTTTGGGCATGAATATCTAAAAAGAGGACCTATCACTAACAATAATATGGAAGTGAATAATTATGGAACTTTATCTTCCATCAACTTTGAAGCTTTCATATTTCTAATCCTTTTAAGTAATGAATACATTCTTTTTCAGCACTGCACTACATCAAACTGGGCCATCTGTTAAGAAGTATCATTAAGACATCCAGTCCTCTGAGGGACAGAGAAGCAACATTTACTGCTTGCTTAAATAGTTGCAGATGTTTCTAGAAACTGCTAAAATAAAATTAATGTGTATATTCTTAGACCATGACCCAACAGGGAGTCTCAAGCATGCTGGTCCCTGCAACCACATG
Source organism: Molothrus ater (assembly GCF_012460135.2). Taxonomy (NCBI): domain Eukaryota; kingdom Metazoa; phylum Chordata; class Aves; order Passeriformes; family Icteridae; genus Molothrus; species Molothrus ater. Next base: position 2,405,003 of record NC_050483.2, on the reverse strand, counting down.
CATGTGTTTTTTAAGTTCAAGGCCTCAGTAAATATTTAACCATGCACATTTATTAATTAATATTTACTGGCAGAGGGAGAGGTTTAGAGCCTCCTCACTGCCATCTGCAATGGCACTGGAGGTATTTATACACAGGCAAGACAAATATTCCAGGAGACCTCAATAACCATCTAAGCCTGCAGGTGTTTAATGCTCATTTGGCACATCTCCTGCTTGAATTTCTCAGGTGCATCACTAAAGGCTGACATGTGAGTCCTGAGAGGCTCCCCTTGAGCTCAGCTGAGACTCAGCACCAAGGGAGAGATGAGGAACACATACAATACACAGGGAATGATTATTCACCCAGCAATGCACTGATTAGAACACATTTTAAAAAGAAAGCTTGCTCAAGTCTTAACCTTGTGCTACCTGCACGTTCCTCATTTAAGGGAATTTCCTCAATTAAGATTTTAGTTATTGCCTGTTCAGTCTGGTCCAGCCTACAACCTGGTGAAAGGAAGAGGAACCTGCATCTCAATATCCTCTGGAAGGAGGAAAAATGAGGTTCTGGGCTCTAGCATTATTTGTTTAATTTTTGGTTTGCATTGGTACTATTTCATTGTCCAGCTTAATTCATAAATTAGTCCTGAGAGTGCTCAGCTCTAAATCAACCTCCTAATATCCATCCAACTAGAATCTTAATGCTATTTTTGAGATTTTAAAATAGAGACCTTGACAAAACACTTTCAAAACCCTGCAGTTGCAGGCATAAGGAACAAAATATATTTATTTTTCAAGTACAACATCCTTTTAATAGGATGTTTTAGGAGATAATGGTTCCCTTCTCCTCCAGCTCTTCCTTTTCTCCCTCCTCCTGCCTAAATCAGTTCAATTACAGATTTATATCTGCTAAGTCTTCTAACCAAAGGAGTATCACAGAGTGGTTTTAGGATCATGGTTATGGAGGTACTTAATATCTTATTGAAAAGGAATTGCTCTTTTCAATGTATTCCCATATTCCTTCCAGGCTGGCTTACCTCTACAAACACTGCAGCACTGGTTCTCTGGAAGAACATGATCTTTTTCTGAGCAGTTCAGTGGTGGACAGGTCTCTGTTACTTTGACTAAAACTCCATTCTGAAAAAAAACAACATTTAAAAAAAAATTACATTGGTGAAAATACATGCAATGGCAAGGATCACATACTTTTCCATCCACAGCACTAGTAATCTCCTGTAACAACACTGGTAAATTGGCAAGAAGCAAGTTAAATTCATTTGTTCCACCATAACATCAAATCTGGAGTGATCTACTGTGCATTTCTCTGCCCAGCATAAAAAATAGATTAAAAGCCAAGGCACTTCAGCTCAAAATTCTATGCTAGTTTTACCAAATATGTAGTCTCACATTTGGTAAAAGCCTCAATATGTAGTCTCATATTTGGTAAAAGGCTCATTTTACCAATATGTAGTTGTCTTCTTTTCAAGTATTCGAAGGAATTTAAGAATTTCAATCCAGCTTAAAGATAGTCTTCCTGCTTTCTGCAAATGTGAGCTTTATTCCTCTTATTTCCCAGTCTACATGCATCACTGATAAGTTATTCAGCTCCAATTTGCACAGCAGCACCAGTATTTTCAAGTGTTGTGTTGTTGTGTCACGTCCAAGAGTCCGTTCTTTAGAATTACTGATCACCTTATTTCCAACGTGAGATCCTTCAGAGAAGACAGCTCATCTTGGGAGAGCCCTGCAGAAACTGCTGTGGAAAAATCAAGCTAAAGACATTGCTATGATTTTGATTTCTAGATTTAGAATAAGACTGTGATAGGAGGTCCAGATGCTGGTAGAAACTTTCTGTAATCACAGACACAGAGCCTTCATGTGGAGATTTTTCCACCAGATTTTACTCCATCTTCTCCCATCCAGCAGATCAGCCTCACTATGTCTGCAGCCCAAACAGCTCTCCAGCACTTAATTCCTTGTTTCTTATCATCTTGTCCCAAAATAGCCTCCTCTTTTACCTTATCCCCTCCTCCAGCCTTCTCCATACCATAATTTACTTGTTCAGCACCCCTTCTGCAGCTATGCCATCACTGAAAACTAGCAAGTGGAGCAAAAATTAACAACTAGGACTTGTGCTCAGTAGGAACTACAGTAACTACCCCACAGGACTGTCCACACCTGAGTAATCTCATTTTCCAAGCTATGAAACTCCACTAAGAAAGCAGGCAGCCTGCTATGTTGCCAAAACCCCTTTCTAACATCAGTCTAGTCCTCACTCCTCCCAGAACATTTTTCATGACATCTCAGATGTCAGAACAAAAAGGTGGAATAAGAATTTCTGCTTTCCTCAAATGAAGAAATTTCACTTTCCAGCTATCATGCCTGCAGAGACAAGTTTAAAAATATGATCCAAACATATCTAGGGCTAGGAAAGCAGAGGGAAACCAATACCAAAAAATAGACAAAACCTCATTAAAGTGAGCATTCTCATAACCTGAAGGACCAAATGTGGTGTTTGTGAGGGTCCCCAGGATGAGGTGAGAGATGAGAATCTGACTCCATGTACTCAGAAGGCTGATTTATTATTCTATGATATGATATTATAGTAAAGAATGCTATACTAAAACTAAACTAAAGAAAGAGAAAGGATACATCAGAAGGCATAAAAAGAATGATAATGAAAGCTCGTGACTGAGTCAGAGTCTGACACAGCTGGACTGGGATTGGTCATTGAGTTAAAACAATTCACATGGCACCAATCAAAGATGCACCTGTTGGTGAGCAACCTCCAGACCACATTCCAAAGCAATCAGATAATCATTGTTTTCATTCTTTTCTGAGGCTTCTCAGCTCAGGAGAAGAAATCCTGGGGAAGGGATTTTTCAGAAAATATCACGGTGACAACCAGATACATGACTTTGTCAGAGGATATTGAAATTACCTGTGAGTGAGGGATATTGAGGATATTGAAATTACCTGCATGAAGAAAGAGCCAGTGCAGAAGCTTGCCCTGATAGCTACACAACACCGTGCCACAGCACACTGCAGCCCAGGCTCACACGGGTAAAAACCTCTGCTGGTCATCAGCCTCACCTCAGCAACTCAGCTCTGCCCCTCCAGGCCCCAGAAGGAGATCTCACCTACACACTTAGGAAATGCCTGCTGGGTTTACAAGGCACAGATGATGTGCCCGAGGTGCCCAGCAGCTTGCAGAACCTCCAGCTGAGGAGTGCAGCCGAGCCAGGGAACGCAAATCTGTAATTCTGGAACCGCCACCCGTCACTGCCCCTGACGCTGCAATCTTCAGGCTAAGCAGGACCAATTGCCTTCACTGGCAAGCTGCACCAGTTGCTGTCGTGAATAATGCTAAAAAAACCCCACAGGCATCTGCTTTTCTTATTTTTTTTGTGAGAAAAAGCAGCTACAGAGGGCACACATCATCAGAGCAAGAGCAGTGGAGTTAATGGAGGCATTCGGTCTCCTCCTGATCTCACTTGCACAGGGGAAAGGCAGGAATCCCCCACGGCTGTCTGTGCAACTGCAGGATCAAAGGTGATAAAAGAACCAGACACTGAGCCATCACTTACCAGCACGTTATCAAACAAGCAGCTAGAACAGCTCTGGCTGTAACTCATTGCCTATTTAAGCTCAGACAGGACAATTACAGCACAAAGAGTAAAGAATGTCAGCACACCACAAAAAGTGTTGACTGACAATAAATCTGGCCAGAAAAATATGGCAAGAAACGGTATGAAAGTCAAATGAGTGTCAGGATGAGTCAAAAAGCTAAAGACAAATGTATTCCAAGCTCACTGCTTCTTTAGTGACTCACAAGGAGATTAAACAACACAAATTGAGAATTCCATTAATTTAACGACAGTAAGATTTTATTTCCTTAAGTCTTCTATTTTCTGCAGAATTTGCATCTTGGGAAAACAAATTAAATTTATTTGTAATTAAGTTTTAAAACAATTAAAACATTTCCATGTTGAGTATTCTTTGGGTTAAAATTAATTTGTTATAAACTAGTACAGATCCAATTATAAAAATTATCATCATCAGATTTCAGATTTTATCCACTGAGATAAGTAAGAAGAGTTCCCACTTTAGAATTATTGCTTCAGGCAGCCTTAGAAAAATTATTCCTTTTTATATTCAATTCACATATGTAGTAGTCATAGAAAGTGAATAGAAATAGATGTCAAAAAGACTTTTTTTTTCTGGAATAAATATATCAAGCCTCAGTTGTGACATACAATCCACAAAGAATGAGATCTGGAGTCAAAAATTTACAAGAAGATAATTAAATTTCTTGTAATTACCAAGGTAAGTACATACAAAAAAGGATTGGATGTAAGCCTAAGCAGTGACATACAGTGAAAATCTGAACAATAAACAGCTCATCTCACATGATCGGCTTCGAAAATTATTTGCAAGAGTTCAGATAAGGCTATTTTGGTGGGGGTTTTTTCCTGTCTGAATTTATCTCTGCCCTGGTTCCAGACAAGACAGGGTTGATCTCTGCAGTAGCCAGAAGGGGCATGGCCAGGACAGGAGGTTGTCCTACTCCACCTCTCTCTGAGGTTGTTGGAACTCAGTAGAACCCTCCGGGTGTCCAGACTTGCCAAGGACCCCGCCGGGGGGCTCAGAGACCCTGGCATGCTGCCCAGAACACCTGGGGATTTGATTCTGACCCCTGGAGCAAGTTGCCAGCTTTGTATGAGGACATGAAAGTCACACAGGTTTGAATGGTGTAATAATAAAATGATCACAGGGTGAAAATGTAGATTTTAGGATTTTTGGTATGGGGGTTATGGGGACAAGATGGAGGAATCTGGGCGTGTCCAGCCTTTCTTCTTCTTCTTCTCCACTTTCTGCAGTGCTGTTGGCACTTTGGGGTTGGTTTAGAGTAGAGGTGCACTGTCTAACATGGGTGATGGGTATTGGGAATTCAGTGTCAATATGTTCTATGTAGTTTGTAGTATAAAAGGACAACAGCGCCTCGGGGGCGGTCACAGTGCCTGTGGCTGCCCTGCTGAGCAGATCTTGGCTGGGCAGAAAGGAAATTTTATAGATAAGAATTAATAAACAACCTCAAGACCAAAGAGTGAAGAGTCCAGACTCGTTCTTCAGTTGTGTGGGCTGGAGCAGAGACACCCTGCACATCTTGGGGCAGCAATTATCAACCAAAACCAACCCAAGATGAGGTGGGGCTGCTGGGGCAGAGAGGGAGCAGTCAGGTTTTGTTGTTCCCTGTGAAATGATCACCTCTTCCCTGTACCCTTTGTCATTACTATTATTGCTGTTACTGTTTATTTTCTTATGTCCTTGCTGATTCCAATAAACTGTTCTTACCTCAACCCATGATCTTTACCTTTTGCATACCTCCAGTTCTCTCCATCCCACCCAGGGAAGCGAGAGATGTGGTTTCAGGGGGAGCACCACATGCAGGAGTATCACTCCTAAGCCACAACAAGCTGGTATTGATCAGTCTCTTAGGACACAGCTTCAAACAGCAGCCTCAGTTGTCACTCTGAAGAAGACCATCATTCCTTATCTTTACAAAAAAAATTTTAGTCAACCTTCCTGAAAGCTGTGGGCCCTGTCCATCTTGTATGGCACACTGTGACTGCCTGCTCCCAGCATTAATGAAGAGGCATTTATTTTTGTACCCTTTACTGTCAAGCATGTCATCTGTTTATGAACAGGCATCGTGTCATTCACAGGCAGCTGATCAACTGCAAATTCTCATTCCAAAAGAAGTTATAGAAATCTTTCCATTGGCATTCAATGGCCCACATCACCATACAGGTGAAACCCAAAAAAACCCCTAAACAAACCAACAAACAAAAAATCAAACACTTATTGCATGCAGAAAGGTGCAGTTATCAAAAGCTCATACACACTTGCACTTTCTGGTCTTCTCACCACAAGAGAGGAATGGAAAAGCTGGGAGAGATCAGCCATGGACCATGAGGATAAATAATAGACTGGAGCATCTCACAGGAGGAAAGGCTGAGAGGGCTGAGCCTATTTAGGCTGGAGAGGAGAAGGCTCAGAGGGATCCTACAGACACATAAGAGTACCCAAGGGTGCCAAGAGGGGGGAGCCAGGCTCCTCTGAGCAGTGCCCAGTGACAGGAGCAGGGCCCAGGGGCACAAAGTGAAACACAGCAGGGCCCATGTGAGCATCAGGAAACACTCCTGCAGTGTGGGGCTGCTGTGCAGTCTCCATCCCTGGGGACACCCAACATCTGCACGTGGTCCTGAGCAGCTGGCTCCAGGCAACCCTGCTCGAGCAGGTGAGCTGGACAAGATGACCTCCAGAGGTCCCTTCCAGCCTGAACTGTCCTATGATTGTTAGAAATACCTGTGTACTCCTTTTGTCATTGTAGATTCATCTAAAGAGTGTTTGTGGGCAGGATTCCAGCTGGGAATGGTTGTTCATGAATAACATCTGTGCTCATGCTTAAGAGGATGTGCATCATAAATATTTTCAGTCTGGATTAGTTTTGAAAAATTAAAAAAAGGTCTCTCTGCTGATAAAGAAAATCTTTGCTCTGGCTGGATCCATCAGCAGTATTATTTTTTTTTGGATGGAAAAATCAATACAAGTTAAAAGCCTCTTAAGTTTGGATCAGTACCATGCAAAGAGTAAGGAATCTATCGTCAAATAAAAATTGAAATGTGAATTTCAATTTAATCTTGTTGACGTTGCTCCACTTACAAATATATCCTCCTTTACAGACACAAAGATTTCTAAGTTATCTTTATCAACACTATTACATTGACAGTAGAGGTGTACCCTCCACTGTATTCCTTCATGGATCAGTAGCTTTTGAAACTTGATGTCAGTTTTTCAAGTCTGGAAAATGAAACCATATTACATTTTGTATGGTCCTCTCCTATGACAAAGTCCCTCCTTTTCTCATACAACACCTTGTCCACACAGGACAGAAAACAATGACACAGCCACAGTTTGTCTCATCATCATCCATCCTTCATCCAGGGAGCATTCCCACCTGAGCAGCAGACAAGTAGGTCAGATTTAGGAGGTCATGCTGAAGACACACTGAATGAACCTCCTGCACAGACACACATCAGCCCACAGAAACAGATGCAAGCATCCTTCCTCTTAAAAACTCTCCCCAGGCCAGTGAGGTTTAATCTTTTGTTGAAGCACACTTGTGGACAGAACTTCAGATTGCTGGGGTTTTTCTGAAGGCATGTATCAAATGATTTTTTTAAGGTGTAACATTCACAGATGCCATTTTGAATATTTATCAAAACTGTCAATTAAGATGCAAATACCAACTGCAATGTTACTGTAATTAACATTGCCATATCATTTTCCTTTTAACAAAAAGCAAAATACAAAAGCTGTTTTCATTATTTTACTTATTCCTAATGACAGATATTTGATGGTTGGTATTTGCTTTTAATCTTCCTGAATGTATTACCATACTCCTAATGATGAATATAACACTCTTATTTAGAGTACAGAGATGTTCCACAGACATAATTCAGATCACCCTCTCTGGTTTCACTTTAACTTGAAAATACTCCTGTTCTCATTTTATACATGTACTTCCACTCTCAAATAAGCATCCTATGTCATTTTATAAATGACAGGCATCTCAGTCTGCCTTCCAAGGCAACAACCTTGCCCACATATTTGTACAGGCAGTGCTGAGCACCCCATACAGCTCAACAGGAACAACAGCAAAGTAATTCTGCATAACAAGCTGTTTTCACAACATCTGCAACCAGCTACTGTCCACTTCCATTAGTGAACAGAAAATTGCTACTCTGTACATTGAGCTCCAAACACAACAATATCCAGATCACTGTAATCTTTTCCAATGCACACTCACCAACACCCCCCTGAACAGATCTAACGTGATCTCCATTCACCTGTGCTCTTAAATACTGACTGTCATAGTCCAAATGTCATGAATTTGTCAAAAAGAATTCAGTCCACTCCAATATTCTGTAATTTACCTCAATTATTAGAAGAACTATATATAGTTTGAACAACAGTAGGGAAAATACAGAGTATGTCACACAATGTAACATAGAAGGTTGCTTCAGATTTTAGCAATTTGGCTGAAATAAGTAATTTGCCCAAGAGGCTGTTACTTTTTTCTAAAGCTCATGAAAGCACAGATAAGAGAAAACATTCTTCCAAATCATTTTGCCCATATTTCTCTTATCCTGCAAGGGTCATATTCCTGCCTTGTTTTCATATTTGTGGCTTTCCGTGACTTCAAGGTCACCTTTTTCGAGACAACAGATGTCACATTTGCATGAAGGAAGCCTAAAGAAATGCACTAACTTTTCACTGTCACTTCTGAACACCACAGATACATTTAAAAACAGGAAAGGTTTATACAACTGAAACTTACTCGACATTCTCTGCAGCTCTTGGTTAACACCCGTTGACCTTCTGCTAGCACTTTGCCTCCATAGATACACTTTGCTGTAATTCAAGAGGAGGAGGGAGATTAAAAACTCATTAAATCAGTGTTTAAGCAGCAAATAAATGCAAGGACTAACGAAGAAGTAAAACCAGTATACACATGCACTGAAAAAATATCAATACATTAAAAACATGATTCATTTTGCTTTCATCAGAAGTCAGTATCACATATAATTACAAACAAAGTAACAAACAATAAATTCATTGTAAGAGAAAGTAGCCTCTTTACCCAAACTAAAGAGAGAGAATAGGAACATAAACAATATGTCCTGGACTAAATAACCTATCATTCAATAGAAAATGTTTTCACTACCAACATCATGTAGAGTAGTTACAGTATTTGTGTTACCAGAGGTCCTCATGACTCACTTCAAGAACTGGAGACATTTATTAGCATCCAGTTCATCACAAGAATAATGTAAGCACAGATTTCAATTAAGCCTTCACATTTTTTGTGGGCCCAAAGGTGAACTCTTCAACTTACTGGAGGACTGCAGGAACAGATTGGATGCAGTGAATGACTACTGAATCAACAAACTGCAAAAATCTATTTCAGGAAAATATTCTTCAGGCACACGTGAAATATGTAGGATTTTCCCAGGAAACTGAGAACTCCTACTGCAAAACTCTTGCCTGAAATTTTGACCCTTCTGCCAAAGATAAGTGGCTCTACAAATGATCCAACAGACTGGAACATTCCTCGCTCGCTTCGCAGCAAAGTCACCTGGCTTGGGACTCCTGCCACCATGAAGAAGGCAACAGGCATCAGGGCCACAGCAGCAAACAGCTTGGCCAATTATGACCAGAGTTATCACAGTCCCCATGCAACTGCAAGTCTAAATTCCAATTGCAGAGAAGGACAGTAAATCCATCAATTAAAGAGAGCAGCTGGACTGTTACGATCTCACACAAATCAAGTATCCGCCATAAAAGCGCCCTGCATTACAAAGCAGATCGATGGTAAACACTGATAAAACAACTTTCTGCTGTGCTATTCAGCTCTTTCTGTACTTGGCCACTAAAAGTCTGACCTGTGACCCTGAAAGGAAAGCTAAAAGGTCTGAATCCTATGCTGCAATTGAACAGTGCTTTAAGGTTTTGAGAGTCAAGGCACTTGCACAGTGCAAGTGTTCAGAGCAATCTGTTCTCAAAACACAGACTCTATCTAGGACTGCTTTACCTGAATTTCCCTCCTGAGTGCCCGGGGGGGGAAATTCAGGTGAATTTCCTGGGTAAACCCCCAGGCAGGGGAAGCACTCACAGGTGCCAGTGTGTCCCCCTTAGAGGTGATGCCAACAGTTCCACAGCAGCAGCTGCCATAGCCAAATTGATTCCCAAATTTTAAGCAGAAGAGACTGCTAGATCAATCTTCATGAACCTTCAGACATAAATTTGCTTCTAATGACTCTTTGTGAAAATGCTCATTTCTTAAAAAAAAAAAGAGAATGATTTACGATTTTCAGGCTAACTCAGTTTTCATCATCACTAAAGCATTTGAAAAGAGGTGTCTTCCTTTTGGCATCCTAGTTTTCCTTGTTTATCAAAAGCTGCCCTAGTTTTTATGCCTTACTTGTTGTGATCTCACTTCTGAAGAAAACTTCAGATGAGGAAGCTTTCTTTAAATTAGGAATCCCGTAACTATTTTTAGGAGAATTTGAAATAGAGACATTTTCTTCTTTCTGTCTGTTTTCCTGAGATGACTGCTTTTTACAAAAGAATGGACACACTGGAAAGCAAGTTAATGTATGATTCAGAAAAATTATATCTAAAATTACAGTCTTTTGCCAAATATTATTTGAAATGCTAACACAAGGTGGCAGGGATCAAAACTGAACTGCCTAAACCTCTTAACATATCAGACATTAGAGCTTTGCTCATTAACCCTTAGCTATGATGGGAAAGTGTTCAATAACCCAGCCATTCAATAATCCCTAGAGACAGCAAATTACAACTGATGGTTCTATCAGAGCTAAATAGAAAAGGCACAGAGAAAATAACACCTGCAGTGCAGCTCTTTGGAAAACCTCTGCAATTACTACTATCTACCTAGAGGTGACCAACTGTGGTCCTAGCACATCATTTTGTCAAGGAGCTGGCATTTACAATCAATTTCAATCAACTTCCACATGTCTCTTCCCATTGACTGACATGCTGAGTTCTTGTCAGAATAACGAGTCAAGTTTGTGCCAATCACTGACAAAAGGCAAGTTTGATTGTTCATCTTCCCATTACAAATCACAGGAACAGTTCCCTCATGAGGGTATACACTGAATCTACAATTTTGTGCCTTACAATTTCTTTGTGTCAGATTTTGACTCTTGTGCATACATCCAGTTTCATGAGAGAACTTCCTAGACTTTCAGTGTTACAAATAAAAATATTTTAAGACAAATAATACAGGCCAGCATGGCCACTTTACCAACCAAGTACTCTGTTCATGAGTATCTTTCAGTATGCAGAATATTCATGCTGACACACAGCCCAGAGAAATGAGATTACATGAGAAACAAGAGCAAGTGCAAGATCACAGCTAAAGGATATTTGTGCATGGAACTAACGAATTCAATGACTGAAGAAGGGTGACAGACTGCTAAAAAAGTGTCATTATTTTCCTAATAAATCCTAAAATAATTCAACATCCCTGTGCTAATAAATTATTGAAAAGCTCATGCATGAAGTTTACTCATCTTCCAGAACAGATCAGGGGAAAGAGAATTTGTGCTTCTCAAGGTACGGCTGGCATTAGTATACAGCTAAAATTTTCATACATAAATTGCCTTTGTTCCTTGTACTGCTATTAAAGTAACAAATATTGAATATTCCTTCCATGAATGTTACTTAACAGCTTTCATTCCCACTAAAAGGAACTGAAAGCTGATAATAACACCAATCACAAAATGTACTTAGCTTTTCTTTCTTCTCATTAATTTATTTGGAAATTAATTACAGCAAACTACGGCTCCACACAGGGATATTAAGCCAGGGTCTGATATACTGTCATGTTTATTTTAAAGAACAGCCTTTTAACTTGAAATAAAAGACAGGCAAAAAGATAACAGCTTGGTTAGTTACTCATCACAAAAGAAAGTTCAGACCATGGGCTTGATGCTCCTCAACACATCAAGAGGAGATACCAACTGGAGCCAAGTCAGCCTTCCCAACTCCCAGCAGGGTGAATAATTTTACACTAACAATAGGTAAAAACAGTACCTCAGAAACTTGCAATGCTTGTTCATTTCTCAGCAATTACTCATTTTCTTCCTAAATCACGTTTGCTGCTATGGCTCGTGTTACCTGAACTACCAGGAGCTCTGAAAACCACCCCAAAACGTGCGTGGTGGCAGGAGAAGAAGGCGGAGCCACCAGGTGCGTGTGCTGTACTCACCCTTGCACACCTTGCAGCACTGAGTGTCCACGTGCACGGGCAGAGCATCGGGGGGACACTCCAGAGGGGGACAGGACATCCTCCTGCACTCCACAGCTCCTCCCTGAGCAAAGGGGGCAGGACAGCAATCAGCTGCATTTTATACACACCACTAAGAACCATTTCAGTAAATGAAAGCACCATTCTGGATTACAAACCTTTCCTTCAGCAACAGATTTAATCCCACCCAACTACAAAATAAATCAAAGTGCAGCTGAAGGTGAACTGCCTTCAGTATTTTTATACATGTTACTGATTTTGCCCCCAAACCTAGAGCAAAATGCATTAACTGGAAAACATAAGTCAAGAACATAAGCCCTACTTTCTGTATGCTGTTCCTATCATCTTTGAGTTTTTTAACAATCAGGCTTCTATTTTCCTGAGCAAACAAAGGCTCTCTTCAGATATTTATCAAATAATTTCAAAGATACAAGTTTTGCATACTAATCCTCTTTCTGTCCCTTGTATTTTTCAGTCTGATAAATGCTGAAAACGAATCTGCAAGTTGTTACCATGCAAGATGCAACTAAGCATCTTTGAATGCTATTAAGATAATGCCTCCTTTTTGAAAAAGCTACTGCAGTGAAAACAATTCCAAAGCAAACACAGACAATGCCACTCCTTCACCCCAAAACCACAAAGTCCTCACAGCTATAATTAGAACAAGTAGAAAAGCATTGTCAAGGGAAGGCAGATTTTATGTATGAAGCTTACAAATAAGTAATGCCAAAATTTTATTTATTTTACCACTTCCCTCTCTATTGTCCATGCTGCCACTAGATGCATACTAAAAACACAGGAATTCTCTGAGTGAACCTTATGTATTCAAAGGCCATTTTCACATTTTCATTAGATCCTATCCTTCAAACTCTCCAGAAATTCTTACTTTGCATGTGCAATTCCTGCAGTGATCATCTTCAACCCATGAGTCTTTGTCTCTGTAGATCAATCCATTTACTTGACAAGTCTTCTCACAATGACAGTCTTCCAATTGACTCAGCCTCGTTTCTGCATAATTTAACTATAAATGAAAGTAACTTGATGAGATTTCTGCAATTCAAGCACGTGATTTAAAAAAGCAAAAACCAGTACACTTATTTTTAGCAAAACCAACTTTGACCACAACCTTTGAAACACTGAACCAGGAAATCAGCAGGTAAAAACTAACCCTATTCCTTAGATTTTGATGGAGTTAGTATACATGGTCATCCCAAACTATGATCAATGGAGAAACCATGCTCCTGGAGCAAACCCTGGGCTTGTGGCTGGCTCTGAACACTCCTTGTTCTTACAACAGAAATACAAGCTTAATATTGAGCAGTAAATATGTGCATTCCTTCCCTGCCCATACAAATAACTGAAAGATAACAGGCCTCTGTTCAAATATATTTTTTTTCTGGCAAAATAAATACAAGAAATTTTTAAAAATAAATCAAAACTTACAGGGAAAATTTTGTGATTCGTGAAAGTATTCCTGGCTGTATAAACCCACGATGTAAATAAACCAGATTGCCTAGTCCATAAATTAAGTCAATTACTTGGTTTTTCTTGATTTTAATCAAAGCCAAGTCTGAACCTTTTTGACTTCCAGCAAGGAAAGACTCAGTAGAAATTTCTGTGCTGGAAGTCTCCATGTAACAAACACATCTGAATACAAAGCACACCCTAGTGGAGGCTCATAATTTACCAAAAAGAAGTTATATTCCATCAAAGAAGTGCAGGAGATTCCCAGGCCGATTTCAGCAGATTGTTAAAGCCACATGAATTATTTTAGCTATTATATTTAGAGGAACTAACAGTACTCTAGCCCAGTGGGGAATGCTGCAATGCAACACAACCCTTTTCTCCTGCAGCAAATTAACATTTTAGCCAGACTGTAACACCCTGACTTACAGTGTGCCTCTATTTAAGGACACAAAATTAAATCAACTGAACATATCTACTGGAGAGATTCAGAATCATTCAAATTATGACAAAAATAAAATAAGCTTTAAAAGCTAGGATTTATTAGTCTGTAAAAGCAATGTCTTCACAAAGCCCAGGTAGGAAGAGGAGGTAAGGGTGGTTAGCTTGCTACAAGTCATGATCAAATGCTCCTTTCATAGCACTCTGTGACAATCTGGCATAGCCAGGCTCTGCTGGACCATTCACAGGGGCCTGTGTCCCACCCTGAGCCCACCAGACTCAGGAGAGGAACAGCCCAAGCAGGAGGGTGTGGTGTTTGTGAGGGTCCCCAGGACGAGGTGAGAGATGAGAATCTGACTCCATGTTCTCAGAAGGCTGATATTATATTATATTAATTATATATTATATCATATCATATTATATATTAATTATATATTATATTATAATTTATATTATATTATATTATATTATATTATATTATATTATATTATAATTTATATTATATTATATTATATTATATTATGCCATACTAAAGAAAGAGAAAGGATACATCAGAAGGCTTAACAAGAATGAATAATAAAAACTCGAGACTGACTCAGAGCCTCACCACAGCTGGACCACGATTGGTCATTAAATTAAAGCAATTCACGTGGAACCAATCAAACATTCACCTGTTGGTAAACAATGTCCAAGCCACATTCCAAAGCAGCAAACACAGGAGCAGCAATCAGATAATTATTGTTTTCATTCCTCCCTGAGGCTTCTCAGCTTCCCAGGAGAAAGTCCTCTTTCAGAGGACTTTTCAGAAAATATCATGGTGACAGGAGGGAGCCTCCCTTTCCTGCTCTCATTCTGCACAACTTGCACAGCTACTAAAATTACTGGAGCCTGAAACCAGTGGCTGGATTTTTCCTTCCCAGCTCTGAGTCTCCATAATTTTAATTTCTATAAACTGCACATACACATTCATGGCAAACAACACTTGCTGTTCTGTTCAATGCTGTGATACAGCTGTAACCAAACACGGACTGAGAGGGAAGCTGAAATCTGCCTACAGTGGAGCCTAAAAGCAACAATGAGACACCAAGACACTTTTCCAAGCCATGGTGTCCATGCTCTGCATCTCCTGGTGCAGGATCAGGGGCTGGGGTGCTGTCCATGAGCAAGCCTGCTGTAGTGTGTTTTTCTTTATTTGTCATTCTCTGAGCAGCTGCCAGGCCACACAGCATCTCTGCAGGCAGCCCTTCAAAGCCTTGACGTGCATCATCCCCACAAAATACACCTGTGTCTACATTAGTCACTCTTGCCTGTTGTGGTTAGGACTTCAAAGGCAGATACAAACCTCCAGATCCCCCATTTTTAACTTGCATTTTTCTACCAAGTTAATTTCCTTTCCTGTAGCATGCATTTTGCCTGGACAACAGGAAACGACTGCAAGAATAAACAGTCAGTGGACTGCTGTTACAGAAAAGGAATTTGCAATGAAAGATTATGCCAGCACCACTTTATGAAAGTGCAGAGTCTTTGCAGTACAAATAGGGTGTTATTGGCTTCCCCTCATAAAGTACTAGCAAGCAAAAATATAATTAACATCAGAGAAAGCAAGTTACTCAGTACACTGCATAATTGGAACTTGCTCATACCACCAGCAGGGCTCAAAATAATTGCCTCTCTTTCATAGTACCAGCAGAAAACTGAACTAAAAGCTTCATGTTTTTCATATGGATGCAGCCTGTCCAAAGCACGTCAGCTGAGTAAGAGGATTGCCAGCATAATGCACTCACTCTCCAAAAAAACAGTTTCCCCTTTCCTGTGGGGAAGGGAAAGAGCATTTGAAGGCACTGCATTAAAAAGTATCATTTTTTTACACAAATTTGCTATGCAAATCCTGGTTTGGAAATTCCTACAGTAACTACACTGAGAGTAAGGGCATCTACAGGTTGGTTGCATCTGCACTTGAATCTAAGTAAGTAACACCTAAGTGCTGTTTCAAAAGAGACAATTAACATCCCTCTACCACAAACCAGATCGTTCGCCAACAGTAACCTCAAAAAGTGTTCACATTCTCCTTTTAACACAGATCAGGGGTTTGGTCACCTCTAAAACACAGTTTCCTACCCCAAAACTTCAGCACAGCCTTACTGAATGGCCTTGGCTTAACACTGAGGTTGCCTGTGTATTGTAGGAGCAGAACCTAAAGAAAACTTCAAACATTTCAAACAAACCAAAAAAAAAAAAACCCCAACATTATAGATTCCCATTCACCCTGTTCATGATCCAAAGCTGGGGGGGAAAAGAACAAATAAAAAACCACAAACCCAAGCACACAGCACATCACCTGGAGCTGATAAAAACACTGATAAAAGCCATTGATCAAAGGTGCTGTCAAGGTCAGCACAGTCAGCAGGTTCAGAGGCATTTTCATTTTGGGGCCTCATTTCAATTCCCAACAAGGAGACTCCACCAGTCCTGAAGACTTCACAGGACCTCCCACAAGGAAACATTCTCCCTCTGACAGCCTCACATGGTGAGGCAATTGTTGAGGGGTTTCACTCTTTTGTTTCTGCATTTATCCCTCAACGTGAAAAGGGAAATCAAGCTAAGGCTTCTTACAAAAAAATCAGACTCTGGGTATTTTGTAACATCCTGACAAATAATAAAGCAGACAACAGGAACATTATTGAGCTTAAGAAACAACCACAGAACTATGTCCACAAGACTACTGCAGACAGCAAGAAAAGAATTGGCTCTACTATGAAAATTTAGAATCATTTTCATGGTATAAGAAACGGCATCTAGAAAAAATACTTTCATTTTTGTCTTATGGAAGGAAAGGAAGGAAAGGGGCAACTAAAAAAAAGCTTAGGTACCTACTTTTGCAGTCATTTTTGCCAGGAGTTCTTGCAAATCCATGATTCCTTGCACCAGACTTAAGAAATCACTGCAGGTTGGGCATGCTCAATAGAGAAAGATTAAAAAGAAACAGAAAAGAAGGAAAGACACAATAACCCATAAATAAACAACAATCTATCATACTAGATTTATCTGAACATAAAATGCAATCTGTTTATACAGAATTCTTGCCTTCTGGAAGTCAGCACATGCAAAAATAACAAGCCTGAAAGTATTATTTTTAAAGCAGAGAAACAATCTGTATGAAAAATCTAAACTAGAGACAATAAAAAGATTGCTACTTACTGCGATTCAGATTAGGACACTGTGTTATATATCCATTAGGGATAAAGATGATTTTCACATCTTGAATAACACCCTTTGCAAAAGAAGAGAAAACTGGTAATACAGATTACAAACATTCACTTCAATCTGTACAAGCTCTTTCACAAGTCATTTCTTCAGTGGATACAAACAAAAATTACCAGCTTACTCTACTTGTGAGGAAAATAACTGAAGGTGAACAAAATAGAACTCCTCCTATGTCTCTGTGTGTCTGGAATATTACAGTGATAATACTGCTTTCTCTTTTGTAATCACCAAATATAAGCTGCTTAAACCCTTTAAATGGGGTGAGCCTGCTGAAAGAAGCAGTGCAATAATATAGTGCAATAATATCCATTGCTCAAGCCGATGACACACTTTTCCAAAAGATGAAATAAAACACAGCAAAACTCTTTATTTTTTTTAACCAAGGAAGACTGTGAGATCAAATACTGAAAAGACAAGTGCCTAGTGCCAGATGTAAGTAAGTTCACACTTGGTTCCATGAAGGCCCCTAGCTCTGTATCTCAACAGGCAGTGGGGTCATCGTGCCACCAGGCAGAATCCAGCCCAGGCAGGCAGAGGTGCCCTGGCAGGACTGGCAGGAGGGCAGGGCAGCTTCTCTGGGGCTCCTGAACCAAAGCAGGACAGGGGCAGCTTCTCTGGGACTCCTGAGCCAAAGCAGGACAGGGGCAGCTTCTCTGGGGCTCCTGAACCAAAGCAGGACAGGGGCAGCTTCTCTGGGACTCCTGAGCCAAAGCAGGACAGGGGCAGCTTCTCTGGGGCTCCTGAACCAAAGCAGGACAGGGCAGCTTCTCTGGGGCTCCTGAACCAAAGCAGGACAGGGGAGCTTCTCTGGGGCTCCTGAACCAAAGCAGGACAGGGGAGCTTCTCTGGGGCTCCTGAACCAAAGCAGGACAGGGACAGCAGGACCTAGAGGTCAGTGCCTGCCCTGCAAGGAAAGCCCCAGGGGAGGCTGCAGATGCCCAGTGCTCCTGCACACCTGGGCCCTGAAGCACCCCAGAGACTTCAGACAGGGCAGAAAATGCTGAAGCTTGTGTTTGTTCTCCTTAGCTCAGGATGAAGCATTTGCTGCATCTGTGGCTCTGCAATGTTCTTACTTCACAGGATCCACTGCTTCAATAATGTCATGGCCACTAAGGGACAGGAGCAGGGGAAATCAAGGACCTCTAGTGCTGACATTTGCACTTCCCCTGACTGCTAATCACATGTTGTGACACAGCTCTACCTCCTCACAGACAGAAAAATTTCTTTAAACTGAAAAGAAATATATCATGGCAGCAGTTATTATCTAATTAAATTACTGATTTGCCAGACTGTGCTTTAATTTTCAGTTAAATTGCAATAGGGTGAATTTTGCAGGGCAAAGACATCATCACTTGCTCACATGCCACCCATATGCCACATGCACTCACATGCCACCCATAAATAGAGGCCTCAGACAGTCCTTGAAAGCCTGGCAAGGCAAGTCCCATTTACATGCTCATCTGTTCAAAGAGCACAATGTAATCAGCAAGCACTGTTTCCTGCTTACTGTCTCATGATCAAATATTAACTGAAAATATTAACAGAGATAATCAGATCACCCTGTCTTTCTTGCAGCAGAACATACATTTATTGACCTTTTCACTTATGAGAATAATGAAACCATAAGTAATAAGTAATATTGTAACTGGAAATGGAACATCCTGAAAGCCATTTTACACATTTTCTGTCAGCAGTCATCAGTGAGAAATTAGAAGGTGAGGCATAAAAATATACTTCCAACACTTAATCCTCTGCAGTGAAAAGCTCAACCAAGAGTAAATGAGATTACAGAGTTCCACCACACCATATTGCCTAGCTAATGAGACACCATCCAAAAAGAAGTGATTTTTCCTCAGCCTTTTTTTTTAAGGTGCATCTTCTTCAAATGTGTTTGTTGCTTTAGAGTCACATTACTCCATTGTCTTTTGGGCAGATTTGCATTTAGACATAGCCTGAAGAGGAAACACAACTATTTTATGTCTTAATTTCTGCTACTGAAAGCATATTACCATGTAATAACATAGGAATATGAACTTCAGTAACATAGATGACTTCTAGGTCTATAAAACATCTGAAATTTAATTATTACGATCAAACATAGAAGTAAACTTTCCAAGGGCAGAAATTTTGCTGATGTATTTTTTTAATAGAGAATTCATTGTAGGCAAACACTTATTACAGCCATAATTATTGTAACAAATATGAAAAAACTCTGGTTTTTCCTGCTTCAGCATTAAGTCTGGGCTGCCAAGAGCATGGATTTGTCCCTAACGGTGTGATGTCAGTGGTCAAAATCTTTCCAGTTTTTCCCATCCCAAGCAGACATGACCTTTATATTATCAATAAAAACATTTGGCTAATGACATCCAAAGCTTCAGCTCAGCATCAGGACTTGCTAGCTTGAAGAGCCTTCATCTGGTGCAGGCAGATTACCAGCTACACGATGAAATTCAGCTTCTGCAGCACTAAAAATCAAGCCCATCCCATGAGGACATAATACAAAAAGCCCAGTGAATTGCACTTCTCAGATATCCACCACGCAGAACAGTCCTCCCACATTCTGTGAAAAGGCTCATCTATTCCATGAGCTCCCCACTTGTGCATTTTCATTTCCTCCATTGCCTTTCAACCTCTTTAAAACCTACTTCTCCCACAGAGATAATATCACCCACACAGCTGTGCAAGTTGCCCTGGCCAGGGCTGGGAAGGCTCTACATGGTGGCACCAGCAGATGTGCCTGAAATTGCTGTGCCCTGGCAAAGCCATGCCAGCAGCTTTGCTATAAATTTTATATATGTGTGTATCTATATTTATGTGTGTGTATATATATATATATATATATGTGTGTGTGTGTGTGTATACGTACATATATGTACATATATAATTTATAATATATATATTTTATATATATTATATCTATATAACATATATTATATAATATATAAATTATATATATAATTGTATATAATTTTATCTGTATTATTTTATATATATTACATATATATAACTATATATATAATTATATATATATAATTATATATATAATTATAGTCATATGACTGTAAAAATGATACACCTGATACTGTGCAATAAAAACACCAATATGCTTCTCATATGCTTCTCAGGCACCTCATATAGAATCCCCAGGCACAAGCAGGATCAATAGAGCCTGCTCCAGTAGTTATGAAAACTACTGTCTTGCAACATAAATCACCTTCTCACCAAGGCATTAATAAGCTCATTTTTGCACTAGCTCTTTGGAGGGACCCTTAGGGGGAAGGGTTCTCCTCAGCAATAAAACAAATTTTTCAGATAATTCTGATCCTGCCAGCAATCAGATCCATCCTAGAGAGTGTTCCATAGATATCTGGCATCAATCTTTTTCTCCCTTTGGTTGCATTTTCTTCAGCTTCCTGACCTGATGATAATGCTTATTATCAGCCCTTAGCCCTGAAACAAACCCTGGGTTTGTCTGGCTGTCCTGGCTCTGTCCAGCACAGGGTTAATTTTTGCAGTAGCCAGGAGAGAGCATGGCTGGGACGTGGTAATTATAATTTTTTTTTCATAATTTATATATAATTTATAATTTACATATTATAATATATATATTATAATATAGTATATATTATATATTATAATATATTTTATAATTTATATATATATATATAAAATTCTACAGCACTCACACCACTACAGAGGGCAGGGGAAGGGACTCTTTTCCATGGAGCAAGAGTTCCTTATGGTCAAGAGACTGTGGAGGAGAGAACCACCCAGTACCATCTATTATCAGGAATGTGTAAATAATTCATTCTCCTATATCTTTTGATAATAATATTGTTGCTGTTACTGTTCATTTTGTTATCTCATCCTTCTTTCCAGTAAATTGTTCTTATCTACACCCATCAACTTCACCTTTTGTGCCTCTACATTGCACCACAGTGAGAAGGGAGAAGGAAAGGAGGAGTGAGAGAGAGCAAGGTGTGATTTGAGAGAGCCTTGGCAGGGGGGGTACTGAATTGGTGAGAACCACTCATAAACCATGACAGCCTTAATTTTCTATAACCCCTTATTCTATATCACTTATGTCCCACCCAGATCCTTCACCTTCCAACTCCATAGCTATTTATATATACACAATCACAGGTATCATTCCATAGCCAGTAGCCATGTCTCCAAGCTGTCTGTAGAGCTCATTCAGTGCGTGGCTGTGGGTTCTACCCACCCCAGCTGTCTCCCAGGACAGGAGGGCTGCTGTGCTGCTGGCTGGCTGCTGCCCCAGGAGCTCAGACTGGTGTGTGTGGAGCAGCCCATCCTCACTGCCCATGGCAGCCATGGCATACAGGGACAGTGCCATGCAGCAGCCAGTATTATATGTACAGTTCAACAGCACAGACTGTTCTTATCCAAAAATCAAATCCCCTTGTGGTACACATTGTGTTTCCCTGCCTCTCTCCATTACCCACCAAGTGGACCCAGGTCCTTGAGCAAAAACAATTCCTTGGAGGGGTTTGCCTTTGGTTGAGTTGCTCCAGTCTGGAGTTGCCATCAGCATTCTTCTTGCAAGTACTGTCACTTTATCAGAGTCCTGCAGTTGTCCAGGGGTGAGCTCCCAAAACTCTGGAGCAGAGAATTCCTCTAAATACCAGCCCAATTTCTCCCACATTCTATGACACTCATGATTATTCCCCCTCATGGGAGATCTCTGAATGACACTCCTAGAAATCTCTGTCCTGACTCTAAACACAGTACTGTAGACCATACTGAGAAAACATGGCAGACACAGCGACAAGAACATGCTTTCCTTAACATCCAAATGAAATTACAAATTCTCAAATTCTCTGTTTTAACAGGCCTGAAGGAGGAAAAGGGGGTGAAAAGCTGTGGAAAACCATCATCCCCTCCAAACCATATCCCCTCCCCTGCTTTACCCCACAGACTATATATGATTATTAATGGACTCCCCACAGAAGAACCCGAGGTAAGGGTAGGAGAACAACACTGAACTCATATCCAAAATAACTCTCATTGCCCTTGATGTTATCAAGCAGATATCACACAGATCAGCAACAAAGTAATCCTGATCCCTCTCCCCCACTTAAGAGCTTAAATGAGAGATGTGGGACTCCAGGGGCTCTCCAAAATGCAGTTTATTCCATCCAAGATGTTACAGCAGTCCAGGGTCGTGGGTGACAGAGCTGTGCCTACAGCTGTCAGCTCCAGCTGCACCTTAGCTTAGGTTACAATGCATTATAGACTTTTCTTTTGGTTACATTGCATTCTAGACTTTTCTTTGCTGAGCATCTTAATACAGTAGATCTATACCTAAACTTTTATCTATAGCCTATCATAACTCCTGTAATTACCATATTCATGTCACTGTTCTCCAATCACCAACAGTCAGTACATTACAGTTTAAGCTAGAAGTTGGTTTTCAGTTTTCTTGCAGTGGAAAATTCTGAGACCTTTTTTCTACTTGCAACACTTGCTGCCTTGTTTGCCTGTGCTCTCTTTCTGCTTGGTAAAAACATCTTCTTGTTTGAGGTGGGTTTATCCTTTGCTCTAAGCCATAAAAACCCCTTCTAACTAACACACCCTTTGCTCCTTGGTTATCCAGTGAGACTGGCTCAGCAATTCTTTTCTTCTGTATCAAAACTTGCTTCCATCTCTATTCCTTCTTCAGACTCTACATTCAAAAATCTTTCTGCCAAGCATACATATCTGTGAGACTTCTTGTCAAACTTTCATCCTTCCCAGCAGCCACTGGAAGAAGAAGACTCTTGTGAGGGGCACATTAGGGAACAAACACAGGGTTAGGCACCACGTCCCCGTGAACAAGCCAGGCAACACTGCGGCCAGTGCTCCACACCTCATACCACAGATGCTTACAGCAAATAAATCATCCACCAGCTCTGACTCCTGTTATTTCCACCCCTCCTGCCACACTTTAGCCACCAATGAGGGCTGTCCTGGTTTGGGAATGGCCCTTCCCAGTTCAGTGTCCCCACTCCCAAACCCCAGGCTGTTCCCTCTCCATCCCCCTTTCCTCTACCCCTCCCTGCTGTTGCAGGATGGAGTGGAGAACTGGAGGTACAAAAGGTGAAGATCACAGGTATAGGCAGGCACAATTTACTGGAAAGAGTGGTGAGGTATGAAAATGAACAGTATCAAGATCAATAACAAAAGGTACAAAAAAAAATTATTCACGCAACAAGCTTGCTTTTCCTTACACACATTTTCATGGCTCCAACACACATACAAGAATGCTAATTCTTTTTTAATGCTCTTATTTCCCTGCAGATCTCTGTTTACATTAAGGAAAATATATCTATTTTTTATATGCTAAAACAGTGAAACAAATTGCTCTGAAAAAGAAAGGGAAATCCTGCTGAGCATATAAATATATGGAAAGAGATGTGTACTCTTTCCAAACTGGCAAAATCCCAAGTTTTTGCAACAAGAAACGTAAAAAAAGTAAGATTTCTGGAACTCTCAAGCAGGATTAAAAAAACCACAACCAATTATATTTCTCCCCTGAAGAAAGTTAGTAAAATATTCAAGCACACATAAAGCAAAGTAAGGCACTTGTCAGCTTTCATTATGATCAATAAAAATGGTCAGCCCATTAGCATATCATTAGCTACCCTGCTGTTTCCAAAGTGTTAACACATAGAAATATTAATTTACAAACATATAATATCCCAGAGCTCTGAGGCTCTGACTGCCTGTACAAAATAAGAATTTAAGATGGGGACTCCAATATAACTTCTTCCTTTTCCTATGTAGCTATAAACATATGTTTACCATCTGTGGAATAGTGGGAAGCAGCTGAGGTAAAAAACCAACAGCTGTAGGATAAAATAATACTATCAATTTCACTTCACACTGACAGCTCAGCTGCTGGAGGATGAAATGCACTGTAGGTTCAGAGCAACCCTCAGACTATCATTTAAGTCCAAAGTTGGCTTTTACCTCTGTTTCACAATTAAAATTGCTAGCTCCTATGCTGAAATAAGCTCAGTGTAATTGCCCTAGCTTGTTGGAAATCTAGGGACATCCTCAGAAAACAGGCAAATTGTAAAATTGTCTTAGGAGCTGAGAGCTTCACATGGAAACCGAGTGGGTGGTAAATCACCTTGGCAACAAATCCATGCCCAGATTGAGGAGAGGCAGATTGGCCTCTTGCTGCTCTACGGACTCCTTTCACAATAAACACTCATACTGTGCCTTGTTAGCCAAAACTGGAATAAATATCAGGAACTTTCACCTTGTAAACAGGTATAGGCAGGTATAAACAGGTATCAACAAGCTGTTTACAAACTGTCCACAGTTTCTACCAAATTTCATGCATATCGTGTTTCATGAACCTAAGACAACTGATTGGAAGTACCTTATTGACTATTATTAATTTCCTACCTCACATGCCATTTCATATCTGCTTACCTTAAAGAAACCATGTTTCCTGTTTCTCTGTCCAAGCCATAAATTGCTTTCAGGTGTCAAATTCGTTTCTGGGGGATCAATGACACGTTCATAAATCCTGTAGAGGGAAGACATTGCATTTACTTGAATTTTCTCTTTCCCCTGAAAACTTCCTTGACAGAATCAGGTAACAATAAAAGATGGAAAACAGAACCAAAAATAAAACCCCTAAAAATTTTCATTAAACACAGTATTTGTCACTGATTGTGGTGAAGAAAGTATATTACAACTTTAAAGTTAAAAAAAATTAAAATCACAAACATATGAAGACTCCTTAAAATTGAAACTCTCCTCGTGCAGCTGTGCAGCACTATACTAAAGAAATAACAGCACCAGAGTGGAGCAACTCTGGTGGAGAAGTAGGGCAAAAAAAAGTAAAATAGGACCATCTTAGTCTAGGGATGTCTCTTAAAATCTACCCTAGAGAAAAACTGCAATCACACACAAGATCCAACCAAATCCAACAACCCCTTGAGGTGTTCAGACTGTTAGAATTTTGAACAGACTTCACAAAAGAACTTTATGCCACTCCACTCCCTTTTTTTTTCCACTCTACATCTGTGTTATTCATCCTTGCACATGGAACCTTCTCCCCTTCTTATTGGATTTCCTCAGGCTGGGTGCTCACGTGTGGTGCCTCTACTGCACATCCACCTTGTGTCTGTCACCAGCACAGGTCTGGCACAGAATGGTACATCTCTATGGTATCTAACAGTGACAGCAAGTAATACAAGGTCCATAACAACCTTTATGTACTGCATAAACTCGCATGTGACTGCAGCAATCTGCATACCAAATTTCTAAAATGAACCGATGAAAAAATTGCTGTAACACAATTTTTAAATTAACAAAGTATTTGGAGTTCTAAACAGGTTTTGCTTGGGGTTTTGTTTGCTTATTTTTAGAAAAGCTGTAATGAAGTTTCCATAACAACTTTTCCAGGAACACAGACCGCTACAATGATATCATCGTTCCAGAACATGAAAAATTCAAGGCCAGAGTTACTGATCCTGGGTTCTCATATTGCTGTGTCACATCAGAGGGAGCCGTGAACTTCCTGCTTCATAACAAAAATAGCATGCTTAATAAGAATTATGGAGGAGATGATGAAATCTATTTCTATTACTGTCCGGTTTACAGGGAGTATGCATGGCTATGCAATCACAGCAGCGTGACAGCCAAGAGAAGAAACTCTGAGTCTGCCAAAACCCCTAGCTTAAAGAGGTGAAATTATCTGTGGTCAAATTGGTTTTCTTTCTTTAAAGCTATGGCTTGAAAACAAACCTGAAAAACAGCCACTAAAAAAAAACCAGAAGTGTCACTATAGGACACAAAAGAACACAAGTGCACACCACTGTTCTCAAGGTGAAGAAAAAAGGGAAGTTTATTTTCTGACTCCAACATTTAGAGTTTTCCAAAAGTGACAGTGGATTGGAGGGTGACAGTGCCACCTCTCCAATGACACTGGACAAACCAACAGTCCATCAGCTTTCTCCTCCTCCATAAAGGAATGCAAAACAATGGGTTATTTACAGAAAGTGTGTGAGAAAGCTCATTACAAGAATGTAAACATCAGAAGGCTTAAAAAGTCTTAAAAAACCAGGGTGACACAGAAGTTGATCAACTGAACTTCTCTTCACAATTACACTCCACGTGTTTCTGCCAGAGGCTCGCCAAGTGTAATCAGTGATTTTTCAAGTTGCAAGTTGCCATGGCTATTGGGTTTGTATTGACTGCAAGGGTGGCTTCTGTGAGAAGCTGCTAGAAACACCCCCCATGTCTGGCAGAGCCAGTGCCAGCTGCCTCCAGGATGGATCCGGCGCTGGCCAAGGCTGAGCCCATCACTGATGGTGGCAGCACCTTTGGAATAACGCTTTGAGGAGGGGGCAAAGTTACTGAGCAACAGCAATTCCATCCAGGGAGAGGGCTGAGAACACTGAGTGAGGGGAGCAGCTCTGCAGACAGCCAGGGCAGGGCAGGAGGAGGGAGAGGGGATGCTCCAGCACGGGAGCAGAGATTCCATGGGGAGGCAGGTGCTCCCTGGAGCTCCATTCCCCGTCCCCTCTGAGCCATCTGTGGGGACCAGGCAGAGGAACATCAGGAGTGAAATAAGCACAGGAAGAAGAAAAGGGTGGGTGGAAGGGATTTGGGTTTACTTCTCTGCCTTACTGTGATTTAACTGAGCAAATTAAACTCATTTTCCTGAGTAGTCTGTTTTGCCCTCAGCTGTAATGGGTGAGTGATCTCTCCCTGCCTGTATCTAGACCCACAAGCCTTTCATTATCTATATAGCCTATCACTATCTTCATTATCTATTTGTTGGGCACCTGGTGTCCAGCCAGTGTCAAAGCCACCATATCACACTATTGGAAAATTCATTTATTTCCAGAGGCCTAGAATAACATCCCAGTATTAAAGAACTTCTAGAAAGATCTACAAAGTTATGTTAAAGTACAGAGTCCTATATCCCACCCACTTTTGCTTATCAAAAAGGAGTATAAACCATTTGTCAAGATGAAATAGAAGCGATATATAACAAAACCAAAGTCTAACACTACTTTTTTTTTTAAAGAAACAGCAAGAAACATCTCAAACCTAATAACAAAAAATATGAAAATTACAGCTAAAGAATGTGAGTACAGGAGTCAGACTTCTTGTAATATTCATAATTTCATTGCTAAAGTTTATTATAATTATCATCAGCCCTAACTCATCACATTTCATGCACATGATGCATTCAGAGCTCTAGGAAAATTCTATCTCTAGTATTTAATTAGGTCTATCTATAAAATTGCCATGCTGAGCTGTTTTACCTGCCCAAACAGCAGAACAAGCTCATATTCTTTTCAAGCAGGTTTTGAGAATTAGAGGATTTTTGCATGCACTGTCCCTATCAATAATTTAAAGTATAAGTAGAAGCTTTCTGTCATACCTCATGCAAAATTGAACTACACAAATGCAAAATTGAACTACACAAATGCAAAACTGCAGCAAAATACTGAATGAGAAACAAAGAATTGACATGGTCCTTGAGCATGAACTCCTTGAGAGCATGTGCACTGAACTGCTCTATCATATGAGGAATTTATCTTTGCATATATAGCATAGCTTTATTCATGATTTTGGTTAATAACGCCCCCACAGGAAAATTCCTCATCTCCTGAAAAGGCTAAACAATATCCAATAAATAACTGCATTTCTCCCATTATATAAAATCCCAGTGCTGACCAGGTTCAAAAACACTACTTATTGAAGAATATTTGATTTTTATTCACCTGGCCTAGTTAAAGTTGATGAAAGAACTCCACAATATCTATCTGCAATTGCATATAAAAAAAAATCAAAACCTGACGCTGTTATATGACAGTTCAACAACTGCAAGTTAGGAAGACAAATCAGAGACAGGCTAATGTGGCTTATCTTGTCTTTTCTGATGATTTAACACTCTTTCAGCCTATGTGGACAGGGCTGTTGTCACCTTCTTTCCACTCTCTTCACAAAGGGCCATCCTTAAGACACAAAAGCTCAAGATTCCCCATATTTCTCCACTGTTCTACTCTAATTCAAATTGCATTTACCTTAAATCAAGGGGTTGATCAGGGTTAGTTTGTACCTTATTCCACATCTGTCAACAAGGCTGGATTGTTTTCCTCAGATCTGCCTATGAAGTAACAGGCTTAGGAGTCAAGAGAGGGCATGAAATGCAGATCAGTCCTTGATTATCTTTTTATGCCAAAAGATGTTTTGGTTGACACCATCTGATTTACAAACTATGCCAATTTATTGTTGTATACTGTTAAACACAATCAGAAAAAAAAAGCCTGGCAAGTATACACACAACATATTGCTACTCCTGTAAGCCCCTCTATACTCTTGGGAAATGAAAAGGGGGGAAAGCACATCAGTTAAAAAAAAAATAAAACACAGAAACCCCAAACAAACAGAATATCCACATTAAGCTTCCACATCACTCACTTTCCCTTACCCACCTTTCTGGGCTGAGCTGTGCCACCTTCCTTGGCTTTTTACCCATGTGACCAATATTCTGTATTTGGCATATGAATAGCTGAAGTACACACTTCAGCTTACGAAGTGCTGGTCTAGAGCTCCTTGGAGACCAGTTTCCAGCACATTTGGCTTTGATGCCAACACAGAGAAATGCACAATACACTTCACAAGAAAAGGAATGCTCAGAAAGAAGACTCGGGGGAGCTGTGGTCACTAAAACTGCTGCAGAGTGAATAGCCCCTCCAACATGAGGAGACCCAGGTCTCCAGGTTAATGGAAGCTCTCCTACAAACTCCAGGCTTCCAGATTTATCATTGCTGCAGTTACTTTCCAAGAGAAAGCTTGATTTGCCCCTATTTTACACCAACATATTTCAAAGAAGTTAAACTATAAAACCAGGATAATAGAACAATGAACCAATCCTAGTGTCTTGAAATGTTCATGCTCCGAATACATTCAGTAACCACTGATCCATTGAGCAAAATACAGTAAGAAATATAACTGTTAATACACCTGTTAATCAATAAATACCCAAATATTCTTGTGGTTTGTATCTATATCTCTACCCTGTCTGCATGCTTTGATTTATTAAGTATTCTTGTGCAATCATGAGAATCACCTCTCTCAAGGACACATTTCAAACATGCATCTCTGCCATAATTAAGACAATATACAGAAAACAGAGAATCTATAAAATAATCAGTGTATTCCTGAAAGGAGACATATCTAAAATATTTGCATCCTAATACACACACACACACACACACACACATTTTGTTCTGCATAGAGGGAGAGCTCCTCTAGAAATCAAGCTCTGTTGGACAAGGAGAGAGCTCCAGTCCATGTACTCAATATGTAGCAATATGGCCGATGATAAATAAAACAAAACAAACAAAAAAATAAATAAAATACCTTTCAGGCTTACCCCTCCAGATTAATCAACATAAATTAACTCAATATAAATTATTTTTAGCATCCTTGTAATGTGTACATATACAATGGTACAATGGTATATATCTAATATAGAATGGTAGCACAGGAAAATACCCTCATTCTATACACGAGTAGACTGAAACACAGACAGATTAACCAAGATCACAAAGACAGTGTCTCTGCCCAAGATCTAAGCCTTTAGACTGGGCATGACTGAAGCTTAACTGCCTCTCATACTGGGTCCCACTCCCTCTGGAAAAAATGTGATATGGAATTGTCTCTTGCAGTGAAGATGATTTCTTACATACAACTTTTATAAGCAGAAGTTAGCACTTTATTTCCACTTTTGTGGAGATGCAGCTCTACATCATACATAGAGTATTTGCCATGCCAGATGGATTTTTGAAACTGCTGAAATATTTAGCAGAACATGAAAATAAACTTTGAAAATAAACTAAATGTCTGCTCACATTAGGATACATCAGCCAGTATGGACTGATCAGGAGGCACCGCTGCCTAAAATTCTGAACCATAAAATAGACTGCAACTCAGCAGTCACTACAGAGCAGCACACCAAATCATGCTATTTTCAAATTCTTCCGTGTCTAAAATACCAGTGGGTTACTAAAATAGGAACATTCCTTCTTCTGGTTGCAGGCTGGATATGAAAACTGTGAGATCAGCTCAGTTAGTTAGAGCATGGTGCTAAACAACACCAAAGTTGAGGGCTTGATCCTCACTCAGGCCATTCATTACAGAGCTGGACTCAGGTCCTTGTGGGTCCCTCCCAGCTCAGAACATTCTCTGAAATTTGTGAACATACACAGCCCTGAACTGCATTAAACAGGCTTTAAACAGAGATTTAGACTGAGGGTACAAAAGCCATGGGGGTCCTTTGTTTGGGATTCCTCCTCAGGGAAGCTCTAAATTTCCATGTAGAGAACAGGTGTTGAATTCATCACACCAAATTTTAAATGTCTCAAAAGTTCATACCTATAGTGGAGCTGGTCCTCTAGACTCATTTAAGGAAGAGACATAAGTGTTTCTAGGATGTGATTCATCTTACAGTAGATTATTCACTCTCTAAAGGCCCCTCCAACAGCTGCACAGGAGCCCTTCCTGACATCAGGGTGAATCATCAAAACAGATTTTTGCAATTCAAAGCCTGATGCTCAAAAATTACACTCTCCTGCAACCATTCATTACCCTGTATACATCCATCTGGATCTTCAGATCCTTTAAATACACTGAAGGGCATAGAAAAGTTCTGTTCATGACAGTCTTTGACACAGCACTCTCAACTTCTGTAAAGAGAGGCAGAGAAGGAAGTTCCCTGTGTTTTGCATCAATCTTTTCCCTAATCGAATTTGCAGAGGTGTGGACCACCTTTGACCCTTGCTATCATCTCCAGCTGAGCCTGAAAAAACACAGTACACCTCTGAAATAGCAAATGAGGCCTCCTAACACAGCCCGTTGTATAAAAACAATCAGCTGCTTCAAAAAGTTTCTCCAACAAGTTCTCTGAACCCACCAATAGAGAAATTGATTGCTTATATCAGTTCCTAGCTTTAAGATACAGTATTGGCATTTGTCTTTATCTCTATACTTCCAAAGAGATTACGAATTTATTTTAAAAATAAATACTAGGATATTTTTACATATTTCTCTTTCAACCCATTTTCTCTATGCTTCCCAATGTAAATGTGTCAATACCAATGTGATTGGATTTTCTTGATAGTGTTTACAGATAGGATGCATTACTTGACATGTATTCAGTTTGGAGCAACTTCAACTGAATTATTCATTCAGTTTCCAGTGTTTTGTTTCAGAAAAATAAACTTCCTGAGGGAAATTTGGATTTTTTTTTTGTTGTTCTTATCTCCTCTGCCATACTATAGGAGTTCATAATCATTTAACAGAGGAAAGCAATCTAGATTAAAATCTTGGGGTATGAAGGAAGCCTTTTCTTATTAAATTTTGAATGTACAATAGTAACTGCCAACCATTTAATCAAGTTATTGTTCAGCTTTGGGAGAAAAAAAATAGGTGTCCAGTAATAGCATATGTCAAGTAAAAGACTCAAGAGTGCATGCTCAGTTTACATTCTCTTCAAGGTCTGTCACCCAAATGATTTCATTGATTTTCCTGTATAATCACAGAGACAAAGTTAATGTACTCTATTTTTCACTTTAATTATTCCAAATAACAAGTCTAAATTTAAAAATAAAAATCCACCTAAATAAAATTCTGCTTTAAAAATCTCTTTTTTTCATTCAAGAAAAATTCAAAGTAGCTAACAAACAGGAGGAAACTACACAAATGCAAGTGGAGATGGTCACAAGAGTCCATTTTCACTGTCAGGTTTTGGGGGTTTACTCTCCACACATCAATTGTGTAAGGGTGAATTCACAGAGATATTATCTGCCTGTACAGGGGCTTTTGTTACAAAATATATTACACTCCTCAGTTTCCTACAAACTTATCCATTTAGTTTATCAGAATTTCCTAAGCACTAAATTAAAATAAATCATTCTTATCGACCCGAAGTAGAGGACTGGACCTATTATATGACACAGCAGTGGCCTCAAGAAGGGCAGAAGTGCATCTGTCATGAAATGCATCTGTAGTTTAGGGCAAACGGCCCCAAGAAGGGCAGAAGTGCATCTGTCAGAGTTCCCTCTATGGCAACTTTCATCAGGAGAAAATCTACCTGAGGTAGATTGCAACACCTTTACAAACAAGGTCAATATTATGAACTTTACTTGCAAATGACAAAACAGATACAAATGGTTCCCGACAGCAACAGTGCAAAGAGTGCCTAAGCCCTAACAGCCTGTCTGCCAGGCTGCAATGTTTGCCCGTCCTCATGTAACAAAAGCAGCACTTCTGAAAGTGTGAAAAACCCAGAAAATAGGCTGAGTCAGACTCTAAGCACAAATAGAAATTTGGCCATTTGCTTAGGATTGTCACAAGTTATACAGAAAAAATTTTATGCCAAACCATGAGGTCAACTGTACATTACATGTATGGATCCAGAGTAGGGCTTTTAGTGTCAAGACAGTTGGTCTGACACCCAAATAGTGGTCACATTTCTCAGCTTAGGCAACTGCTCCTTTTGGCTAGGACAGACTCATTTTCTGCAAAGCAGCTGGTGTGGTGCCCCGTGCAGGATTTGTGACCTGTCCTGGTTTAAGGCAAATTTGGGAGAGAATCTCCAAAAGGGGCCCCTCCAGAAAGCAAACCCATACAGCCCCTCCCTCCAACCAGGTCAGGAAGGATTCCTCAGAGAGAAGTGGAAAGAACCTGTTTATTTAACAGGCACAGCACCCCCAGCACACAAAATGAACAATACCAGGTGACACCACTCTGTCACTGCTCTGAAATAGATAACAAATTCAGAAAGTCTCTCTTGGGGGTGGTCGCTCTGTTCTCAGTCCCTCCTGTGCTGGGGCAGCTGCTGCAGCCACAAGGTGCAAACTCTCGGTGTTTCCAGGTCCCAGTCCGGAGCAGGCTTGAGTGGCTCCAAAAAAGGGAAAGGAGAAACAGTCCAGGGAAAAATTTGAACTGCTTAGCTAAACTAACCAGCAGAAGCGAAGAGCAAGAGCAAAGCAGAAGCAAAAGCCAAGCAAAAAGCAAAAGCAGCACCATGTACTGCCCTGTCTGTGTGTCCCGCCAGCCGTGGGGGAGTGGCTGGTAGCAAAACCAAAACAAAACATTGGCTCTTCAGAGCCAGCCTTGAAGGCACAGAACATGATATCCAGCATGAACAGAACACAGAAATGGGGATACAGGATCACAACATCACCCTAGGACATGGCCAAAAAGGGTGGGGATCACTCCTGTGCTGTAGCTGATGGTCAGCAGCACCAGGGCCTCTCCTGCTCCTCGCACTGCCCCACCAGCCAGGGGCTGGGGACACACGAGAGCCTGGGAGGGGACACAGCCAGCACAGCAGAGCCCAGCTGAGCCCAGGGACACCCCATGCCTCAACACATCACACTCAGCAACACAAGCTGGGGGAAAGCAGAAAGGGCATGGGGATGTTTGGAATTATGGCATTTGTCAGGGACCATGGTGTGAGACAAACCCCTGCTTCTTCCAGGAAAACAGCTAAACACCTGCCAGCTGATGGGAGATGTGAATTAATTCTTTGTTTTGCTTTGCTTTAGCTGTTAAACTGTCTTTATTTCAACTTGCATCCTCCTGAATCCCTTCCCCATCCCACTGCAGAGGCAGCAGCTGTGTGCTGCTCAGCTGCCTAACACCACTAAACCACACTGCAACCTTTTTCTTTTAGGTAAAGCTGAGCTCAATAAATAGCATGTGGCTCCTGGCCCTGTCATTGCCCTTAAAACTTGTACATAATCCACAGGTAGCAGGAGCACACAAGATATTTCTCACGGGTTTTGGTGAACATGATAATTTTTTGCCATATTCAGCAGAACTTAAGGTGGTGTCTAGGTCAAAAGAATTCTTCCTCTGAAGTGCTGAGGTGAATGTCATCTGCATATACAGGCTTTTCCTACAAAAATCAATGTGCTCAACTTCTATGGATTAATGTGAATTCAGGACTTTAAACATCTCCATACAGAGCTGAGAGCTACATAGATCAAATGCCACTTTTCAAACAAATATCTGACTCTCCAAAGGCATTTTAGCATCTCTTTATCACTTGTGAGCAACTATCACTATCTGGTTTATACCAGAGCATAAACCACAAAGCAGGAGGGTTTTTATGATGCACACAAGTATCCACGACAGTCAAGGAGACAAATACACTTATTAAAAGAGGACAAAACTAAAACTCACAGGGTCCCTAAAAGACACCCCTTAACCTCAGCAAACTTTGAAGCTCAGGTTCTAAACCAGAATACTGAATAAAGCAAACTGTTAACAAGAAAGCTTAAAGCACAGCACACTCATTTGTTACCATACCAAGTATCATACCAAAAGCCCATCTCACATGAACCAAATGTTCAGAGTACATCCCAGATGCAAAACATCATCAAACCAAGCCTGAGCAATTAAAAGCAGATTCTAGAAATAAGAGGGAGAAATTAATTCAATGGGTTCTTTCAAGATATCAAAAGAAGAAAAGCTCCTCTCCCACAAATTAAACAAGAAACCCTTAGAGCAAGATACATCTGAGATAAAAAACTGTATTAGAATATCTATGAAACAAGTAGTAGCCAATTAAGCCTATCTTACAATCAGAAAACAAAACAGGAAGAATATGCATCAAAATGTGCACAAATAAGGCCTTGCAGCAAAATGAACCCCAAAATAAAATGCTATCAGAACAAAGAGGTAAAACCATGATTAAATGGCTAATGCCATTTCTATTTTGTCATTAATTACAACCATTATTAAATGGCTAATGCCATCTCTATTTTGTCATGAAAATTCTAAAAAAAATACAAACTAAGATTGCTTCTGGGGTTTGTCCCAAGGTGTTTATTGAGTAAGAACTGGCAGTTCTGAATTCTGCTTCTATTCCATCTGCCTGCCGCAGAGGGATGCGCTGGTCTCTGGCCCAAGACCTGCAGAACAGGGATCTTCACTCTGGCACTTACAGAACCTGAGGCATGATAAGCCTTTACGGCTTTGGAACAGCCCCTCTTCACAAAATACATGCAGCCTTTGTGTTTCCTTTGTTTTCCCTTTGTCTCAGGCTCCTCTCAACCCCAAAGTTGATTTATCTAGTACAATAAGATAGGTGCAATTGTGAAAAGAACGAGGCTTTTGATTTCAACTCTTTCTGCACTGCTACAAAAGCTAAATTTAAAATTCAGTCAAGCCACAAGAAACCTTTTTTTCTAAACAGCTTCTGCCCCCCTTCCAAAACCACATCTGCTGAGAAGTTAATTGCTTTACAGGGTATCTTGTCACAGGATCATCTCATCAAGGGGTTCATGTCATCACTGGAGGATTTGTACGTAATCATAAAATAACCTCATCCATATTCCAGAGCCAATTTGCTGCAGTGATGGAAGGCAAGTGCAGGCTGAGGATGGAGCTTTGCCTTTGCTGCCAGGCTCATGCCAGGGCCCTGCCCCTGGTGCTGCCTCAGCTCTGTGCAAAGGCACTCTGCCCTCCCTGGAGCTGCCACGGCCTCTGGAACACCATGGCCTCTTTCCCTGCTCCTCAGCTCTTCCTGCAGGTTCTTCCAATAGCCCACATTTCCCTTTTCCCATGGTGTTTTCCAACTGTCCAGTTTAGTCTTGGTTGTTTGAAAGATAACATTGCAGTCCCTCCACAAATAACTAATTGGCCATGACTGGGGAGGTGTATGAAACAGACAGTAAACATAGAACAAGCCATTATATTGGTTCTAAAATTAAATTTAGATGGAAACTGCCAGCAGACAGGCAGAAAAGCACTCTGCAGGGACAGCACATTTCTCACAACATCTGACACGCTGGGGAGGTGAAAGCATGGTTCTGCTCAAGTCAATGAGAGTTCTCACTGCAGACTGCATGGGGTGTTCCCCAGGGATGCTGCATGGCACATCTCTCAGACAAGTTTAAGGTGAGTAGCTGGTGTGACAGAGAAAAATTCAGCTTGGGCTGAAAAACTCCAAGTTGCCTTAGTTAGCACAGTGGTAGTTATTAGTTATTTGCTTTCACTACTGTTGTGCTGAAGAGGATGCCATTAAAACTGTAGCCCAATTAAGTAATGCAGTTTCCACTGATTCTTTCATTTACTGCCTGCTCTCAGATCCAAGGACAAGTTACAGGACTGGCAATTGCATGTTACCTTACTCCTGTGCCAAGGATCAAGCTACCAACCTCCTCCCTACTGCTTCTTCCATGCATCCTTCCATTGGCAAGACAGATCACAAAACAAGGATTCTTCATATCATTAAAATATTTGAAGTGGAAGCCACTTTAATGGAATATTTAAAAATATTAAAATATTATATAAAATATTAAAATATTATATTAAAAATGTTATATTAAAAATATTTAAAGTGGAAGAGGAAGCCACTGCCCCAGAGCCCCCTTGGTGTTCCCAAGCCCTGCCACCTTCCACCTCTGAGCACCCCACATGCCTCCAGCTCCTCAGAGCCAAGGAACAAATGTGACTGATCCTGCACCACTGCCCTTTAGAGAGCTGTCAGTTTTGTGTCACCCAATCATGAAATAATGAGAACTGTCAGGTTCTGGGGTATTAAGAAATTCAATCAAGCAGACTCTACCTCCCTGCAGCCAGCTTGAGGATTTTGTAAAGATTGGATTCCTAGAATAATTACCTTCTGGGTAACAGTGCTAAACTGCCAAAGAAAGACACCTCAAGTGTTAAAGCACTCCATAAAGCTCTGGGCTGGTTTCACAGCTCTCAGCAGCCTCAGCCCTGTTTGAACAATCGCCCTCTCAAGCCCCACCACACTCAGGAGGTTTCAGATCTTTTGGAACGACTCTGCACTATTTGCTACGTGGAGACTCAGGTCTCAAGTCTGCTGTTGAATAGTTCAGAGGGGTTCTCACCTGTTCTTTGGCAAAGATCTAAAAGTATTTAACTAGAATTGGGCTATACTTTTCTCAATTCTGCTCCAATATTATCCTATGTGATTTGTAGTTCTAAACTCCAGAATTAAGCTAACTACTTCAAATGGAAGAGTTCATTTATTTCTTAGATCTCAGTTAATCTGTCTGTCTGGAGCAAGATAATTGTTTTTACAATCTGACAAGAAAAAGCTCAAAACATTTGCTTTACCTGGCTGACTCCTAAATTACTATGATCACCCCTCTGTCCATATGAACCCCACATCAACAAATAAAAAAGAAATAGAGCCAAGTAATAGGAGACTTCTCCCGAAAAAAGTTCACAGAAAAATATCCAAGTACATTTCAAACTGTGCAAGCTAAATTTTCAGAGACTGCTTTTGTAACTAACCAAACCAATTTAAAGATTTACTGCTTTATACATGCCTACATGTATATTGGACCAATATACAAATATTTGAGAATTTGGTAATACAACTAGTCACACACTTTTGGAAACTACTAAACCACCTAAGGCTTGCCAGTCTTGATTTAAGATCATTTCCTCTGCCATTATCCATCCTCTCCCTCTGACACACCCAGAGCATGAAAGTACAAGGAATGCAAGGTGGCAAAGGTAAAGCATAACACAATATTCCTGTCCTGTTGAAGCCACCAACCTGTCTACCAACACTGACAATTCAACAGAAAGCACCACAAGTCCTGTGGCATTCACATTCTCTGAAAAATCCCTTCACCCAGGATTTTGCTCCTGGGAAGCTGAGAAGCCTCAGAGAAAAGAAAAACAATTCTTCTCTCATTTGCTTCTCCGGTGCTGTGCTCCTGTGGAATGTGTTTGGAGATTGTTTACCCACAGGTGATTGTTTCATTGGTTTCATGTGAGTTGTTTTCACTCTTTGGCCAATCAGTGCCAACCTGTGTCAGGACTCTGGAAAGTCAGGAGTTTCCATTATTATCTTTTCAGCCTTCAGTAAGTATCCTTTCTGTATTCTTTAGTATAGTTTAGTATAGTAGTCTTTAATATAATATAGTATCATAAAGTAAAAAAATTAGCCTTCTGAGAACATGGAGTCAGATCCATCATTCCTCCCTGCCATGGGGCACCCACAAATACAATAAGTCCCCAGTTCTGACTGGGGGAGGGGGGACCAAAACCATTGCTGAGTCTACATTCAGCAGGATATTGGGCTTTGCAGGCACCAAACCCTGCCCCGAGCTCCTATGGAAGACCCTTAATCAAACGCCAGGAGAATGATTCTGCTCCTCTCCTGACATCAGCAGCAGCTGGAGCAGCTCCCAAAAGGAGCCCAAAGCAGATTCCATGCTGAACAGGAGCTTGTGAGGCCTCTCTGCTGAAGCTCAGTGCCCAGGTACCTGTGCAAGTGATGTCTGCCTTCTGGGGGTGGCCAAAGGGTCTCAGACAGGTAGGAACAGATATGGATTGTTACCTTTTTTGTCCTCAACTACTTTTTCAGCACTTTCATAAATATTCATGCATTCTCACAATTTTCTCAATGCAGTATACAAAGGAGCTCAAAATATTTTTGGGGGATTAAAAATAAATTTTCATCATAATTGAGGACTGGATTAAAACATATCATTCAGTCTTTGGTCACACCCATGCCACCATTCTGCTGATGCATTAGCTATTCAGTGAAAAACCCTAGCTATTTAAAAGCTCCTTTAAAAAGAAAATAATGCTGACTGTATCCTCAACATTTCCTTGCAGCTAACTGCAGTAACTGTGATGATGGAGACTGATGGCAGCTGATGTGGTATGCCAGCTGGAGATCTCCCTCATGCTAAACATTTTACAGCCTTTCTGCCAAACAAAAGAAAGAACTCGTAGGTGACAATGAACCAGTCCACAATTCCACAGTTCTGAGGTTGGGTGCACCCATGATGCACAATTACACCACTCTACCCAAGTAAACATTTCTCTGGCAGCTTTTGCAATACAGCTTGGAGAGCAGAGAAGCAATCTGGGTCAGAAACTCATATTCAAGCAGCGAGACTGAATTACCTAGCTGCACAGCACTGTCACCACACCATTTTCCCTCTCAAGAGAAAGTGTTTTACAGTAACTAAAGCAGCAAATCCCTCTTTTAAATGCATCCTTTAACCTTCTTTAAATTTATTACACTTTAATTAAAGTCACGGAACTTTGTTTAGATCAGTTGAAAACCTCAGGTTGGCAGCCACAATATCTCATTTATAAGAACTCGGACGTCTTGGATTCCCGTATTTGGAGGATGTTACTTTAATTTATTTATTTTTCCAATTAAAAAGTTCTCACTGCTCATGCATTTTTTATTCCCTAATGCGCTGTTCTAACATAAAAGAAGCAGACAACATGTTTTTTCAGTTGGAGACTACTTCCAAGCCTGCTCCAGTTTTATAATCTATTCTCTTATGCTCTTACCAACCCCCTCCATCAAACAGCTAAGATATCCATCAAAACCACAGGATGTATTCCCAGCAAAAGGCACTCCAGCACGGATTTCCACTGGAAGAACATTAATTTTTTCATCAAAACATCTTTCTCTCCCTTCTATGCCCACAGAGTTCAAGAAAAGGAAGATGGATACTGTCTGAATAGATGAGTACCTTTGTATCAATATGGCTGATGATAAGTAAAACAGAAAACAACAAAAAAAAAAGAATAAATGAAATACCTTTCAGGCTTACCCCTCCAGATTAATCAGCTACACTGAGAACAACTTGGAATTTCTATTTTGCAACAAATTAAATTTTCAATAAATACATTTTGATACAGTACCTGCCACCTCCTAACTTGTAGGCTCCATGTTATTCCCTCACTCTTCTCAACACCATTGAATGTTTCTGTGTTTCAAATAACATATTTCTGTGCTATTGCTGCCATAGGGGACAAACATCTCAGGGGACAGTCAGGTGCCATAGGAAACCATACAGACTCTACAGCTAAAACTAATTCCCAGAGAAAACAACCATCCCAGATATTGACAGCCTCTTGGGGTTGCAAATCTCCCAACAGCACAGGTATGAACAGAGGCCCAAGCTGAGGAAAAGCATGGCAGAGTTAATTTGATCATACATACATATACAGAAATATCTATTGGTACTACTGGTTATTTAAGGATAATGATGCAGTTGCTCTAGCTGGATCTAAACATTCACCAGAAAATCCTTGACAACCCCTTTTTGCCTAGAGCAGGGAGGCACAGATCCTACCAAAAGCAGCAAAATTAATTTTCATGTCGCTTTGAGCACAGGTTTTACTTGTGCATCAGTAGGTGCATTTATAATTAATGCAGTCTTTTCATTTTTCTAAGCCTTCAGAACCTTACTAGACTGTGAAATGCATGTTAGCAAGGGCACCCACAGCTCCTCATGTCAGTTTTCTGAGACATTCCTGGCTAGCACAAAAGCTCTTCAAGTCAGTAAGGAGAGTCCAGGGATGCTCAGCAGGTTTCTAGTCTGGACTCCAAGGTATCTTTTTTCTGTCCATGAAGAAGGGCTGAGAAATCTGGGGCTGCTCAGCCTTGGGAAAGCTCCTTGCTCAGATGTCCTTGCAGCAGCTTCCAGTTCCTAAAGGGGCCACAAGAGAACTGGAGAGGGACTTTGGACAAGGAAACAAAGTGATAGGACAAGGGAAAATGGCTTCAAATCAAAGTGGGGTGGGTTTAGATTAGGTAAATGGGAAGAAATTCTTCACTGTGAGGTCCTGGCATGGGCTGCCCTGAGAAGCTGTGGCTGACCCATCCCTGAAGTGTCCAAGGCCAGCTTGGATGGGGCTTGGAGCCACCTGGGATAGTGAAAGGTGTCCCTGCCCATGGCAGGGGACTGGAACAAGATGATCTTTAAAAGCCCTTCCAACCCAAACCATTCTATGATTCCTGAGTCAGCAGTTCCAAGCTCTAACATCAAACTCAGCTGCAATTCCCACTCCTTGTTCTTGAAGGAGCACTAAAAGGAGCCAGCGAGATGCAGCAGGAGCTGATTTCAAAAGGACCTGTACTTGGGCAAATAAACCTCCTTTGATACATGTGCTTCCCCCTCCACATGACATCTCATTAGAACAGAGACAACTGCACTGTTTTAAAGGTGATGCTTTAAAGCACTACAGGTCTTTGCTATTTCCCAAGTACTTTTTCCCCTAGCCTACCAAGGTCTGAAAAACAAAGCTGGCTTTGAATTGAATCCAAAAGATAATCAAGTACAAATATCAAAAAAATTTCACAAATCAGAGTAATGCAGGTGATAGGGCTGGGAAGAGAAAAAGTAGATTTGACTATCTGTTTACAAATTAAAAGCTTCTTCTCCAATGCTTTCTGATCAGCTGCAGTTCTTGGAGGCCAGAGTACCACAGTATGAATCCTGTAGCAAAACTAGGCTGTGACTGGATATTTTTCCCAATGCAAACACTTGCAATACACTCTCAGGTACAGATTAACTTTAGTAACACTGCATTCACAAATCCTTCCCTCACAATAGCCTTCCAAATATATAACACATTACCACAGTCCTAAACAAAAGAAACAATGCATTTGTGCAAATTCAGCCATGTCTGTAAGGAAGCCATGTTGCCAGCCCCTAAAGAAATACAAGTCATTAATTTTGGCAGTCAGATGTTTTTTTTTTTCTTTTCCCTTTTTGTTTTGCTGGCAAACAAAGTAAACAAAAAGCTGCGAACTTTAACTAGATAGGTAGACAGGAAGCTAAATTCTTGTTCTGATGACTCAAACCTCTGCAGGAGGTGGGACAGGTGACTGTATTGACTGCACTCATATCCTGTTTCCTCCTGTTCATTCAAGTCTGCAGAAGCATCACTTCTCACTGGGCATCCTGAACCAGCCTAAAATGGTGATATTTACACACAGAGTCCACAGCCCTTCACGTGGGACTCTGCTCACACTTCCAGCTGAGCTTCCCTAACACTAACGTGAAGAAGGCTGAGGGTTTCCAGTAGTGCTCAGAAGTACCCCTCATTGACTTGCTCTTCATTTTCAAAGCTCTGACATTTCTTGCACTGTCCTAAGAAAATGCCATGATAAACAAGATGTTGACTCCTTTTCTGAGTGCAAAGATATAAAGGGTTTTAAGATTCAATCAAAGTAACACCCACATTCACAAAATTCTCTAATTAATTGAACAGTGATGCTTCAGCTGACTCAGGAACTTAGACTTCCTATTTTTTCCCCATCTCGT
Organism: Molothrus ater; assembly: GCF_012460135.2. Lineage (NCBI taxonomy): Eukaryota > Metazoa > Chordata > Aves > Passeriformes > Icteridae > Molothrus > Molothrus ater. The sequence continues at coordinate 2,362,838 of NC_050483.2, read as the reverse complement.
TTAAACTTCCACTATGATCTGTCCTCAAGTCATGCTTTCAGAACTATTTCCATTACTCTTCCACAGGAGTTGCCATAAAACACCATAATACATAAAATACACCACAATGCACAGCCAAACACAGACATCCTGGTATGGATTTATGCTGGGAGCAACCTTAGGATGTAGCACCTTAAGGGACATGGCTGGATGGACCAGCCCTGTTTAGGGCTACCTGACAGAGATGGCTGGACACATTTGTCACCTCATATGACAGCACAGCTCATTCCATAATTGTATTTATCTATTTCTTGTTTACTGTAAAGAAAATCAGGTCACAACCATGGCTCTGTGCAGTTCTCCTGTCCCCAGAAAGAATTCTGCACCAGACAGCCATTTTGTGTTGTCTTCATTTTAAATCCTGTACAAGAAAGCAGCCAGATAAACAATTTGCTAAAAAGGGTCTTCCCAAAACACATTTGCTGTTCAAAAAAAAAAAAAAAATCAAAGTAGATAACAAAGAACCTGTACCAAAACCCAGTATGTCAATAAACAAAGAAAGAAGCATTCTGTTGAAAGCAAAGAAATAGTATAACAGATAAATAATGGGAACATAAATAAATCAAATGACTGAAATTAAGAGAATCTTTGCAAACTGTGGATTTCATGCCCCAATGAACTTAAAATTACTCTCAGCATTTAATTGCTTCTAAGGTCCAAATAAGGTCCAATAAGCAACATTCCTTCAGATTAGATTTTTCAGTAGTTAATGGAGTTGCAGAAAATGGTTGTAACATTCCTCTCAAAACAGTATCTCATAATTACTTGGGTCAAAATTCAAACTTTTTCAAATGTTCCTTTAACTCCTATAATACTCATCTAACTTTATTCTGCCTGTCTTCACAAAATGAAGACTTTGAAAAAAATATCTGCTACCATCACCCAATCCTTTAAGTGCCACGATCCCAAAATTTACATGCTGATCCTCTCACTGAATGTGAAGGATTTTTTTTTCCCTTCATTTTGGTGCAATAAGATACAAAAGTAATGGTTTGTTTTCGTCATTCATAAAGACTATCATCAAAGTCCCAATTTCAAGCTCTCTGAATTTCTTCCTCATCAGTTGCTAAGCCTGAAGTCTACAATACATTGTGAGATCAAGTCCCAAGGCAAGAGAGATTCTAGGTTTGATGATTTTCATTCTCTGAAATCCTGGCAATATGCCATCTCACCACAACTTCTAATGGAAAAGACAGAATAACCTTCAGAAAACAAAAAACTCTGGTTCCAGTCATGCAAAAAGAAGCTTTCAGGTTTCTCAGAAGTTTCCAAATGCGGCAGCACGTGGAAAAATCAGTAAAAGCTACATTGTCTGATTATGCAAAATAAAATTAAAGTGTCTCTGATGCATCTATCTATCCTTCAGGCTCTCAGGTACGCTGAGTGAAGCAGCTCACAACAGAACAGACTGCACACCCATCCATCACACTTAAATGCAATCACTGGCAAACATAACTGCTCAGCTACTGCCTAAACTACAGAGATGCATTTAATACTCCCCCATCAGCAATCAACCTTTTCCACATTTGTTCATAATCACAATGAATTGTTCCATTTTAATACTTGGTTTTCCTTCTCTTATCCCAGGGCAGTTCAGCATACTTCTAGAATGAGACATTTTCCAATTTGATTCCCGTCACTAGAGATTACTTTTCAAAGGATTCCAGATGACAGAAAGTGTTTGCTTACCTGTTGCAGTCCACGTGGAGCAGCAGGTGAGAGGCACTTAGGGACACAGCAATCCTGTGCCACTGCCCATCTGCCAGGCGGTAGGGGAACACCTCTGTCCTCATCTTCCCACGAAACCTGTAGTGGTACCTGATCTCATCCCGCAGGCCACTGCTCTCCAGCTCAAAATAGCTGCAGTGAAAAGATGGAGAATCAGTTCCACTTTTGGGATATGCCCTCTGAAAGAGACTGTCGCTTTCTTCTGAACTGGCAAGACTTCTTTAAACAAATGCCACAATCTAAAGAGGTTACTCAGCATGGATTAGCTACTAATTATTTTTTTTTTAAAGGAGCAGAGAGACAAGGCTATACATTCAGAGCATACAAAACCAGCAATACTAATTACTGAAAACAGCTCCAAGTACCACTCGTTAGCCAAGGAAACTGAAGTCCTCTTTTCACCCATAGAAAACTACAAGAAACCAAGCCTTATTCTTTTCACCAAAATATTTTGTATGACTGCAGGCTTTGTAAGAAATTGAAAAATAAAGAACAGTACATATATCACTACCACAAACAAATAAAAAGCCATTAAGGTAAGAAACCACCTGGTAATCATTAAATTTGTATTTACTACTTGCAAATCCAGTTAAAATACCACAACTGTTTATTTTTAGGACTCCCCTACATGCAATTGTGCTTAACTCATTTTCTGACTTTTATTGTTACTGCCGTTATCGTTCAGCTTTACAAGGAAAGGACAAAACCTCTTGGCTGGATTAGGTGTCTCCAAATCTGGCATAAAGCATCCAACAATCAAAACCTTCACACAGCTGTCAGACTCACAGGAGAGCTAATGAAATGGGGTTATTAATTGACTTCACAGGGCTGTGCTGGGAGCCAGTTCTTTCTCCAGGATGAATTTATACACTGACAGTATGAATAGTGAAGTCTTCTCTTGGACCTCACCAAGTATTTGCATCATATCGAATCTTTTTCCTGCTAAAATGAAGCTGTGTCTATAGAAACAGGTGATGCAGGCCTCCCTTCATGGTAGAAATAGCTCTACAAGAAAGTAAAGATGTCAGATTGTCCAGATAGTCCTTTCCCCCATCTGCCTCCACAGTGTTTTATTTTTCCCCGTTGGCCAATACCAATTTAACATGGCATTTGAGAGATAGGTGCTGATTTGGGGCAGGATGGGAAAAATTACAGTAATGAAATCCACTTCCAAAAAAATAAATGTAACACAAACCAATAAATATTGGAGTGCCAATTTTCATTTTCCCACAAGCCTTTTACACTGCTTGGCCCTACCAGACTGTGTGCACAATCATTACATGGGGGCTGTGCACTTCTTCAAGATTAGATCTTACCAATGAAGCTGAGGGTTTCCAACATAACTGGAAAAAAAGAGTTTCTTGGGAGGAAACTTAGGTGATAAAACACATGTGCAAGACATCACAACAGGCTGGGAAAGGGAACACAAAGAGAGTAAGTCTTCACCAAATGTGAAATTCAAGCCCTCCTCCATCCTGCCAATCATATTTTTCATGCAACATAAAAGCATTACTGGGTCATATGAATCAAAAGCTCGAGTGACAAAGTAAAACACACAAGGAGGTAAAGGTAAAACCAGTGCTGAATAAAAACACAGCAGGCATAGGTACAAACAAAATGCATGCAGTACAGAGTGGAAAAAAAGACTGGTGTTGTGAAGGAACTGGTACAAGGAGAGCAGAAAAGGAGGGGTTTTCTAAATAGTAGAGTGTTGATTAACTACAGCCAACACCCATTAAAATACCTAAATAACATTCACAGGAAATCTGGAGAAGATTTATTATTTCAATGCTCAGTAACAGTATAGTCAATATCCAGAAGATTCTGCTGCTGGTGTTCCCAAGCAAGAAGAGCACTACAGGAAAAGTACTGTCAGTGATGTCATACTTAAACATTTTGTAATTTCCATCTGCTGTCATAGCACAAAAGGAAGTGAGACAGGAAACTGGAAAAAAAATTAAAATGATGGAGAAGTACATAACATCCACACACAAAGTATTTGTATGTATATACATAGAGATATAGGGTTGATCACAGAGGCTTAAGAGCCCAAAAACAAGACAATCTCCTGTTACAGGAAGCAAATTGCTTCCTGAGGTCATTCTTCATAATCTCCAATAGCCACAGAGCTGATCACTCACCACACAATGATTTCTTTGTTAATGTAAAGGAAACAGTGCAGCCCTGGAAAGGTCAGTCTGATACTGCAGTTAATCACATCAGTGCTCTATTATTTGTACAGCACAGGGAATTGCAAAGCTTCTCACCTGACAAGCTTTAGTGTCAATAGTTACCTCAGGACTGAGAACAGCTTGTTGCTTAGGAATCGAGCTTGTTGTCAACCTCCTGACTAATTTATATAGTACAGAACAGATTACTTAAAATTTCATGTAATAGCTAGTGCTAACATTTTTATAGATGTGCACCTAATGCTGGAAGTGCCACGGGACTGTATTAAACACCATGTTTTAGCTCTTCAGCGGCAGGAAAAGGAGGGTGACAGCAGACAAATTCTGCACCTACTCTTCACCACCCTTCAACAAGTGCAAATCACAAACAGTTACACCCAGAGAGACATCAGTGAACAGCAGCCAACATAATCCCAACAGCAGAAACTACTGGGTTAGCCCAGCACATCGCTCTCTCTCTTGTATTTAAAAAAACTAAAGGCAATGTAAACCAACACTCTTGTGTTGGTTTTTTTTTAAAGATGCAGAAATTCACACAGAGACCTTGATTACACAAACACTTCACGATGTTCTGGGTTCAGAAGTTGCCTTTTCTCTACCAGAATAGAAGTCACATGCAAACAGATTTCTCTTTTTTTTCCTCCTTCCACGATACTCTGGGGGAAAGGAGCCTCTTCCAAAGCAGTGGCACAAAGGCCAGTGCACCTGCTCTGCTTCAGAGCTCTAATCTGCAAATTGGGGAATGGAAGACAAATGAGGGGAAAAACAAACTCAGGCAAGTAATCATCAACCGGTGAAAAAATAATTAGTAAACACAGAGGAAATAAATGGAATTTTTTTTTAATCACTATCTTATCTTCAGATGCCATTGTACATTTTTTTATCCACGATAAAACAACAGATAAAAATGGGGAGGGGGAAAAATTAATAGAAGGTACCATACAAGAGACAGGAAAATTGACTGTATGTCTACCAGGTGTTTTGAAGATACTTTCCAGTATTTTGTCAGGAACACCAAGAAAACAGAGGATTGGAATGAATCAGGGTTCCTGAACAGACTGCAACATCTGGGACCACCTGAATATATGTATCATGATTCAGTGTGAACTTCCAGTGCTGCCATGAAATGCACTCCAAAAGCCCAAGAAAGAACCCTGAGTGTTGTGACAATCTCTGATTCTGCATCACACCTGCATGCAGCCTGTGTCAGGGCCCTGCCACCTTCCTCCAGACCTTTTGCAGGGAAAAAAGGTGTGAGACAGTAATCTCCATGTCAACTTCTTGGCACTGAGTGATGGTTTCTTGTTTTATTTGTTATTTCTCAGTAACAATTTGTACTTTCATATATTTTAAATAAGGCATGATCAGAAGTTAACATGTATTTTGACAGATGAAGTTCTCAGAACACGGGTATTAAGAAAGCTTGATTTTTATGGAACAGCAATACAATTTGACCTTGGCTGAAATTCTCCCACTAGTAGAATTTCTCTGTTTGCTAAGCATGTAAATTACTGCTGGCTTCTTTCATACAATTATAGAATTCAAATGCTTTTTATAGGTCTATCTGCAGTCTCTCATTCAAACCCCAATGTATAAGAGAAAAACACTGCTAAATTCCAACTGATTTTATGCACATCAAAAAAAGTTGGGATATTTTAAGGTCATGCAATGTGCTTTCTGTGAAGAACAGTATTATTCCACATTAGATTCAAGATATTTTACAATTATTTCTGACATTTTTTGCAACCCCTACGTACCTCACACAAAAATATTGTTTGGAGAGGATAAAGCTTGACACGGGTACGTTTAATGACATTTTTTTTCTTTCCCCTTTCTTTTAGTCACCACCACAGTGACTAAATTGTACATTTGACTGCTAATTTCACTTCCAGATCAGGAGAGAAAGGTATACTTTCAGTTGGAAACACCGGCTGTGGATGTAATGACCAAAAAATATGGAAAAGTCGCTATCAACATTAAATAAGTGTGACCGTGTTCGCAGGGGTCCCAGGATGAGGGAAGAGATGAGGATCTGACTCCATGTTTCAGAAGGCTTGATTTATTATTTTATGATATATATTATATTAAAACTATACTAAAAGAATAGAAGAAAGGATTTCATCAGAAGGCTGGCTAAGAATAGAAAAAGAAAGAATGATAACAAAGGCTTCTGGCCTGGACCCTCTGTCTGAGCCAGCTGACTGTGATTGGCCATTAATTACAAACATCCAACATGGGCCAATCCCAGATGCACCTGTTGCATTCCACAGCAGCAGATAACCATTGGTTACATTTTGTTCCTGAGGCCTCTCAGCTTCTCAGGAGGAAAAATCCTAAGGAAAGGATTTTTCATAAAAGATGTCTGTGACAAACAAGAACATGTACAACACCTGAAGCAGAAAAGGCAAAGTACTTCTATAAGGTGAGTTGGCCTAATCCACCACCTCCATTAAAGAAACACATTCACCTATTCACCATCTCAACCCACAGAAGAGATCTTACCCTGTGGCAAACACCACCACGTTTCATTCAGAGATTTCACTGCTGTTAGATTGTGCAAGTGCCCAAAGGAAGGACAGCCCACACACTGTGGATCCCAAGACAGGGTCCAACAAGAACTGTGGAATTGGTGTCCTCCAGAACATCCTTAGGGTACACAGCACTTTATTTCTTGATCTTCACCACCCAATAGCTATCACCAATCACTAAAATATCCCACAATGAAGACAGCAGCACAATGGGTAAGCAGATTAAATGCTCCTGTAAGAGCTCCAGGAACTAACACAGAACTACTTTTTGCATTCAGTTCTGGCAACCCTCCTCCTTACCACATTCAAACATAAATAAAGCAGAGTTATCATTCTGACTTTACAACTTCCATTGTCCTTGATCAAGTGCCAAATGAAGCCCCACAGCCTCTTTCAAGGAGCAGCACCAGCGCTTAGAGCAGATGCTCTTACAGCTACTGAACAGATGTCCCAGGGCAAAGCAGCAGGCACAGATGGCAGGCCTGCAAATATGTACAAACTTGGGGTTGCCATCTAGTCAAAACACTGTGCATCTGCTCACCATTGTATGGGAGAAGGTCACAAAGCCACGGGAGTTCAAGGATGGAAGCCCCATCCACCTCACACGTGCTGCAGCCACACTACCATGTGGGGCCTCCCAAATGCTGGGGAAAAAATCACTGCCATAAAAATCAGACTGTTACTGCACAGAAACTTCTGGAAAATATCTGTGAGTCTGGCCAAGGCACAGCTTTTAATTTTGTCAATAACAATGCAAATTCAGGAAAAGTCCAGAGACAGTCATTTTGATGTCATCAGCTATAAATTGTAAATTCAGCAAGCTTCTGAAAAAAAATCAGTATATTTGGACTTGTTTGTGCACATAGCTTTTTCATTTCACAATAGCATTGTGCTATTTCATGATAAAAACGGCTTCAGGCAAGACTGTGCTTTAGCATCTTTGTAGAAACACTTCTTGATGTGTTTAGAGACAGGCAAAAAATCTGCATCCATTATCATAGAGATCTCAGGATTTTCTATCTACAGGGATTCTGTGATGAATCACAGGCCATTACTCCTTTGGCCTTTTGCTGCTCCTTACCACCAAGTGAGTGCACAGTGGGGCACACTGTGGTGGGTGTGCCAAGTGGCTCAGCCTGCACAGAGACATCAAATAACTGAGATTTTGTTTTAGCATCCTCAGTGCAAAGCAAACCAGGCCAGGAGCAGGCACTGGGCACTGTGCTGCAGATAAGCTGGCAGGCATCCGCCCAGGCACTGCCCCTGTTGGTGATGAAGCCGTGGTGAGAAAAAGCAGTGCCTCTCAGAGAAAAGATCCATCTCCTCAAAGGAAAGGAAACACTCACTTTGCAGCGGTCACCACAGCTCTGTGTGGATGCAAAACCAGAACAAGTTACACCTGCCAAGGCAAATATTTCAAATATTTCAGTCGCTTCCACGGGCGCTGCTCCTGTACCCTAGTTACTATAAAGTGACAGGGCACAATCCCAAGCTCTGCAGCATTAACCACTGTGAAACATTGGATTTTGAAGAAATGCTCTCAACAGGCTCAAGCACACAGATCTACTCCTCTTAAGGAACACGCCTGGTGCAGCAGGAGTCTTGTGTGCCATGACTGTCACTGCCACAGTGGCCCTGGATGGTGAGACAGGGAAGCTTCCCTTGAGACATAAACTTTAAAGAATTTAGGGATTTTAGAGGAGCTGAGGTTTTAGTTAGAGATAAGCTTTATTGGAGTTAATCAAAATAAATGAGTAGGCCTTGATGAAGTTAAGAGTTAGTAGTTAACTAATAATTGATTGCTTGTCAACACAATGTTTGGTTAGCTGGGTTTATAATGAAGAATGTAGAAACTGATAAATATCTTTTAGGAACATAAGACAATTGTGGCCTCCTCTGTTCTGAAACCAACTGAAGATGGGGAATGGGAGTCCTACCAAGGGTTCATTTGTCAGATTTGCATTGAAAAGGTAGAAAGTTCAGAACGAGAAAGACTTCATTTACTTCCTCATTTTGGGACCCCTCCCCATGAAAGGGACCACCGACCCATTTCAAGGAACAAACTACTCATGCTTAATGGCTTTAGAACTAATTACCATAGGAAGAGGGGAATGGGATGTACCAAAATCATGAATATGCATTTGTATTTTGGGTATTCAATACCTGTACAGATAAAAGGGCTCTGTAATCACCTGTAAATTGTGGTGTGTATTTGGGAGCTATCCCACAATAAACACACACTTTCTAACTTTAAACTGTTAGAGAGTCTTTGTCCATCACAGCTGAATATGGGTACTAGACCAATATCCATATTTTTAATAAATCACCCTAACATCCACACCTACAAACCATTCAAAGCTGCTTTTTACAGCTGGTTTGAATACAGACAGACCCAGAGGCTGCACAGCAAAGCCATACATGGCAAATGAAGCAATAAAGACTCACTGCTGTGGCAGAGATTGCACACTGATATCACCAAAGTCAGGCTGACATCAGGCAGCACAAAAGGTGCCATGAATAGAAGCATTACCTGTGACAAAGAAATTGGTTGCTAAAAATCAGATTAATTTTCTACAAAGGGAAACACAAAAGGTGAATGCCATATTTTGGCATCACCTACTCCATTCCAAAAGTATTCCCTCTATGCAGGAAAATCCAATATAGCCAAAATGTGATACTAAACACTTTCAAACTTCACAAGTAAAAGCCTGAAAGTGCAACATCACTGTGCTACTGGCTACCTAAATGAGGTTCTTCCAAACATTTCTATCCTTTCATTTCAAGCAAAAGGAACTCAGTCAATTAAGTGACTTTATTTTTCTATTCAGACCACTCTGAGGACAAGAGTAATTGTGTTCTACCAGCATAGTTTGAAACATTTAACAATAAAAACTCCCACACTGACATCTTCTATTAGTACAGAATATTTATTAACATTTTGTCTTTTGTTCTGCCCATCTTATACATGACAGCTGGGCATGCAAGCTGCAAGGCATAAAGCATTTATGATGTGTTTGTGTACCTGCAACTAGGCAGAGGTCACCCTAATACAAATTTACTTTCCTCTTTGATCAGATAAAGAAAAAAGTAACCCCAACATCTGCCTGCCAAGTAAAAGACAGCTGGAGTCAGAGCTGGTACAAAGCAGCTACAGATTTCCATGGCATGTGTTGTGAGGATTGACCTTCAGCATTTTTGTTTTCATTTTATATGTCTAAAAATCTACCTTCACCATGGCTGAAACCTGCCTACTGGCTGAAATAAAAAAAAAAAAAAAGAAAAGCCTGGTTTCTCACCTAGTCCTAATAAACCAAGTAGGAAGTTTCACACTGCACCTAAAAATAGAGCAGCATGTTGGCAGGCTTCAGAGCTAGCCCAGTCAGCAGGACAGGAAAGAGTCTGGCTGGAGTCAGCTGAAGTTAAGGCTCCTTAAATGTATCTTAAAAAAAACCAAGAGAAATTTTTTTTAACTAATGAGGTCTGTCACCTGAGTAAAAGTACTCAGTTGAAAAGTATTTGAAAACAAATTACCCTAATTGCAGTGTCCCTAGAAGAAAGATTCTTCCCTCTAATCCCTGAAATTCAGCAGCTCTTCGATGATTTCTTACATTATGACAAATTCCACACGTTGCAAAACATGGAATATGCCAAAATCATCTTAGGCCTGGCCTGGTCAGTATTCTTTAGACACTTTAAGCTGGCTTGTTAAGACTTTTCTAATCAGCAAGAAAGGACACTTAATCAGTGGAACAATTACCTACCCTAATTGAAGAGCAGGCTAGAACTAATAAACTATAAGGATGTAGTAAATCAGTATGTCCTTGTATGCCTATTTATACATTACCAACTTGGCAAAAACCTCAAGGTCCATGCATCCCTTAGCTGAACTATCTCCATTGTAACATTAAAAAATCACACCCAGAGCTCAAGAAGCCACCTGCCCAGGAAGACCCTTCCCTTGGACAGGCCCAGAAGTTAGCTGAGATTACAAAACCTGCATGGAAACTACTAACCAGTAGTAAATACTAACCAGTACCAGGGCTGTACTTGGGAAGTTACCAAATCTGGATTTCTGTGCACAAATAACAGTGTGGGAAGCCCTGTTGGTGCACTTGGTTTGTGTGAAACCATGGAGTGCCCAGGCTCGTGCAGATCTGAAATAAATAATTGATGTCTTGTCACAGACATCTTTTATGAAAAATCCTTTCCTTAGGACTTTTTCCTCCTGAGAAGCTGAGAGGCCTCAGGAACCAAATATAACCAATGGTTATCTGCTGCTGTGGGATGCAACAGGTGCATCTGGGATTGGGCTCATGTGGTTTTTTCTCATTAATGGCAAATCACAGTCAGCTGGCTCTGACAGAGAGTCTGAGGCAGCTGCCTTTGTTATTCATTCTTTTCTGTTCTATTCTTAGCCAGCCTTCTGAGATGAAATCCTTTCTTCTATTCTTTTAGTGTAGTTTGAATGTAATATATATCATAAAATAATAAATCAGCCTTCTGAAACATGGAGTCAGATCTTTGTCTCTTCCCTCAACATAAGACCCCTGTGAACACGGTCACAGATCTCTCTCTCAAGTGTGTAATTATTGACTTGTTGCACACTGGGTAGCAGACAACAAACACATTTCTCCTGGATTCTCTGGGAAAAAAAAAAAGAAAATCTTTTCATTTGCCCTCTCTCAAGGTCCAGTCCATGTCTGCCCTCAGTCCCAGGGGCCTCCACCTTCCCTGCCCCACTGCCACGAGCTCTGGCAGCTTTCCACAGCCAGCAATCATCAGGGCAGGCACTGCCACCCCCTCCCTTTCTGGAGACAGTGCCTGGAGCAAAGAGAGCACGCAGGCATCGTTAAAAAACTGCAAATAAAACCCAAAAAAGCAGACATGTCACCAGACTACCGTCAACCACGCAAAGGAACATTAATAACATGGTGCAGACATCTAAATGTCTTATTAACCAGGGGAGTTAACATTCCAAACCAGCAGCCCAAACTCAGCAGACAGTTTTCAGAAAGTTGCATTTAGTGTAAGTTTGAGACATTCTGGTTCTTTGCCTGGATCAGAGGGTCATAAAACAATCAAACAGAATAACTCAGCATGTTGGAGGAGGCTCCTGGGGGACCCACACATCCTGCTCCTGGCTGACCATAACATTTCTGCACTGTCCAAATTCGGGTTTTAACAGTTTCAAACTGTCAGCCATTCTCCTCCAATTGCCAGCATGGTCCAATGGATGTGTTTCTACAGCTGGTTATGAGCAGCATGTTAATGCTTCAGAGAGACAACAATTGTCAGCCTAGTGTCCATAAAACACCTGCTCTCAGCAGGAAGCCACAGGATGGAAGGTAACTCCTCCAGTAGTAACTCCTCTCTCACAGTGCTTAAATCAGTGGAAGATTTATGTAACAGTGTATACATTCTTCTTCACTTTAACCTTTCAGGTACTTTAACCCCAAGAACAGAAGCAGGTGAGCACAATGCTATTTGCATTTGCATCTCTAAAAACCTTCTGAGAAGGAAAACATGTAAATGCCTCACATATTTCACATCAGCTCATTCAGAGGGGTGGAAGTAAGGCTCAGTCTTCAGCTATTCTCTTTACAGCTTTCCAGTTTAGCAACTCCACATATAAATATTCATAAAGATGTGCCTTTTACCCTAAAAGAAAAAGGTTAATGGATACATCTGCAGAGTTTTTCCTTCCCTTTCTGAATCCTGGGCATCTTGGAATCCAATATTCATATTGGAATATTATTCTCCGTCTCGCAGAGAATAATCTAAAACATAGCAGGGAGTAAATCCAATTTTTCAGGTTTACTACTAGGGTCAGAAGTCATTTGCAGAGGCTTCTCTTCATCAGCAAGGTTTCAGTGAATAATTTAACTAGCTTATTACTCCTTTGTGTTTTTAATTAAACATATAATGGCCTGGTAGCTTTCCAGCTGTTATTTGTGAACATACAGCTTTCTATCTGCTCCTCAACAGCCTCAGGAGGCATTCATGGTGTCACCTGGGGCAAGTACCCAACAACGGACTGGAGTCTCATCCTACTTCGCCTCCCCACCCAAAACTGACCTGCAAGGAATGAAAGTCTCACTATGAGCCTGGCACATTTATCAGACTCCTCCTGAATATTTATATCAACACAACTTGCTGCTACATAGTGAAGGGGCAGATTTTGGACTCAGTAAATCCATTTCACTGTAGCAGTACAAGCAGCTTACAGGTTTCCAGATATTTGGCATGGCATCAAGTTTCTGAATTTCAGGTCCTGGACGTAGAGGTTACAAGCATATTAAAAAAAGGAAAACAAAAAAAAAGGAAAAATTTAGGAAAAAAGTTTTTTAATGCTTCCTGTAACAAAATCTTTGAAACAATCATCTTATGACTCAGTTCTTTGTTCTGTCATGGTGACATCTCCCATTATGAAACACTCTTCAGAAAGAATGACATATGGGACCCTGAACATCCTTGACACATTTCTCCAGATGCTGATCTTGGCCAGTGGTGGAGAAGAACCATCAGCATATCTCAAACTCGGAGATTAAACAGCTGAAAGGCAATGCTGACTCCATCTAATTTATGTCCTTGGGCGCTGGACCATGCGAGGCCAGAGCAGCTAAGGAGCAGGCAGACACAGCTTCAGGTGAAACTCTATTAAATCACTGTTGAAATGAGGAATTCATTGTGGGTGGCATTTTAAATATCTTGGTGGCCTTTTCTCAGTGTTTTGGTGGTCTAAAGAGTCAAAGGTTGTGAGCAAAATAGCTCACAAAGCTCATCTGGGAAGAACTGGCTAGCACAACTCAGTGATCAAAACAGTTTCCACCTTCTGCATCCCCAAGTAACATGTCTGTCCATTCTATATTATTTTTTATTACCTCTGATTTAGGAAAGAAAACATAATCCTCAGATTTACCACTATATTCCACATAACTATACACACAGACCGCACAAACTATCAGACTCTCCAATTAGAATTTCTCTGCATTAATTAAGATTTCGATTTTACAAGATTTATTTTAATACATTTGAAGCATGAAAACAAAGTCTTTATCATCATTAAACTGATTCAACAAAATGTTAACAAAGATGCATTGTAATCATTGTCCTGCCCATCAAATGATGACACAAATTAACAGCAGATCTCTAATTGCTACAAAATATCCATTCAGAACAACAAAATAGTATATCTAAATGACTGACTTCAAGAAAAGTTGTATTAATCTTATTTTATGATCTTCAGTTTAAGAGCTCCATTCTCTTGGAAAATAAAAATCTGCTAAAACTTATTAGAGAAATTAAATTTACACCAGGCATTCTAAGCCTTACTACCTTAGGACAATCATCTCCACTACATCAAAAAACAGAATATATGCACACACATTTTCATTGCTTGGAATAACACCTATTTCTCATCTATTAAATCTGTGTACAACAAAAAAAGACATTTCCCATAGAGATATGAACTCCACAGCTAACAGAGCTTCTTTTTGTCACTTGTTGCTGAAGGCTTGAACTTTTAATTTGGCCACTTTTGGTATGTTGGTAAGTTTAAAAAAGCAAGCCTTTAACTATAATATCTCCTATTTTGCACAAAGAAAAGAAATTGAGAAGAGTTCTTGGGTTTTCCATGGTCAAAACTATACTGGTTAGGGAACAATTGCACCCTTACACTTGTTCCCACACATCTTGCTCCTGATGAAATAAAGATACTCTTTATTGTCCTCTTTGCAGTGTCTGTTTTCATAGACATGGGGAAAATTGAAAAAGATTGACCAAAAAATGTGATGTCATCAAGAACAGAGCCATGATAATTATCAGAAGCTTAGCAGGAGCCACAATTAATAAAAGGCTTGCCCTGTGTCTGCACCCACTTCAGTTCCCATGCAAAGCTACAGAGTGGAGCTGCTAGAGAAACACTAAAAATTATCAGCCTGAAAGTTCTGATTTAATGTAAGCATGGTGCTCTTCAGTAGTGCCCCAAATCTTTGCTCTCTGCTTCTCATCCATGTTAAAAAATACTTTCTCCATTGTCATCCACTTTATTGATTTCTGTCATCACAGATCTGGGGTCTGAAGCAGGATCCTTACCAAGGTCTGAGCAGCAGCCTGACAAACAAACAATGGCTTTAAGGGATAAACAATGAGCCCAAAAAAGAAGGATAGCCACAGTAATCCACCTGAAGTAACAGGAGTCAGGAGCAACACCAGACATGCCTGTTCTGACTCCTGCATGGAATTACAGAGACTGAAACTTCCTGTTACTACACAGAGCTACAAAGGTTCAACTGAGACCAGCAGGCAATCCTTCAACTCTATGTATTTTTAAGCAGATGTCATAATTTTAAATATTATAGATAACCTCAGCACCAGAGAGGACAACAGCAGTGTATTTTGTTCAACCAAGATTACTCCTGCAGAGCACATCTCCCTACAAGCCTCTGCCTGTCAAGATAGAGGACTCCAGGAGCTGCATTCAGTAGATGCCATATCTAAAAATCCATGTGCCTTGCATTGTATAATCACCACTGCCTGTCTAGTTTGACCTTGGATTTTGCTAAGTGCAGGCATGTGATAGCATTTTTCTGTTCCATGGCTGTCCTCAATGTCCCCTTTCTCAAATAAATAATAAACAAACTCTTAACATGGCAAACTGATCCTGTTAACCATGACTTCAAAAGGCCTGAAAAAGCTTGGAGAAATTAAGAAGTAATGCAAAAGGAATGATAGAGTAAGAGAAGGAGAACAGGAAGAGATGGAGGGAGGGATCCCTCTCTAATGTAAAACAATATTCTTCTAGACTGAGACAGTGGCCTGAAAATTGTAAAAAGGAATAAAGTGAAAGAAAGAGCAATAAGAACGAGTGGTGACAGAAAAGTACAGCAAAGTCCTCCCCTTAACTGGGGAGCCCTGTCTGGACATCTCTGCTGCTGCACTAGCAAAAGGCACCACTGACAATCTGGCCATGATGAAGTCACTGCCTTCTCCTTCATACACTTTCTCCACAAAAAGGCCAACTGGGGTAACAACTGAGTATCAAGTACATGATTAAGAGAAATATCAGTAGGACTTTTTTTAATAGAAGTGCTGCAGAATAACTAATATCAGATTTGAAATGGGAGCAACCAAAGAATGTCCCATTACTTTAATTACAACAGAAAAGACCAGCACTAATCCTTTTTGTGTCACACTAGACACAAAGGTGCTTCAAGACCTAAGAAATTACCAAAAAAGCATTCACAAAGTTACAAACAGCAGACTATAAGAGACATACATGAAATAGGAGTACAATGTATTTATGTAGGGAAGAAAAGATACACAGTATTGCATGGAAGCACAAGTAACTTAATTGCTTAATAGCTTAGTTACTGCATCTCAAAGAAAATGTATTCTTTTATAATGTAATAAAACATAGTGAAGCAAGAAAAGTGCAAGTTTAACTTTTATGAAAAAGCAAACTCCTAAAGCACATATAATAAACTAGCCAGGAAAATTGCATTACAAGGTTTGTAACTTCCAAAGTGCATTGCATCTACACTACATTGGCTTTGATCTTTCTGTTTAAGTTATTTTACAGATTGGGATACATAAATAATTAATTCCTCCTATAACAAAAAAAAAAAAAAAATAAGAGCTAGAAAAAAGTAGCAAATTGCAAACTGTGAAGAAAGGCTCTAACTTGCATGTTAGATTTTACATCTACCATTTCAACACATTGTCCAAACAGAGCACTGAGCATTCAGAATCTTTTATGTTGCTGCTGCAAGAGAGAGAAATAAATTGCTCTTACCTGTGCTCCAACTCTCGGATGGACAAGATAACTCCAGAAGTCGATGCCTTTTGTTGCAGAGTGGCCAGAAATGTGAACTCACTTCTATTCTGGAAGAGCTGGATTAACTTCTCAGTCACGTGGGGTGCTGCATGGATTTCTCTTTCTGTATCTAAGAATTTTATTTTTAACAGGAAACAAAAAAAAAAAAGGGAAATAACAGTCTAGTAAAAGTGCTGAGTCAGAAAGATTCAGATTACATTTTTCATTTTCACAGCAAAATTTTTTATTTTTGAGAGTCATCCACCATGGTGCACCACTGCATTTTATTCAATGAAAAAACCCAAATGCCATCTCTGTCAGCATGTCCACTTGTCAATTTGACAAGTTCACAAGTGGTCAGCTACTGATTTTCTGATGGATTTTTTGACGGGATGCTGAGCCATTTGTGTCTGCTGCGAGCAGATTAAGTTGCTGTAAATAAGGTGTGCTGCAGTCAAATAAACAGGCCCCTAAATTCAGAGATCTCAGGCACTGCCTCTCCCAACACAATTCAGCAAGCTCCAATTTCAGTTTTCACCAGTGACTCTGTTACCACCTCTCCCTCGTACATCACAGGAAATCTGTCCTTGCACAGTGTAAGGCAGAGATGTATTATTGCTAATAATGCTATATGGCTGTGCTCCTGCCTGAGAAATAAATACAAGACACGCTTGCAATCCATGGCTGTTTCAGGGATTTCTCTCTTTAAACAAGCAAAGTATGACAGCTCATACAATATTTATTAAACTACAGCCTGACCAGGCCGATGCAGAAACATTCCAGCCTCGCCAGTCCTGACGATGGCCAAGCAGCATCACACCTTCTCACAGCTGATCTTCTAAGATTCAAATGCATCATCCCCCACCACATTCATTTTTAACTCATCCTTTTATTCACTATACATCATCATTACAAAGGACAATTAATGACAAAGCGGAGAAATCACGGCATTTCACCTTCCCACTCATTGCCATGTCTCTCATGCTGGGCTTTTTTCACATTTTTGCAAGACCTGAGCCACTTGCAGTTCCTGGATGTCATAACCAATTAGAAACCCTGTGTGCTTGCTTTCCAAAGGTTTTACTGGGAAGCCAAAAATGCTGGCACAAAGTCTCAGCTAGTAGAAAACCAGAGAAACTCCAGTGAATGCTGAGAATCCAGCCCAGCATGCATGATGTAACACACAAAGGAGTGATGAAAATTACAATTCAGAATTTCACTGTAGAAGGAGGAAAAAAAAAATCCTCAACACTTTAAAAAGGCTCCATTGTGTCATTGAATGAGGCTTTGCAGACAGAAAGGAGAGAGACTGGCTTGGAAAACAACCAAAAGCCTCAAACACACCACTACTGAGGGGATGCCATGGACTGAAACCAAACTCCAGGGAAAAAGCATTCAAGCATGTTTGGTAATTGGGTGTCTCCATTTGTCCTGTGCAGCCTAAAGCCCTCCAAAGGAGCTTGCACACCCAGACTTGGACTCTGAAAGGCTTACTGGTGAAAAGTACCAGTTTTAAGACATCCAAAATCACCAGGCATCATTTAAAAATCTTTTCCAGGGGCTCAAATTCCCCTGATAAAAAATATATAGTGCCCACTTTACAGCAACAAACTATTTATCCACTTTTACCAGAGCAGAGGATAAAGCTTCCAGGAGCAGAAACCATCTCCACTGCCATCCTATAGTGGAATAGAAAAAAAAAAACAATCCAGCACAGAAGACCAGATTTTGTCTTTATCTATTAGCTTTTTCTATCTGCATCATTATCTTTACCTAGCAGGTGTTATTACTGGTCATAAATATCATGCAGTTTCTTTTTAAAAAGCTGACACAAGAGATACAAAACTATGTCTCCCACAGACCCATAAATTCACCAATATCCAGTTTGCTATCTACAGAAACAGGCAACACACTGGTAGCCTGTTCCAAGGCACAAGTAAGACTCAGAGGTAAAATGTCCAAGACCTGACAGATTAAGATTATTATCATTTTTTGAAGGTTAAAAACCTTCATATCTTACTTTTTTTTTCTTGAAGGTGTTACCAGAAATAAAATATGACTTAACAAAGCTTTCAAAAATTCTTTCACATGAAAGAATCTGCCTTTCGCAGGCAGTGCTGTCAGTGGAACATATATGTTTAAACTTCAGTCAAGCCTTGCAAAGTACAACAGCTTCCCATTATAGGAAGGCCCACATCCCACCACCCATCCATCAAACTTTATACAAAAATATAGGGCTCCTTGCTCAGAATCATCCATGGTTCATCAGTGCACTGACTATTTCAGTTAGAAACACACTTTGAAATATTTTGCTCTTCTCTACCACCTCTTCATAGATAAGAGTACACCAAAACCACATGAAACACAGATATTCATTCTCTGCTGATTAAAATCAGTAAGATCCAGAGTTCTGAAACTCCAGAATGTTGGGCCAAAACCACTGGGTAACAAATAGTATTTACTAAGTGCTTGCAACTCTGTGCCAGTGTAATTGGTGCAAAGGGAGTTACACAACCAGGCTTTTAGAAAATTGACACACATCTAAGTATACTGTGTATATATACATATATATACACACATATATATATATATGTTTATATATGTATGTATGTATTTGAGAAACAAGTCCAGCCATTACCAGCATCCTGGGACATCCCTACTGCAAGCCAGGTGAAAAATGTACTTGCTGATGCAAAAATGTCCATAGAAGTGCTGCTTTCCCAGCCTGATCTCAGTGCCTCCAAGGGGACTCTCCCACTAGCTCCATGGTGAGATGCTAAATGCAATTGCACCCATGAGCGGGGAAGGGCAGCAAGGCTGGGGGGATCCAGAGGGCACAGAGCCTGGGATTCTGGAGCTGAGCACAGCCTGGGCTTGCAGCTGGAGCCCCAGGGCTGGGAAGGGGAGGTTTTGAGGCCAGCACTGCCACAGCCCAGCTCCTGTGCCATGGCACAGCCACCTGCCCTCACACACAGCATCCCCAGGAACACTGGGTTTGTGTTCTGCTTGGTTTCTGAAGAAAACACCGTACAAATGAGCTGGGAGTACAACCCATTTAGAATAAGAGCCTTCTATTTTCAGGTAGATTTTCCCACTTCAAATAGAAAAAAAAAAAAAAGAAAAAAAAATTGAGAATGCATACACCCCCTCACCACAGGCACCTGAAAGGTAAAATACTTTTTATGCTCTCTATAAAAATAACTGTCTGCTTGTAATGAAATGTCATATTTCCTACATAATATAGAACAATATAGGTTTATACAGCAATCTTCAGTGAAACATCGCTTCATGCTTGAATGATAATGCAATCTCAGCAAAATAAATAAACAGAGATACGACTTTCATATGCCCTTCTATGTGATTATATTTTCTTAATTTGAAATAGTGACTGTCTGGAGGGTTTTTTAAAACATACCAGGGTGTTTCTAAAATTAATCAAGGAAAGAAAGCAAGCATATTTGCAAGTCCAAGAGGCAGAAATCATCTCAGAGCATCAAGTAAAGGCAACTTTCTACCTTCAGCAGAACAAAAGCACAAGACGCACCTATATCAGAGAGAGCATATGCGCAGCTTGATTTTAATTCTTAAGCTGTGGGTCCAAAGAAGAAGAGCCAAACACCAACCAAAGGTCCAGTTTGCCAGAACAGACAACAGTAACCATTTAGGTACTGACACCTTCCCTCCCTAGCACCATCTCCCCCACCACCAGGGATGCTACTGTAGGGCGATAGAACATAAGTAAATAAAGGGAGTTTAAAATGTAATTTACCTCCTCCTAAAAAGTTGCAGCTGAGCTAATTATTGAGTATTAGGAGCAGGCCTGATGTTAGCAGGCCACAGCTGTAGCCAATCAGAAGAGTGTTATAAAAGAGTGGATTGGTTGGCCAAGGGGGAACTGGAGCCAGTTGGCTGCTGTGAGGGCAAGGAAGAGTCAGTGCCTAGAGGAGGTACAAAACTCTGGCTATATGGAACCCTTGCAGTGTAATGACAATAGAAATCTTGCACTATGATGACAACCAATGGTGACCCTGATGTGACTTGGGAGAAAAAGGGCTTTAATACTAAACTATGTGACCTAGCAGTGATTTGGGGAAAAAGGACTCAACTATATGACCCCGTAGATTTGTGAAAAAGAGCTCAACTATATGACCCTGTGGATTTTGGGAAAAGGACTTAAATACTAAACTCTTGGTAAAATATATCAATTGCAGCTATTAGTGTTTGTTAAATATGAGTATAAAAGATTTTGAAGATAGGTACTTGGTAAACTGAGAAAAGCTGCAACACTGAACCAACACTCAGGAATATATATATATTTGTACCATAATATGTTGTCTGAACATTTGCATAACTCTCAGCTCTAAATGAAATAGATGAATGTGTCATTATGTTAATTTATTTGAATGTGTCCTTCTAGAAATGCTGCAACTCGCTAATTAAAAGAGAAAGGGGGAATTGTAGGGGGATAGAACATAAGTAAATAAGTATAGAATGTAATCTTATCCCCTAAAGAGTTGGTTGAGGGGAACTGGAGCCAGTTGGCTACTGCGAGGACAAGGAAGGGTCAGTGCCTAGAGGAGCTGCCTATGAAACTCTGACCATATGGAACCCTTGCAATGTAATGACAATAGAACTCTTGTAATATAATGACAACATGCCACCTTGCCTTGTCCTGGATGCCCTGTCCCCTGAGAGCCCATTCAGCCCCCACAGCCCTGCCAAGCCAAAAAGAGCTCCAGGAGGAAGCAGCAGCCAGGGCTGCCCTGCCACAGGGGCTCAGCACCCACAGCACCCTGAGCCACACAGAGAGATCTCACCCACACTGGAAGTACTCCCAACACTCACCAGCAGCACCTTCAAAAGAAGTCTCAAATTTAGGGGGGTTTTCACTTCCCCATAAAACCAAAGGAATGGCGATGCTGCTCTGGGGGCAGTGATGTTGGGCCAGACTTTACCTCATTCATACAAACCATTCACACATTTCAGGGCACACTAACCCTAAATGCCAAATGGAATTAGGTACAATAATGTGAAAAATGCATGTATTTTATGATTGGCTTTTTGCAAATATTAAAATGAATATTATATGCGTTGTGTTAGAAAGTGATGCTGTATTAATTATCTTAAGTGCTGTGTTAAATATAGTTTTAGGTTATAAAAAATGTTAAAATAGAAACTGTGCTATGTAGGATACTTTTTTTTACAGAAAGGACTCGCACTGAGATAGCAGCCACAGGACACCTGAATCTTTCAGAGAAAGAGAATTTATTGCTCCATTATCAGGAGAAATGAACTTCTTCCTGCCTCGAAGGCGCTGTCAGGATTCAGAGGAAGAAGCTGACACTGCCCAGACAGAATCCTGTGTTTGAATGGAATTTATGCATCATGGATGAGGTGTATGAATATGCAACATGTTATTGTTTTTAAGGGTTAATCCTCTGTTAACGTGGGTCCTTTTTTGGGCTCGTTCTGCCCAGAAAAAGGTACCCGGACATCCATAATTCTTTGTTTTTATTGTCTCATATTGTCCTAATCCAAATTGTCCAAATTATTATTAATTGCATTACTATTTTTATAACCATTTTATTACTATTAAACTTTTAAAATTTTAAAAACAAGTGATTGGCATTTTTCACAATAAGTCAGGATCAGTATCAGTCCTCACCCCGCCTGATTTAGACCCTCAAGTCACATCTTCGTGTGTGGATTCAACACTCTTTGCATCACCTGCTCTAGCAACTCAAAATTAAACCTCAGGCTTCTGCCATTTGTAACCCTGAACACATCAGAAACCCCAGTTAGGAGAAATTCAGGAGTTGGCATCAGCTCCATTAATTAAGTGTAATAAAATCACCACCACACAGAAGGAGAAAAAATGAGTTAGAGAAGGAGCAGGACAATGCTAGGAAAGAAAGCAAAGGTCTTGCCAAGTCTCCTTTGACAGTGGCAACAATCCACAGCACAAAGGGAAATACATGACCATTTGGGATGGAATTTTAAGTGATGAGAAATGTGCACCAGTTGTTAAAAGCCACATACCAATCCATCTGGAGAATAATTTTTCTTTAATAGATGCTTCCATTAGCGGAAAAATACTAAAATTCACTTCTGAATCAACTCATTTTCTAAAGCAATAGGTACATTTTATCATTCACTAGCCTGCTTGAATACCTTTTACTTCCCTTGGCAGAGAACATACTGCAGAACACATTGCTTTATTGGGAACTTCAATCATTTTTAAAGCTATTTGCTTCAACATGCTTTCATTAGAACCATTGAACAGTCACTCTGGACAAGCAAGTAGAAATTAATCCTGCAACGGCAGAAAATCCAGATTTAAGCTATAGCAATTAAAGAATTGAATGTTACAGGTTTTTTTGCTTTTACCTTGCTATGGGCAAAATCAAATAAAATGAAAACTGTATTTAAAAAAACAAAACAAACAGAAAATCATCCTGGTGCCCCACTTTTTCTTAAGTCACCAGCTTTACAAAAATGAGACCAAGATTAGAAGGATGATCCAAAACTAGCAACACTCAGTGTAGGCAGTCCCTAACACTTGCTGAGGATGAAAACACACAACAGCATCACAAAAACATTCTTGTTCACTGAAGCAGGTGCTTCACCAAAGCCTCTGAGTCAAGTGGGATCCAATGCACCAACCCCCTTCCTGCACACTGGTCTCACAAAACATCTTTTGAAGAACTGGTAAAAAACACAAAAAACCACAAAAAAACCCACGAACACCAACAGTGCAAAACACTAGTGATAAATGCCCATTCCCACTCACTTCCACTCTTCTAAAAGCACTCCTCAGTCCACACAAGTCACAAACAGATACAAAAATCCCCAGAAGGATGATAACACTAATTATGGGGATCATCTCCAAAAAGAATCATTTCACTGCCAAGCAGAGAAATGCTTCAGGTACTTGACCCTGCCTACCTACCAAGGGCAAAATGTAGATGTCTGCAGATACCACCAATTTTTTGGTTTGAGCTATGGGGATAAATTCACATAAATTTCTCTTGATATGCTAAGAAAATAGAAGACTTCACCTGCCAGCAACCTAAAAGAGAGGGGTCAAAACACCTCCCCCTTCTCTGAAAATCTCTGCTACCAGGGAGCACCAAAGAGGGCATGATGTATTCTCATAAGCACGTCTCTGCTTCTGAGCATTCTCGCCAGCATGAAAAGACACTGTAAATGTTTTTGCCTTGCTAGCTCCACTCAGAGTCAGTAATAAACAGTAGGAAATCATGTTCAACAGCACAGCTTCCTAAATAATGATTATTCATTGTAAATCACTTTTTACATGTTGCTTCAAACAGTGTTTCTCAAGAATAAGATCCGTCTGCAGTGAAATGCTTGGTGATTTTAATATGCAAGCCTCCTACAGAGATGATGTCTCATTTTAATTATTGTTTCGGTTTAATGGGTTTTCATTAAATTAGAGGATGGAGCAATTACCAGGGTGAACTGCTAATGTCACAAAGGTAAGTTCCCATGACTATACAGCAAAAGCAGTTCCACTAGAGAAGGTGGAAAAATAGTGTTATTCCATGTAAACTCTGCTTTTGCATCATGCCAAACTACCCCTGGCTATACGTGCTCATTTATTGCTGTCATTTTGATAAACATGTTTGTAAACTAGTTTACAAATAGGTCTCCCCTAACAAAATTCACCTAGCATTTAAAATTATATATGCACCTATAAATAAAAATCCTTTCAGGAAGCCACTGCAAACCCAGCCCTAAAACTCCAGTTGCCAGGAGCAGGAGAATTTTGAGTCACTGAAATCAAACAGAGAATACTTATCAAATCATAGTTTCTCCTCAACCACTAATTTAGCTGATTTAGTGGCTTAGTATCACACTCTTCACTTCTTGAAAATTGCCTTGACTTGAGCACCAGCTAGAGTGACCACACTCATGCTAATTAAGTAGATGTCAGAGAGTCTTAAGTCCTTTGTTTGCTTTATCAGCGTTTCAAACTGCACCGGTGCAGAAGAGATGAGAATCTTCACTCCATGTTTCAGAAGGCTGATTTATTATTTTATGATATATATTGTATTAAAAGAAAATGATATACTGAAACTATACTAAAGAAAGAGAAAGGAGACATGAGAAAGCTAGCAAAGAATGATTATACAAAACCTGTGACTGACCAGAGTCCTGACACAGCTGGCTGTGATTGGCCATTAATTAAAAACAATTCCCATGGCACCAATCAAAGATGCACCTGTTGGTAAACCATCTCCAGACCACATTCCACAGCCAGCAGATAATCATTGTTTACATTTCTTTTCTGAGGCCTCTCAGCTCCTCAGGAGAAAAGTCCTAGCAGAAGGATTTCCATAAAATATGTCAGTGACAGCAGCCAGCCACAGGTGCCTGACGTGGCTGGGCAAGCACAGCAGCAGAGCCTGTAGCGAGAAAATTCCCGTGGGCCTCCTCCCTCCAGGGCTTCCTCCTTGGCTTTTCCACCCACAGAGGCAGAAAGAGCAAGGGAAGCACTGGAAGGAAAGCAAGGGAAGCTCTCCAGCAGCACAAGGAGAAGCAGCAGCCTGGTTCCACTCGAAGGCCAGCTGAGGACTGGCACTGTCACCAACCCAAGTGGCTGCCATGGACCAACACCAGACACCTGCAGGCAGCCAAGGGCCTTGGAGCAGCTCTCCTGCTGTCACCAACAGCCACCACTGTGCTCAGGCTACACTTCACCTGTTGCTCAAGGCAGCCCCTTGAACCTTATTTCAAGTATTTTAAGCAGCTGCTGAGCTCATCTTCTCAAGTAGGCTCCGTTCCTTCCTCAAGGGATTCATGCTGAAATCAAGACTGTTTACAAATGGTTGATCCCTTAAATTAAACGCTTTGTTGAAATGCTCCAGAAGTTCACTATCACTAAAAGCACATAATCTGCTCTTAAATCATGTGAGTTAATCAAATTACATGTGTTGTCAGTTAATTAGTTCAGGAGTCGCTGATTGTATCAACTTTCCCACTGCTTACCTACATTAGATAAGGTTATCGTGTTACTGTTCCTGTAAAGATTGCTCTTTGCCAATTTGTAAAATAACATTTTAACAGAAAGAACGTGGACTTACACCAGCAACACTGTGAACAGAGCCAGTAGCAACACTGGGAAAATTCAGGAATTGCCAAGAACCATTCCCAGGGTGCTATCCATTTTGCTGGAGGAATACTGGCCATTCCAAGGACCTATTTCAAGAATATATTAAATACTAATGTCACACACAAATAATGAGCCACTCGAAAATATGGCTTCATGAAAAAGCAAGATAAACAGTTTTTTCCTCCCCTTCTACAAAGCATTTTTAAATATGCTTGAAGTCACACAAAAATATTACAGATTACTTTTAAAAAATTATAATATATATCAAAACTTGACAAAATACAATCTACATTTGTTTAAAGGAAACTTACGGTGGCACCAGAAGGTGAGGAGCCCCTAGAACTAAAAATCAGAAACAGGAGATAAGTTTTGCAAAAAACTACTAATTGTAGGTTTGGTCTTATTTTCTCCCATTATAACTCCATGTGTGTTTGTAATCCAGAAATAAAATATAAAGTTAACAGAAGAGAGAGACAGATCCACTTACATTTTTGAGCAGTAGGTAATAATTCTGATTTCTCATTGAGCACTATTCTTTCTTCCAGGTAATAACAAATACTGGTCCAATAATGGCAACAATGTTTAGAAAAAAAACCCACAAGTACTTCTGAAGTGCTTTATGATTCCTAAGTTTTCTATGAATTTAACAGATACAATCAACAAATAACCCATTTCAACAAAATTTTAAGATCCAGATTCCACAGGAGCAGGAAACAAGGAGAATGCTAAGTTACTCTGACTTTGTTGAAAATCCCAGTCTAACTTCAGCAAAGCCATACAGAAATTAAAATTTGCCTCCCTAGTGAAAACCTGCACTCTTAAATGTGTAAATCAAAATACTGCTTGAAATAGTTCATTAAAAGGGAAGTTTCAGCTAAGCAGAAATCTGACTTGGTTTCTTCACTGTGGAGAGAGGTTACTATCCTAATGCAGCTAACAGACCTGGGTACACCCACACACAGGTTTTAATTTCCAGTCATTTTATCACATGAATAATCCAACTAAAGGCAATGAAATTATCCTTGGAGTTGGAAGCAAGCATATGCTGAAGTGCTCTCTTGGTTCACAAACTCTCAAAGACTTGACAGTCTAAATAGTTTTTTAATTACTTTTAAAGCATAGGTCATGTATTGCTAAAAAGTTATGATTTCAGGGTTTTTTTATACTCTATAAATGATTTATACAAGCATTAAACAGCACATGTTTCATGAACTAATTCTCCCTTTTGTTTTCTTACCCCGAGGAAAAAAATCACTTCCATGTTATTGCTAAAGCAAATTAAATCCTGGGTGTCTGTTTTATTTATTAACTGCATGATAATAACATGAGGCATAATACATTTGTGAGAGCCCTTCTCTACTGAAGTATAATTTCTGCTGTCAGCCTCTTTATGTTTATATTCAATATTCTAGATGTCTTTGTTTCTTGGAACGTACATAGGCACACATTTATATTTTCTCCCAAAATAAATATAAATGCTATTGGTGAAATGTTTCACAACACCCACAACAAAGATCCATAAATAACTAACATACTTAGTCATTCTCCAGGAGTTTTACATGATTTGAGAGATTTGATAATTTCTTTTAAAAAGTCACAATAATAACTGTTTTATCTTTTTACACCATAATTATGATTTGGACCATTGCTTTTCTTATTTCACCCAAGCATACCACAACTCATGAATAAAATATGACAACTTTGATAGCATCCATTGCTGTGGGTTCATCCGTAACAGGAAACGTGATTGGGGTACTAAGAGCTCCCTTTTCTCCATAAGCCTTTGTTTCTGAAAATAAGCTTTTATTTAAATAGAAATGCCTCATGTCCCTTCTCTTCTGCATTTCTTGCTGTTAGCAGTAACACCAGCAATAATGTTTACTTTTATTTTTAATGATCACATTTTGAAGCGATTAGCATGGCACGAAGCAAGGTGGGCAGTATATCCCATCTGAAAGCTGCCATTCACAAGACATCAAAAAACATTAAAAGCATGCCAGTATCAGAGAACAAAAAGCTAAAGCAGAGGACATGACTTAGACATGAGAGAAATATGAGCAAAGCTCTTCTTTTTCTGACTCCATAATTATTTACAATAAAGGAAACCTAAATTTCTTCCACTATTTCCCAAACAAGATCACTGTAACTAATACTGCAGGGTCCTCCTACCACAGCTTGTCAGTACATTCCCTGAAAAGGAAGGTTGGGATAAATGCAACACATGAGGTTTCCAAATCATCAGCATTTACCAAATTATTCTACAAATGTCATGTTTTAAGGCTGTGCTGCTTGGCTTTCGAAACAGCATGATGAGCATCTGTGGAGACCTCCACAGACCACGAAAAATCATGACACATACACACACAAATCCCACTCCCCTCCCACACATCTTGGCTTTGTTTTCCCCAGTCCCCAGGAAGAGGCTTTAAAGTTTCAGAATTATTCACAATGAGCTGAAGTAGAGAGAGAGAAACAGAGGCAGATATGAATGCCATCTGTAGCCAGTCCATCTTAGAAGCAACAAGTATTTAAACTCCAAGATCCAGTTCTTGTATGTGTTTCGCTCTAAAACGATCTTTATGTTCTGTATATCTTTATGTCACATTCCAGTTCACAAAAAGTTTTAAAAAATGAAAATAAAGACGTAAAAGAAGGGGGCTACACAATACAGAACTAAGCTTTACAGCACAAATTGATCTCCTCTGGGAGTGTCTGTTCCCACAGATGCCAAATGGAAACCTCACAGCTTCAGAGGAGGAGTCACCTGGATGTGCAAGGGAAGACAGACCCTAAAACAGCCCCTGCAGCTGCAGTGATCCTGTACAATTTGTCCTATTTACAGTACAGGGGACCCACAGCGAGCTCCATTGTAATTTAAGAAATGTTACCACAAAGGAGGGAGGATGAGGGACAGAAAAACTGTAATGAGAGGCTTTTAGGAAGTAAAACCAATTCTGAGCTGCTGGACTTACTGCTCTAAAATAGTGATTCACAGATCCCTGTCATAGAATTACAGGACCAGCTATGTTATTTTAGCAGATATGCAGCCTATAACTAAGGACATCATCCCATGTTGGAGTGGGCATCAGGCACCAAAATCAATTTTTGCCCATTCTATTAAAAAAAATAAAAACCTAATGCACTCTGTATCTTTGAATAGGCCAAAAAAAGCAAGACAATCACATGATATAACACCATAAAACCAGCACAGTACGACATGAATACTTTGTGCCATTTATGTGGTGAAAATGAAAAAATAACAGAAAAAACGTCCCCCCTCGTGTATCATTTATACACCCACACCACAGGTGGCAGGATTGTTCTAGAATTTGGCACAGAAGAAGTAGGTTGAGGTCTCAAGTAGCATCTACTCTTTATTCTTGATAGACAGTTCCAAGACAGCAGGATTTTTCATCACAGGAAATGGTCCATTCCTGGCTCCTTCATTAGGTCTGGTTGTATATGCCTTTGTGTATTTCTTTAAGGTACAAAATCTTAAAAAGAAAACTCGTGAAAGTAATTACAAATAACACCACTTCCTTTTAGGCAAAAGATGTCGCTGTGTTTAGAAGTAATTTAATCAAGTAGGCCAAATGTAAATATTTTGCTCAGTTATTAACAAGTTCCTACTAAAATTGGTTTAAAATGTAAGATATCACCACCCTTGGGCTCAAAATACACAATAATAGGCCGCTTTGTTTCACTGCCTACAGTAAGAACACAATTCTTGAGCAGTGCTTTTCCCATCCTCTGCATTTCAAGCAGCTGTGGCTCAGCAGTGCCCTACAAATGCTCCAGTTCTGCCCTCTTTTGATGCAGCATCTGTCCAGCAAACCAGAGCTGCATATGAGGGGCAGGATTCTTCACCCAGGACCACTCAGGCACTTGCCCCAAGGCAGCAGAGCTCGGGTGCCAATCCTGCTTCACCCCAACTTCCCACAGCTCTGACCAGCACCTGGGCCCATCTGACAAGATGCTATAGAATATTCCTCCTCCATTTTAATGCTTGTTTAATAAACAAGGAGCTAATTACAGGATGGTAAGACTGAAGAGTACCCATTTGCCAAAATCTTTGCATGGAAAAGACAGTTTTTGTCATCGTCTTATTTTGATGAGGATACAAGAAACTCAAACTGTTAGTCCTGCTTTTATCTGAGTTACTTTCACTGTAAGGACCACATGGTGTAGAACACCCTTACTAGCAGTATCAGAAACTAATTTCTGCATCCCCCCTCAGCCCATTAAAGAGTAAAGAGCTTTTCTTCCTTTTCTGCTTATCTTCATGACAGGACTTTGTCAACAGGTTGCCAGAAGCATTCAAGGCTTTTAGCACACTCCAGAAGTACTTATCCCACTTCCCCTCTGTACTTCCCATCGTGGCAAATGAAGATAGATAAGCAGCACAATTATTGTCTCCCAGGAAAGCAAAAATAACTGTCAAGGACAGAGGCAATATGTGCTCAGAACTCTCTCCTAATCATGACAGACATGATGGGAAATCCAAAAAATGTCAAGTAACAGAAGGCAGCATGACAGCATTCAGGATGGGGGAGGGGGAAAAGGTAAAAGTAGAAATTGGTCACTGTTGTTTAATGTGACTAGGTTTCTATTTTAGTCTACACTTGCTTGGGAGCAGGGGGCAAGGGTGTTTTAAACAAAGAAATACTGAAGGAGAAACTCTGAAATTATTCACAAGCTATACTTTCATATCAATATGTTGGATAAATTTTACACCTGGACAGGTTTCTAACATAATTCAGACATTAAACAAGAAACAGCCAAGACGGGATGGGTATATAAGAGTATTTTAAAAACTACCTCTGGGAACTAACAAAATTAATAGCATTTTATGTACCTTTGAAGCATCAAAGCATTGTTTAATAATTATGTCTCAAGTGATCTTTAATTTCCTCCACTGAAGATGATTCATCTCACTCAACCCTTCCTAGCTCATTGGATTCAACTGCAGATTCTTTCTGTGTTCTGAAAATGGTTTTTGCAATGGAAAGTAGCCTCACTTAGACTAACCATTAAATTGAAAGAAAAAATTTTGTAGTGTGTATACAAAACAAAAGATTAGCTATATTAAAAGATTAGTTATATTAATATATATATATATATATATAATTTATAAGTTAGGCAGATGTCTGAATTAAAGTATCACAGGAAATCCTTGCTCAACCCTCTGGGGATGAATATTCCAAAACCTTTCTTAATTACAGCATCCCACAGCCAGTGATCACAGGTCACAGTCAGTGCACAAAGGAAAGAACAAAGAGGAAAAACTAACAAACAAGGATCTTAAGTGTTGCTTCATCTTTACTGTTCAGGACTCACCTTGAACAGTAAATCCACCATATCCAAATCCTTCTCTGAAGGCAGAACACACCAAGCTAATTACTCCAGCACAGTACTTGAGCCTGCTACAAATATTAGTGAATTCTGTAACACTGTTAGAGGAATGGGCATTTTTACAGCAAAAGTAAGGTTCTAATTCACTGACACAAACCCCCACATTCTCCAAGCTGCATCCTCCAAAGACACTTGTGAAATCACAGTACACATCAGGGGTACTTTACAGCAACCCCAAATCTAAACTTGCTGTGCTTTTCCTGATTATGCTGCCTTAATGCTGCCTGTAGAAAAAGCAAACCTTCACCTAATCCTGCTCTCCTGGCCCAGGACTGCAGACTTTGTGTTTCCCATCCAGCCACAGCCCCGTGCCCCTCTCTCCAGGTTGCTTCTCCAGCTGCTGGGCACAGCCCCCTTTACTCTGCACCTCTCTCCACCACACCTCAAGTTAAAGTCCTTGTGTTATGAATTGGTACGAGGCCAGATTTTGAGCAGGAAACAGGCTCTCGTTTATTAAAACAAACTACAGAGGACAGGGAGTTTGAGATAAGCCCCAACTCCCACACAACAACCCAAAGATAACAACGTGTCCCAAACATGCTGGGTTCTCCCCCAGACAGTAGGTCCTTCAGAAGGAGAAGAACCCCAAACCCACCTGAAGCCCTCATTTTGTAACCCCTCTCAGGTCCAGGATTGGTGGGTTTGGATCCATGCATTCACCTCCCACCCCCATCAAACCCTGGACCTCCCCTCCCCAGGACCCACAACAAACACCCATCAACTCACCCCAAAACAACAATTCCCAACCCAGCCCCAAGTCAACACAAATGGAACACCATTTATAACACTTGTATTGTCCTCATCACAATTTGCCATCAGCTGCTTCCTTCTTGGCCTCCAGCTCCTCCACAGAGCTCTCCCTCACCTCTCCCCTCCTCTGAGGCCATTTGTGGCCCTGCCTGTCAGATCTCACCTCATCCCCTGCTCCCCCTGCCAGAGCTCACCTTCCCTTGCCCATCCAGGTGACTCCTCCTCTGAAGCTGTGAGGTTTCCATTTGGCATCTGTGGGAACAGACACTCCCAGAGGAGATCAATTTGTGCTGTAAAGCTTAGTTCTGTATTGTGTAGCCCCCTTCTTTTATGTCTTTATTTTCATTTTTTAAAAACTTTTTGCGAACTGGAATGTGACATAAAGATATACAGAACATAAAGATCGTTTTAGAGCGAAACACATACAAGAACTGGATCTTGGAGTTTAAATACTTGTTGCTTCTAAGATGGACTGGCTATAGATGGCATTCATATCTGCCTCTGTTTCTCCTGTTTTCCCCCTGTGCCCAGCACCAGCCTGGGTCCTGCTGGCTCCCAGGGGAACCTGCCCATCCCAACCACGTCCTTGTCACTCACACACTCACTCCTTGCTCCTACACTGTGGGAATCCACAAAATCAGAGGGTTTTGGGAAAGCTGCAAAAGGCAGGCCCTCAGAGACAGCAGAGCTGTGATTAGAGCTGAGCAGCAGCCATGAGATTGGTCAGCAGAAAAATTATTTAAAAAGTAGAAAAGCAAGGACAACTAGAACAATGGTCTGTGTATTAATGCTTGTCTAGAATAACTCCCTAAGCTACAGAAAAGTTTATCTAGTGAGATATTAGGCAGTTTGAAGCTTAATAACGGAGCTCTGTGCATTGTGTTTTAAGGCTCACAAGCAGGTATTGTATTCGAAATAAGCAAGCATTGTTTTAACCAAAGGTACCTGTGCTTATAGTGGTTGGATAGAACTACTGTCAATGTGCTTTTGCTTTGTGGGATTGGGCAAAAAGCTTATAAAGTGAGTTGTAGCATTAAGTTCTGTGTCTGCTGCCTGGGATGTGAGCTGGTGGCATCTTCCCATTGTCATAACCATGGAATGAGAGTGATGCTGGAAAATCAAACAGCTCAAGGCACGTTCCCAGCAGTCCTGTCCTGTTGGTGATTTGTACACAAACCCCGGCTGGTGATGCTGCACCTCCAGCTTTGAGTCCCCCTCACTCCCAGCTCCTACAGAGGGAAGGGCTGAGAAGCAGGGAAGGAAGGAAGGGGTGAGGAGCAGGACAAGCACTCAAGGCCCCAAGAAGAGCTCAATCCTGCTGCTGGACACAAGCCCAGAAACCATCTCCAGCAGGGAAGTCCCACTTCCCTCCATCCTGCCAGGTGCAGGCAGCCCAGGTGCTGGCATCCTATTTAAATCCTTATTTTAGCAGTGCTTCACAGACTCTGACAAAGGGCTAACACCTCTGTCAGCACTCCAGAATGGTGGGCAGCTGCCATGGCTTCTAAGGACCAGGCTGGAGCTGGGAAACACAGGGGAACATCTCCAGGGATGAGTGTGGAGCACCAGTGAGGATCCCACTCTCCAAGGGATGGGCTGGGCCCTGTTGCTCACAACCCCCCAAACCTCCAGCCCAGGGACAGAGAGACACTGGCAGAAGAGGTGTCCATGAGTGCCTGCAGAACCAGCCCTGAAAGCAGGTGAGCTCTGAGTAAAGCTCCAATTCTGCCATGCCCAGGGAGAGGGGGATTCTCAGAAGGGTAAAGCACCAATTCTGCCATGCCCAGGGAGAGGGGGATTCTCAGAAGGGTAAAGCTCCAATTCTGCAATGCCCAGATGAGAGGGGGATTCTCAGAAGGGTAAAGCTCCAATTCTGCCATGCCCAGGGAGAGGGGGATTCTCAGAAGGGTAAAGCTCCAATTCTGCAATGCCCAGATGAGAGGGGGATTCTCAGAAGGGTAAAGCACCAATTCTGCAATGCCCAGATGAGAGGAGGATTCTCAGAAGGGTAAAGCACCAATTCTGCCCTGCCCAGATGAGAGGGGGATTCTCAGAAGGGTAAAGCTCCAATTCTGCCCTGCCCAGATGAGAGGGGGATTCTCAGAAGGGTAAAGCTCCAATTCTGCAATGCCCAGGGGAGAGGGGGATTCTCAGAAGGGTAAAGCTCCAATTCTGCAATGCCCAGGGGAGAGGGGGATTCTCAGAAGGGTAAAGCTCCAATTCTGCAATGCCCAGGGGAGAGGGGGATTCTCAGAAGGGTAAAGCTCCAATTCTGCAATGCCCAGGGAAGAGGGGGATTCTCAGAAGGGTAAAGCTCCAATTCTGCAATGCCCAGGGGAGAGGGGGATTCTCAGAAGGGTAAAGCACCAATTCTGCAATGCCCAGGGGAGAGGGGGATTCTCAGAAGGGTAAAGCACCAATTCTGCCCTGCCCAGGGGAGAGGGGGATACCTCAGTGGACAGCCAAGAGGAACAGCCCAAATGAAGCAGCACAGAATGCTGCCACACCTGAATGGTACCACAGGATGGGGCAAGAGGCTGATCCACACCTCAAGGTGTTTTTACTGACAAATACAAGGGGTTTTTATCTGATGGAAGCTGCCTCTCCTTCATGAACTCATGACCCTTGCACTGTTGGAAAGGAATTATTATTTCTATTTTTTTTTCACCAGGTATTGCCCAGCATCACTTGAAGCCTAGGACAGGCAACATGGGGTAAAACCCCAAATTAACCCCCCCCTTACAGGAAGCAGAGCAGGCCTGCACAGTGTGGCACATCAATGGCAAAATACCTCGCGCTGACCTTTAAAAAATAAAATCAAAGCTCACAGGTTCAAGGAGCTTGCAGAGTTTCCACAGAGATAAAGCTCTGGTGAGCTGCAGGACACCTCTGTGAGGGGACACACTGCTGGTTCTGGCCAGCCCCACCCCAGAGGGCAGCCCAGCCCCATGCCCAGGCCAGCAGCACCTCAGGCAAAGTGGACTTTAAAAGGGAAAAAACAAAATCTCATCCAGCTGGAGGGGGGCAGCTGCACAGACACACACCCAAGTGCCAGTGGGCAAGACCTGGTGAAAAAAAAAATAAAAATAAAAACAGCCATTCCTTTCCAACAGTGCAAGGGTCATCAGCTGCTCTGCCAAGTGTCCCAAAGCAGGAGGGGGTTGCCCCAAAAACCCTGGTGTTCCCACCAGAGGGGATATTTGGATGCACCACCATGGGAAGGTACCAGAGCTGCTCACTCCATGACACCTGAAGGCAGAGCTAAGATTTCCAGCCACCATGTTGTGCCTTCCTAATTTTTCTGCTGCTGTAAGATTTGTGCTCTGTAAAAACAATACTGCTGATATTTAATATTTGCCATAAAGGTAGCAGGAGAGATCCCACAAAAAGCAATGACTCTTGTCTCATTATCTCACGTAAAGAGGGACTGACGCCTGCATTCCAAAATTAAAGTTTATCTCTCCTGCCCACTGCAGACCTCCCACCCCCTGCCCCAGGAAGAGCAACGGCATGTTTGCTCCCTGAGCTGTTCTCTGCTCCCTCTCACCCAGCCCCTGGCTCTGTCCTGAGCCCTGCAGCTCCCACACCTTGCACATCATGCTGCCATAACAGAGTTTAACACTTGGAGAGGATTCCAACCCTGGCCACAGCACCCAGGCCACTGGGACTGAGGGTGAGAAGCTCAGGCCTGTGACCGTGTTCACAGGGGTCTGAGGATGAGGGAAGAGACGAGGATCTGACTCCATGTTCCAGAAGGCTGATTTATTATTTTATCATATATATTACATTAAAAGTATACTAAAGAATAGAAGAAAAGGTTTCATCAGAAGGCCAGCTAAGCTAAGAATAGAAAGGAATAAAATGATAACAAAGCTTCTGTGTCAGACAGAGTCCAAGCCAGCTGGGCTGTGATTGGCCATTAATTAGAAACAACCACATGAGCCCAATCCCAGATGCACCTGTTGCATTCCACAGCAGCAGATAACCATTGGTTACATTTGGTTCCTGAGGCCTCTCAGCTTCTCAGGAGGAAAAATCCTAAGGAAAGGGTTTTTCATAAAAGATGTCTGTGACACAGCACACTGGCCCTGGAATTCAGTGAGCACAGCTCAGTGCTGAGCTGCTGCCCCAAAAGCATTGCCAGGGCACAAGAAGCATTTCCTGAAGACTGCCCCACCAGAGACAGAGGTATTTTGTTCTGATAAAAAGGGGTGTGTGCTTATCCCACCTCCCCTCTACACTCCTGATGACAAGATCAATTTAGGCAGTTGTTCTTATCCACCAGCCTAAAACACAGCAAAGCTGGCCAGCATCCAAACCTCTTTCAGTTCAGCACTGCAAAACCTGACTGAAATTCCTGGAGTGGAATCTGGAAACACTTCCACTCTCTAAGTGAGGAATTAGTCTTAAAAAAGCCAGGATTTGTAAAACACTGAAGGAAAACACCAACAGAGAGGAGTGCACTTCTTCTGGAAGCTCAAGGGTCTCCTGGGACTCACCTCCACCCGCCTTGGAAGTGCAGCTTTGATCTCTCTTTTGGCCTGAAGCAGGACAGTCCTTTTTTTCCAGGAACTCAACAACTATCACTCTTTTTCTCACAAAAACATTGCCTTTCTCTACACTTTAAGGCACTTGTTATTCTTTCACCTTTCCTGTAGGAGCCACGAGAGTACAGAAAAGCACTCAGCAGTGTCTGGCACAAAGTGGGAAAAAGGAGCATGACTGAACCCTGAGCTGCAGCAGCTCCAGGCCAGGTGTTTCTCTTAAATCCAGTGGCTGTGTAATACAAGTCAAGAAATGGTCAAGAACAAAGCACTGCAGATCTCCAGACTTTGAACAGTACTCAGTGGTTTCTTTTGCTGAGTGCTAAACATAGAACATGTAGTAAAAAGACCATTCCTAATTTAAAGGCTAAGTTGAAAAATAGTGCCAGATTGCCAGTAAAGGAAACAGCAAAGCCTTAATAAACTTTCAGGGCTGGGGGGGGACTGTTATGTAAATAAAGGCTTTAAGTCTCTGTTAACTCCAAAGAGATGTTGCAGGAAGAATTAAAAAGAAATAGGCATAGCTGACAGGTTGTAAAGGGAATAAAATCTCACTTCCACAACACAAACTGAGCATGGAACAAAAGTCAGACTGGTTGAAGTAATCCCATCATTTAACAGCTAGGCTAAAAACTGGTCCCAGTCTACCCAGAAACAGGATGGCCAGTTTTGCCTTATTTTTGCCCCCTTTTGCCTTAGTTTTCATCAGAGCTTTCCTCTGCTACTGAATTCAAGATCCTGGTAAGCCAAAGTCAGGACAAGCCCTGCTTCCCTGGTATCTGAAACAGGGAACAGGGCTGAGCCCCAGCAAGGGAGCCATAGCTCAGGGTTTCTTAATGCACTATTTACAATATTTACTATTTGCATTAATTGTATTATCTACAGTTTACAGTATAATCCTGTTCTGATCCTGTTCATCTCTCATGCCTGTAAGACACCATTTGTAGATCTCTTACATTCCATGTTTGTCAGATGTTATTGTAAGGCACATTATTAGGTGAGAAGTTCGTCTTTTCAGTATATTTCTTTGAGGCAGATTTTCCACCCAGCCCCACAACCATTTCCTTGACTTCCCTGGCCTCCTAGCTGAAGATGTGGGTCAGATATCGGGGTCTTGGGTGCCCCATTGCCCAAAAGCACCCATCAAGAATCTCCACTCACCCTCCTTTGCCCTTTCATGCTAGAGCAAATCATCTGCCCACCGAGACATCCTCTCCCATGTTTGTGTGTGAAAGTTAATAAAAGACAAATAATTAAGACACCAGAATGTTATGGATCTTAAGAATCAGACTGTTTGCAGAATTGCAATTATGAGTTCTATATCTACATTTCCTCTAATGCACATTGTCAGCACTTACACTGCTCTGGTTTTTTACTTCCTCATCCCCCTTTCACAGAGAATGGAACTGAAAAATTCAAATAATGGAACTGATCAATCAAAAATCCAGCTGAAATACTCTAACAATCAAAGCCCATGCCCAGCAGGACAACTCAGATGACTACACTTAATTATAGGTTTCTATGATTTTCTGAATTAGGAACAGATTTGCTTGCCCAAAGGCAACCCACATCTCTCAATTGCCACTTTGGTTCTACCATGCTGTCACACAACTTGCAACAGAGCTGAATTTGTTTCTTAGCCTATAAATCTGCTTCACTCAGAAATCTGAGGTTTGGCTGTTCATACCAATATTATTAAAAAATCAGAATACTCCACCAGCTTTACTGGGATGGTCTCAGACTGAAATCACAAACTCTTCAATGAAAATTCTTTCTGCATCTTCTCTAGGATAAATTAAATAATGACACCACTTCCCAGAAACTCTGTAACAAAGAGTATGTCATTTACTGTAAGAGAGCTATCACTGATGAAAAGTCAAATTAAAAATAATATTTTCCCTTTTTTTTGTGCATATTTTCATATCACCCCCCTTTTCCATTTCAAGAATGCTCAAAACTTACAGAGCTTTCTCTTTCAAATAGTTTAATTCACAAAAAGAATAATTGCTTAGGAGAACATTCCATATTTCCCTGAACTTACCCTGGACACAAAACTGTCTGGATTGGGGAAAAAATTACCATTTCTCTACCTCCAAGATGCAAACTTGCTGGAACACTCTCAGTTTGAACAGCTCCAGTATAGCCATTTTAGAAAATTCATCTCACAAGACAGAAAATGTTCCACAGGGAGCTTTTATGTAAGCTCAGAGCCCCCATACACGCCGTCAAAGGCGGCAGACAAAACTGCCACTGTGAAAATGTGGTAAGGACTAACCAGAGCAGAGCTGTGCTGAAAGCACCACACCTTCCACCTGGAATAGCTGCTCCAAGAGGATACAGTCATTTTGAAACTCAGTGCTAACTTCCAGGCTTTCTCTCCTCTGCGAGTGTGTCACCCGGTTTGAGGCTGGTGCAATGCCAGTGAATGCCCCCATGAAAATACATTCTCCCTGGTGTCTGCTGTGAGATGGGACCAGGAATAGAGCAAAGCAGGCTCCAGCTTAGGAATAAAGAAGAGAAAACTTTATTAACCTACAACCACATGTAAAAAGAAACACACAGAAAGAATGAAAACCTTCCAAAAACATTTCCTCCTCCTCCCACTAAATTTCCAATACATCTGTCTCTCAGATCACCAGCTCTCAGTCCATCACCACCCTTTAGATAATCAATTCTCAGCTCATCAAGGAGAGAGGAGTCCCTCTTGTGCCATAGGCTTCCCCTGGAAACAGAGTTGAGACTCCTGTGTTTCCTGTCACACGTGGCACCACCCAGAGATCATTTGCCATCGTGACATCTTCCTTCCATGCCCAGTGCTCTCACCACTGCACATGCACCAGAGCTGCTTCTAGGGCTCCCCTTTTAAAGGTGCTTTGTCCAGTTCCAAAAAAGCACAGTCTCACTTTTGGGACACCTGTCCCCCCCCCCCAAATTCACCCCCTGGGGCCGAGGGGTGTCAGGAACAGAGATCTCCTCCTCCACTGAAGATCGAGGGCACCACCACCCTCCTCAGCTGTTGTCTCTGTCCATGCACTCCTTCACATAACATCACTGAACTCTCTTGGCTCCGAGCCATTGCCTCCCCCTAGATGCAGTCTCTGTGTCACAGGAAAAATGGTTCTGTCCATGGCTATACAAGAAAAGTCCAGCCAAAGGCCACTCCATCACCTCCTCCCTCCCAAGATTCTTTTCCACTTCTCTCGTGGCCCATTTCCTCTTATCTCATCTCTATCTCTCTTCTCATTCAGCTCCTGGAGGATCAGCATTTGTAAGGTTTCCATTCATCCATCATCATCAAAAGGGTTAAAAATCTCAGGCTCTGCCTGTCCAGAACTCCCAAGGCTGCCCTGCGTCCCCCCCTTCTCCTCAGCCGGCTGCTATCCAATTCCAAGGTGGCACAGGCACACCACAGGCTGGCTCTCTCCCTCTCTGTCTCTCTCTCCTGGGAGAGCTGCCTGATGCCTCTCAGTGCTCCTCCACCCTTCCATCCTCAGGGCCAGCCAGGCAGGGCAGCTCTGAACCTTTCACCCACCAGAATTAAGAGAAAGTTTTCCTGGGAGTTCTCTGCTTTTAACCCCTGTGTTCTCAGAGGCGTATCCATGTCCCCAGTGGCCACGCCAGGTGCCAATATTCAAATCTGAGCACCTACTGGTTTGACCACAGCATCCCAAAAAAATCTCACTTCTTCTCAAACCACAACAGTGTCATGTTGGACCAGCGGTTTTTTTGTGGATCTCTGTGGAATAAAGTATTACTTCTGTCTTAGACATAGCAATCTCCCATACACTCCAAGTTCCATCCTGGTTTTACTGTATGGCAAGATAAAAATCCAAATTGAGTAGAGTATCTCCTGGTTCCAGCCAAAGGACATGGCCCACAGCCAGACTGTAGCTGTAAAGTCACCTCTGCTACTGAAAGGGAATCCCTACAGCTGCCAACACACTGCTGACATTTAACAAGTAACAGATAGGAACAAGAAGGGCAGAAGACAACAGGGCAGCTTCAGATTCCATCCCAGCTGACAGCAAAGGCCTTCAGTCTTCTCACAACCCAAGGGCTGATGAGCTTTACCAAAGAGAGCCACTTTCCTGAGCCACCTTCCAGGAAGTTTTACACTAGAGGCTTTACTCAAGAAGAGAGCTATTCCTGTGTGCATTAGCAAAAAGCATTTCTGTTCTGGGAATTAAAACAAGCTTTATGTACCTAACTACAGTCTTCAAATTATTTATTCATTTCATACTGTGAATGTTTGTTTATTGCTTCCCATGAGCATCTATCTTTCAGCATATCCATTCATATGGATTTTGTAAGTCCCACCTTTCTTACACCAGTCCTAAGTTCCCAAATTACAAATGGACAAAAGAACAGAATATCCAAAACATCTTCACCATTAACATTTCAAAGCTACTTTCAGTATCAGTGGTCTCAATCCAAGTCCTGACAAACACATCTCAGACTTCTTCCCTACAGCTCTGACCACCAGTCTGTGAAAACTCACATTGCAACTCATCAGTGTGGTTGCAATTAACTGCATGAAATAGCAATTGGAACTATTAACATATTTAGGCCACTGCAGTCCTTAGAGGATTGACTATAATGTATTATTTGTCCATAATACACAAACCTGGACTCAGGGTATCAAGAGAAAAAAAACTGATACCTTTAAATGAAAAGAACCAATGCTGCTCTTTTGGACACTAATTTGGGAATCAGTGAAAATTAAGCTGCTTGTTGTATCATAAAAGACAGAAAACAACTCCTGAGGTGGTCTCCAGAAGCAGCTCTGCTCTGACTCCTAAACTGGCATTGACCAGATAAAGAATGAAGCAAGATTGCAGACCCACTTCCCTGCACTGCAGATCCAGAACTGAAGCTGAATGAGATCATAATCATTTGCCTCTAAAAACAGCTACAGAAGACAGATAAGAAAAAGGGTCTTCAACATTGACTGAAGCACAGTAAAGGAAAAACACAGGAAGCCTCCACAATAAAAATGTTTCCAATAGTGCCTTAAAATTCACATGTTAATCTCAAATCATATAAATGTCTTTCCTGCCTAATTAGCATATTGTAGCAACTCAGTGCTTCCACCCCATGGGACACTGTCCCTTAATCTAGACCTTACCTAAACACATTGAAAAACTACATCCAGAATCTCACTCAGTAAAAATACAAAAGAAAAAGCCCAACATAATTTTCAAACACTTCACAAACTTTACGTTAGAATACTTAATGAAGGGGGAAAAAAACCACAAAGTGACTTATCTTGCCCTTGACTTAAACACGAAAGCATTCTATTTGGCCCCCTTAGCAGTTTTCACAACGTTGATGAAAGATTTGCTACATTACCAATCAGTGTTAACACATTAAATGCCTTCTCATAGTCACACAGCTTTAGCTGTGTGCCTCTCTGCATGTATATGACCACAGAGAAAAAAACCCACAAGTCCACCCATTGGAACCACTCTGACATATTTAGTGAGAAATAAATATCAGGGAGTATTGAAAACACACCCAAAATTCCCTTGCCACTACCTGACAGCACACACACACAAAATAGCATCTGTATTTCAAGAACTAATTCCAAGAAACAGACATACAAGAAAGCAATAATTAGGTAAGACCACCATTACAGGGAACCCTTTAAGCATCAAAGCTGTCCTGAGCTCATGCAGACAGAAGCAAGATAAGAAAGCAGAGGATGTTTCTCTCACCTTGGAATAAGAAGGCTTTGCTGGCATTGTGTAGTCCTGACACTTGTGTTACCCCCAGGGTTGTATTCACCAGATCCAGCTCTGTGATGATATCAATTTGTAAGCCAGGATCCATTCCAAATCCTACAGCTGTTGGAGGCAGAGAGAGTTAGATCAATTTTCATTTCAAATCAGGTAACGGAAAGAATAGAGAAGAACATCTAGCACAGACATTTCTAGTGCCTTCCCACTCACACACACACACAGTACACAGTAATTACTTATAAGACAGTAACTGAGAGGCAGGAAAGAGAAGATATTCTATTCCAAGTCTTTCAATTAAGCTATTTCCTTCCCAGAGATTTTCCTGTGCACATGTTAAAACATTCTAGAGCTGATACATTTATCCAGTATCTTCAAAAGGTTCAAGAGTAACAAATAAAGAAAAGCATAACCACCTAGGCAAAACCATGAGAGAGATTTGCAGCATTCATCTGTTGGCCACATGATTTCCAGGGAGATGTAAGGGCTGAAAACTCCTCTCACATTTCCTGCCTGGCTGTGACCAACTGAGCAGGCCCACTGTTCATCACCTAAACCCAATCCCTTTTCCCAAGTGGACCAAAGGAGCATGGAGCAGATGTGGAAGCAGGGCAAAGAGCAGCCTCCTGTAGGCTAAGA
This sequence comes from Molothrus ater, assembly GCF_012460135.2. NCBI lineage: Eukaryota > Metazoa > Chordata > Aves > Passeriformes > Icteridae > Molothrus > Molothrus ater. Next base: position 2,320,327 of record NC_050483.2, on the reverse strand, counting down.
GCCTTGGGTGGCTCACCAAGGTATTTGCCACTGCCTCTGCTGCTGCCAAAGCCCACATTCACTCACCCCAGCCAGCTGCAGCACCCCTGGGCTGCAGGAGCACCTGCTGGGAAAGCAGAAATCTAAACCTGAAATTCATAAAAGGCTTGTGCCCAGGAAAAGCCTGGGTACCCCTCAATCTACCTGGTGGGATTGACATAAAAGACACAGACTCCAAAATTCTGAAAATGCTGTGTTGAAGAGTGCAGGGCAACATGATGGTTAGCACACCAAATTCATCAAAGATAGCTCATTTTTCCTAGGGATGGGAAGAGAGCAGCCTGCCCTCAGTGTTTCTCTCAACACAGCAGGAAGAGTGACATGAGATCTGTGCCTGAGACACAGGTCAAATAGCTCGTGTGGAATCCAAACACTTTCCTAATTACATTTTTCACTAACATCATTAGTAACAGGCTCAAAATGAAATCCTGACACAGCTGAAGTCAATGCTAAAAGTCCCATTGACTTCCATGGAGCAAGGACATTACCTGTAAAGCACGTCCAGATTGATTTCCACTAAGTAGACTTCACATTCAGGTCTAAATTGATTGATTTGTTATTCCAGGACTATACTTCTGGATCATTTAAGCAGCAAGTACTCTAGTTTGATTCTTTGAAAGGCTCTGAGAAATTACTGAGGTGTACAGAATGAACAAGTTACATACACTACTCATAAATCTTCTGTACTCCAGAACTTTCTCTTTTCCTCAAGGATGAAACGTTGATGGAATAACATGCTGTGCTAACATAGAGGATTCTACTCCACAAGGGACAGAGCATTAAAAAATACTGAAAATACAGCTTAGGAGGTCTCTAGCAACCTTACTCTACAAGGAAAATTAAGATCTAGAGGCATTTGATGGAGCTGAAGCTCCAAGAGTGCTGACACATCCACACACACAGTGCTTACATAATGATATGGGGATAAACACATTTTTGTAGAAAATTGGAATTGGGACAATATTAGCGAACCCAGATAAACTTCTCCAAAGGTAAAAACTTCCCAGATAATCAGCAACTTCATCAGGCTTTTTGTACCATCTTTGACTTCCACTGTAGGCACTGAATGACCACAAGTGACAACATCCACACTGGTGGACTAAAAACACCTCCCCCTCCTGGAATAAAGACCAGAACCAAAACAATAAAGGACTTGTTGTTCTTCTAAGGTTTTCATTGAGCACAAAAGCAGCACAATGTAAATTGTGTGAATTTACCTACCAGCAAAGCCAAGTGTTTGCTGTCCCTGTGAGAAACAGAGTATGCTGTCCCTCATTAGAAAGGGCTTACATCTATTCAAATCAGCAGTAATCTACTGATATGAAGGGAGGTCAAGTAGGTACTAAAACTTGCTCAACAGAAAGGACAAACTGTGTTCAGTAAGACAAATCTCAAACCCATTAAAGTAAGTGAAAGCTCTGTCACAGCCATCAACAGGGTGGGGACAGAAACCACAGCGAGCAAGTGTAGGCACTCCCATAAATCACAGTAGCTCCACTGCTCTATTAAAGCTGTTTATTCCACCCTGAATACCCAGGGCTCAACAAGTATACATCACTGTAGCTCCACAGGCTTCGATTTATGCCAGCAAAGGATCCTGTGTGACAGCTTCAGTGTGTTCTCGTCCAGCTTTTAAAATACTTTTGAAAACAGAGACCGGTTCTTATGTCACAGTAACTATTTAGCAAGAGCCTACACTGCTTTAAATACCTAGTCATTTTCCTGAGCTGGGTCTTCAAACGGCAGCAGGCACTCGAATGCCGAGTTAATAATTAATAAACAACAAATCAGCAGCCTCAGTATGATAAGCAAGTCTCCTTTTCCCCTGTGGTCTCCCCCAGTCTATCAGAAAGATACCACATGCATATCAACCACACTTGCATCTAGCATTTCACGCTGTCTCTCTCCAGTGGAACAAGTAGCTGGAAATGCCATCTCTTTCTAAAGTAAAAATTAAGCATCAAGCAGTCTGCTCTCGCTGGAGAGCTGTGCAATGCCTGGGCCCGATTCTGGATGATGTTGGTTTCAATTCCTATTTAAAGTAATTGGGCCATTCCCCTTAAATCAGTGGCTTACACAAGCAACAGTCCAAGTGCTTCAGGCAGGTGGGCGGGAGTAGAAATCATCTCAGGACTTGGTGGATTCAGCCCAATGTGAACTGAAGGCACTACAGTAGATTAGAGGATTAAGCCATATAATTATGAATGATGTCACTAGGAAATCCCTAAAAGAAATTAATTCTGCCTTACAGCTCTGAAAGCTTTTATTCTCTGCTTCTGCCTTTATCACTTACACCCAAGCACCAGCAATCATGCCATGCTCCATCTAGCTAATGTGCAGCCATGCAACATATGCAGCACATTTATAACGTCCTCGACATGTGTAACGTGCTGTCTGGGGATGGAAAAACTTTTCCTTAAAGCACACTCAACACAATCAAGCCATTTGCACGTACCCACGTGAAATCAGTAAAATAGTAAAGAAGAGGTTCTAGAACAGGCATTTTGCTCTCTCCTCTCACAACTTCGATGGCAATTGTTGCACACAGAGAACTTTCCAAGTAGCAGAGTTTTGGGTCCCTGCTGACCATCTAAAATCTCCGTATGCACTATCAGGGGTAACACCACTATGAAAGGGACGGGCAGTATTTTCTTCCAACTATTTTTATGTCGCATCTCTCTGTAGATTTTGATGAGCTTATAATTACTATAAGAATTTAATTACAAAACATTAATTCCTTTGCATTTTGATAATTGTGCCGGGTGGTTTCCCTGAGAACAGCTAGAAAGCAGAAAGGAGAAACGTGTTCCTCAGCAGCTCCAGCCGAGGAGGAGCGCTACCCGGGGACCAAGAACAAAGCCTCCGCAAGGAACAAGAAGCGCTACTCGGGTCGCGCAAGGCTGGAGAGACAGCGGAGCCGGCTGGAATAACGCGCTGCCAGCCGCATCACGCCCATAGCGCCGCGCCCCGCGCCCGGCACCGCGGGCAGCACCGCGGACAGCACCGCCCGGGCACGGGCACGGACCCGGACCCGGACCCGGAGCCTCGCCGGCCGCCGCTCCGTTCCCGGTCCCCGCGGGGCTCAGCCCGCTCGCCGCTCTCGCAAAACTTTCCCACGCCCGCCCCCGGCCCCCGCGGAGCGCCCGCCCCACAGAGCCCCGAGCCCGGCTGCGCCCCGCGGAGCCCCGAGCCCGGCCCGCCCGGCGCGGCACGGCACGGCACGGCACGGCACGGCACGGCGGGGGATGCCCGGCTCCGCACGGCCGGGGCGGCTCCCGCTGCCGCCGCCGCCGCCTCTCCGCAAAGTTTCCGCCCGCCACCGGCGCGCCCCGGGCGGCGGCCCCGGCCCTCGCTCCCCGGGGAGGCGGCCGGGGCGGACCCCGACCCCGCCACGGAGCCCAGCCCCGCTACGGACCCCGGCCCGGCCCCTCACCTGCCCCGGCGGCGGCCGCACACGCCCAGAGGAGCAGGAGGAGACCCATCGGCGCGGCGCGGGCGGCGGCGCCCGCTCGCTCGCTCCTTCCCCGGCCGCCGGCAGCTGCTGCGGAGCCGCACCGAGCCCAGCGGAGCCGAGCGCAGCCTCCGACGCGCGGAGCGGCTCCGGCAGGAGGCGGCGGCGGCGGCTCCGCCCGCTGCCCAGGCGCGGCCCCGACGCCCCCGCAGCGGGGGCTCCCCGCCCGCCCCCCGCCGTGACGCGCACCGGCCCCCCCGGGCCTCGCCAGCGCCGCCGCCCGGCCACGGCCGCGCTCCGAGCGGAGCGGCCCCGGGCCGGGAGCCCCGCACCGCAAACCGGGCCCGATCCCATAACGGGAACCCCCGGGCCGGGAGCCCCGCACTGAGCACCGGGCCCGCTCCCGCAACGGGAACCCCCGGGCCGGGAGCCCCGCACTGCAAACCGGGCCCGATCCCATTACGGGAACCCCCGGGCCGGGAGCCCCGCACTGCAAACCGGGACCCCCGGGCCGGGAGCCCCGCACCGCAAAGGGAACCCCCCGGGCCGGGAGCCCCGCACTGAGCACCGGGCCCGCTCCCATAACGGGAACCCCCCGGGCCGGGAGCCCCACACCGCAAACCGGGTCCGCTCCCATAACGGGAACCCCAAGGGCTGGGAGCCCCGCACCGCAAACCAGGCCCGCTCCCGCAACGGGAACCCCCCGGGCCGGGAGCCCCGCACTGAGCACCGGGCCCGCTTCCGCAACGGGAACCCCCGGGCCGGGAGCCCCGCACCGCAAACCGGGCCCGATCCCATAACGGGAACCCCCCGGGCGAGAGGGGCCCCGCACTGAGCACCGGGCCCAATCCCATAACGGGAACCCCAAGGGCCGGGAGCCCCGCACTGAGCACCGGGCCTGCTCCCATAACGGGAACCCCCCGGGCGAGAGGGGCCCCCGCACTGAGCACCGGGCCCGCTCCCATAACGGGAACCCCCCGGGCCGGGAGCCCCGCACTGCTGCAGCATGTCCCGGCCGGTGTGCAGTGCCTCCAGGGCACCTTGTCCTTCTTCCCGTGCCTAAGAATCGACCCTCATCAAGTATTTACTCTGAGTAATAATTTATGCCACGTATGAATAAACAAAAAGAAGTTCTGAGGTCTGATACAGAAAGCTGCGCCGTTCCTCGGCTTCTTGCGTGTCCTTGCTCAACTCCCTTAACTGTGCTTTAAGCCTCTAACGTGTAAAAGGGAGGTAAAGTATTTAAAGATACTCGTGAGCCATGAGAATCTGCTCTGATAAGCTGTTCTAAAACCTGTCTTCAAGTATTTCTTCACTCCAGCCTTTTAATTTGGCTCGGTGCTTGGCAAGGAGCACGCTACCACATGCCTCTGTTAAATGCAATACTCTTCCCTGCAGAACACCTGATTTAATTTGGAAGGACAGTTTAGTGGCCCCAGATGATGTTCCCGCCCTACAGAACAGGAACAGAATGGGATTTCCAGTCGATCTACAGCTGCAAGCTCCAGGACCATCCTCTCTTCTGCTTCCCCTCATCGTGATTTTGTGCTGCACAGTGCAAATTCCAACCATTTTCTAATGTTAAATAATAAGCTGTACATTTGGACAAAGTTAGGATGACACCATAAAAATCATGCCCATCTTAGGGGTGCAGTTGGAGTCGTACACATTTACATTGGCAAGAGCAAACAGTCTGACTTGGTTGCCTAATTACTTAATTAGTGAGATGTCTGGAAACAGCTGTTCCTGGCTGCCAGCAAGGTAATGCACTCCAGGAAACCTCTGGGGTGGCCACTCAGAAAGCACATCAGTAATTTATCTCCAGTGTATCGAAACACCTTTTTTTTTCCTTCAAATGTAACTTTTTGCAGCTTCTCCCCTTTGGCTCTAGGGTGCCCCACCACCAGCCCCTGGGCGAGAGGAGGGGCACACACATGGTACACAGGAGTGTGTGGCTATGCACAGATATTCTATATAACCATAGCAACAGGAGAAAGAGGCAATGGTACCTCAGCCTGTGAAGACACACCCTTCTATTCCATCCTAGTGACATCAGGGTTCTGCACAGCAGTTACTATCTGATTTTAGAGATTTCTTTTTGGGGAACAGGTCTGTGTATCCAATTCGTGTTAGTTTAGATCTGTTTGTGCTTATCTGGTAGTAAAACCAGACACCAAATTGAATCTAATTCAAGTTTTCCATTTTCCACTTGATGCAGAGTCTTAAGTGGATATATGGTTTAAACTGGTCATAGATAGATTCTCAAACTGATCTGTTTAACCTAAGCCTGGATTAAATGCTGTTTATAAAAAAATTACTGTGGGTACATGCAAAAATTTGTGCCGTGTTACCAGCTGTAAAGCACAGTTTCAAACACATCTTGAGCAATCTCATGGAAAAGAATATCCATAGTATTCCATGTATGGATACAAATACAAATACAATATAAATTGTATTGTATTTATTTGTACAAAACAAATAATACAAATTCCATGTATGGAAAAGAATAACCATTACACAAGCAGCCTGGTAAAAAGTGCTCTGGAAAAAGCTGGTCCCACATCCTGTAGTCCAGCTTAATGCCCAAATGATCACACATTTGGAGAGCATTTGGAGAGCACATATGTTCAGCTGTTCATATGGAGAAAGGATAGGGCAAATGGATGGAAAACCAAAAATCCCCTTCTTGCAGCCAACACTATTCTTACACCTCCCCTAATGGCAATAAATCATCTCCCTTTATCACCAGAAAATCTGACTTTCTGGTATGTTCTTATGGGAAGCATAAATAGCTGAAAAGCTGACTTCCAAGTAAGAATTAAAACTGTGTTCCTGAGTATTTTAAAAAAAATTTTAAAAGGCATTTAAAAAAATCTGAAGGTACTTTTGCAAGAGTGAAGCATTTGTCCTGGAAACTGAGCTGGATTTCAGCTCAGATAATATTCCTGTGAATATTGTTCTTGCACTCTCCATTGGGCATGGAATGCTTCGTGGTTTTGACCTAAATTATTGTGGAGTTGCTAACTGTGTGGTGTTAAACTGTTAGTCCTGCCAGCCACAAAGCTTGTGACATTTTGTAGTTTGAGGAAGGATTTTTGAGTAGGCCCAATGTCTCTCTGAACAGCTGTAGGGCTGTCTGCGTGCCACAGCTAAAATGCAATTAAAGGCATTGCTACTGCAAGAGTGTCTGTGTGGACTCAGTTGCCAGCTACACTGCAAATGCTGGAAAACAGCAGTGCTTCCACCTGGGAGAAAAAATAAAAAGAAAAATTTGAAAAAGAAAAAGGGAGAAAGAGACGAGAAAGGGAAAGAGAAAGAGGGAACGGGTAAAGAAAGGAAAAAGGGAGAAAGAGATGAGAAAGGAAAAGAGAAAGAGGGAAAGGGTAAAGGGGAGAGGAGAGGAGAAAAAAGAAAAGAAAAGAAAAGAAAAGAAAAGAAAAGAAAAGAAAAGAAAAGAAAAGAAAAGAAAAGAAAAGAAAAGAAAAGAAAAGAAAAGAAAAGAAAAGAAAAGAAAGCCCACCACTTGTAGCTCGTGGGGTAGAAAGCCTCCTGGATTCCCAAATGAAGCTCACGTCCCTGGGAAGCCTGGCTCCACGGGGACACTGGCGATCCATCCGAGCCAAGTTTGCTTTGCCGCCAGTAGAGGGCAAGAATTAGCAGCAGCACTCACACCTGAGCACTGGGAAGAAGAATAGGTGGAAAGGAAGGCGGGATTACTGTATGCTGTGCTCGCCTTAACCAACAAATACTTGGAAAGGACTATATAATCAGTTCAGCAGGCTAAAAGTACCCATTTAGGGTTTACAATTACATAACTAACTAACAAACCCATCAGAGTGAAGCCTTAAGAAAAGAAATCATTTGTCTACTTTTGTTTGCAGTCATGGAGCAATACTTACTGCTCTTTTTTTAAATTATTTTTAATTCCCAAACACATAGTTAGCTAATGTTTGAAGACTGAGAATCTAAACTAAACTTTACAGCTGATTAATCCATTTGGTATAAGATGTACCCTTCAACCTCCATGCTGACCATAGGAATTTCAGCACCAAAAGAGTAAAATTATTTCAGACTAAACACATCTGTAAGCAGTGTAGTAGAACATGTGCCTATCTTCCAGCTGTTAAGTAACATGCATTGGTTGAAATTCTAGCCATGATCAGTCCATTTTAACTTTAACCAAAGTTAAAATGGTCCTTTTAACTTTAATCCAGTTAAAAGGACACGGATTTTTATCTGTTCCCATGAGTTTAAAGATTTGATGCAGTAGATGCCTAATGGTGACAGCAAATGACTGTCCCTTACTCCCAGAATCAATGTGTTGTATCATTAACTTACACTGGGTGACTCTGGGAGTCTGACACATTCCATATGCCTCAGTTTCTCCTCCTGAAAAGGGCATTAATGGCACTCAGCTTTCTCTCAGGACTCTCACGATGCCCTCTGGTAACTTCAGACTTCCCCAAAATGAAATCTGCCTGTCGCAGACATCTTTTATGGAAAATCCTTTCCTTAGGACTTTTCCTCCTGAGAAGCTGAGAGGCCTCAGGAACAAAATGTAACCAATGGTTATCTGCTGCTGTGGAATGCAACAGGTGCATCTGGGATTGGCTCATGTGGTTGTTTCTAATTGATGGCCAATCACAGTCAGCTGGCTCAGACAGAGAGCCCGAGCCACAAACCTTTGCTATCATTCTTTGCTTGCTATTCTTAGCTGGCCTTCTGATGAAATTCTTTCTTCTATTCTTTTAGTGTAGTTTGAATGTAATATATATCATAAAATAATAAATCAGCCTTCTGGAACATGGAGTCAGATCCTCATCTCTTCCGTCATCCAAGCACCCCTGTGAACACGGTCACATCCGCCTGCACAGGCAATGTGCAAAGAATGATTGTAGTCTTCCATCACCAGGTCCTAGCACCTCCTTCACCCATGCATGCACATTTCAGAGCAACAGGAGCTTAGAGGCAGAGCAGAGTGAAACATCCTGCCCCTCAGGTACAGAGCAGTGCTCAGGCTCAGGCCCTCTCCTGGAAGGAATCCTGCTCTTGGCACGAGTATCTCCTGTGACACCACTTTTGGTGACACGTCGGGACATCGTGCTTCAGCTGCTGTATTTGGGGAAAGTTTCTCCAGAGCTCGTGGCTGCCAACAGTGAAACAGCTTGGACCAGAACCATTTCCATGGCAGGCTGGGAAGGGGAGAAGCTGCTTTGCAAACCAGTGTTGTGGCACATGGCCTCACCACACGGCAGGAATTCAAACACAAGGTACAATAACACCAGAAACTGTTCCTTACACTTTCCTTCCTCACTTGCTCCTGCTTTCAGCCTCCCATTTGCATCTCCAGCAGATGTGAGCCTCTCTTGTTTTTAACAGTCTAACAACCCTTGGGATAATTGAATTGATAGGATAAGAAGGATTTAAACAAATCCAGTTGGTCCTGTGTTAAGCAATCAATAGTTCCACAGGGTACAGAACACTCAATAGTTAAGGAACCAGCCATTTAAATGGTGCTTGTTTCTGCAGCTGTGCAACATGTCTGTTTCCCAGGAGGGCTGTTTCCAGCCGCTGCTCAATGTTTCTAACAATCAAATGGATCAATTCTGAAGACACCTTAAGTCTGTGTGTTAAGTAAGAATGATGTTTGTGGTGTGTGCTGGGTGGGGAAGGAGGTGGTGGGAAAAGAGACATTTCATTCACCAGGGAAATTGATGTCATTTCAGTTTTAAACACTGGACATTTATTTAGAGTCTTTAGAGCCCATACATTATTGAATAATTTTAATTTATCACATTCAAATATATTAGGCAAATATATAGTACAATAAATTGCATTTTTACACATAAATACAAAATCTGAGGTAGGGCCTCAAGAATAATGATTTCTGAAATTAACAACATACAGCAACATAATATGTACTACATGAGATACATATGATGCATTCTTTGTAACAATATATCTTTTGCACATACAGCTAATGAATAAATCATAATGATCTGGTTAGGGTACAAATCTTTATCCATAGGCAGCAGTACCCCATAGAATGCCTGTAAATATATATATATATATATTTATATATGACATTACGCAAGTAATTAAGATTTAACCCATCAGTGATGGGTCTGTAATAAAGTGCCATAGGACACAGGGAGCAAATTCTCAGCTGGTGTAAATTGTCACAGCTCCAGACAAAGCTGTGACAATTTATACCAGCCAAGCATCTACCTTAGAAGGTAATACTACATAATATAAAGGACAGATAACAACATGTTTTAGTCAATTTTCCTAACAATGGAAGATAGCTATAAGGCAAATGGTTACCTGAAGATGTATTTAAATGTTATGGGCAAATAAAATATTGCAAGCATTAAGATCCAACCTAGTTCTCAGATTATGATACACCCCTCAGGAAAACCTTCTCTCTTTGGTGACAGGCTGCCTGAGGGTGCCAAAGGCAGGACTCCCAGCACCTCTCCCCTCCTGCCTCAAGTCACCCACCCGAGCCCCTCAGGAACATCAAGCTCTGACCATTTCCCAGGTACCTCATGTGCACACCACCCAATTGCAAACCAGGAAACGAGTGTCTCTTACAACAGCAGAACAGAGAAGCTTTCTGGGATGCCTCTGGTCAAAAAGCTCTGCTGTCTGCAGCCCACAGTCCCTACAAGTCTGTCCTTGATTGCAAGGAGAAGTGGAGCTGCAGAAAAAGAAACCAACAGGACACCAATGACTGCCATACATAAACATTGTTTTAACACAGGCAAAAAGAAATCATATTCTCCAAACAACTGTACACAACAAAAAGACCAAAGGTGTTTAAAATCAATCAGGTGTTGGGATTTGATGGTGAGAGACAGTCACACAGTGTATCAGAAGCAATGATCTTCAGTGTGGAGGCACGTCTAATGTGGTCATTGGAGCAGAAATGAATCAAAAGACTACTTGGACTCAATTGAAACATCATATAAAGACAATCCAAGTCTTTCTCAATTAAAGGTCATTTTGTTAAACCCTTCTTTTGGAAACAAAGTGCTGCCTTGTCTCGCTGAAACACAGGTTTTGAACGTTGCATATTAAAAACACTAGGAAGACCCCAAAGAATTTGAAGATGGCAAGCATTTGCATTAGGTATAATCTTTAATGCATACAATAATGCATCTCAGCTCATCCAGAAATTCAATTTAATTTCAAAGAAAAAATATGCATCAGAGTTTCACCAAATTTAAACATTTTTTTACTCACAAGATAGATAGATCTGAAAGTACATACATCACATTTTTACTAATATGGCTTTTTCCCCTCCTTTTTTTTCTTTTAAAGTTCTTTACTGTTATGCTATTAGTTACTAAATTTATTTTTAGAAAATTATCAAAGTGCATGCAAACTTTCCTTAGAACATGGTAAATGAAGTGCATTCCCAAACTTTAAGGTAACTTCTCATTTAAAGAAGACACTGCTGGTTAATTTAATCTCAACTTTCAGATTTGGACAGTAAAATACTTCAGAAAAAGTCTCATGTGACCAAAATAAAACCCTGCCTTTCACATTTAGTGAAAACTTTACATCTTCTGTGATTTTTGTATGCATTTCTCCCCTTTTCCAAAGGTTTTTGCAAGCCTAGCAATGGGGTCAAAGCTGAAGACAAAGATCAGCTAGCAAAAAAATCACAATCATCTGTTTACAGGGTTTCAAATTCAAGCCTAATCCTGTGCTAATGACTTAGCAGGCACAGGAACAACATCTAAATTAAAAGCAAGCAGATTAATTACATAAATCATGGAAAGCAATTCAGTTGCAATTTCATATGCAGTCTGGTTTGGTAATCCAAGCCAAAAGATATCACATCCCAGGAGTATTCCTTCAAACGATATCTCTCTCACAATTCAGGTAGGCAGTGACTGACATCCTCACCCTGAGGGAGCTCCATGGCAATGTGCAATCCCAGTGCCAAGGCATGCCTTGAGACAAGCCACTGAGGGAAAGGATTCAGTGCTCCCAAACCATTGGACTGTCTTGTCTCTTTTTCAAAGAGGACCAAACCTACAGATAGATGTTGTTGTTGGTTTTAAATTACAGTATTAGTGAGGACAAATTGGCTCAGACTCCAAAAATCAAACCAAGGCGCGAGGGAATATTGGTTAAGAGGGACACAGAGTGATTTATCCCAACAGAAACACATAATTCCCAAGAGAGATGCTGACTTGGGTTCCTTTTGCACCCAGGGAAGGTCCCTCAACCCCACCCAGACGTGGGAACCAAATTTCCAGCTCATCCTTATGGACCTTCATGAGGCCAAACAGAGCACAGCTTCTCAAACCTGTCTCTGCCAGGAAAATAAAAGCCAGAGGTAAGAATAGCAAGTCTTTTATTAAAATAGCAGGCAAAGCTGAAGCAAGGGGAACAGCTTTAAGGCAGAGAAGGCCACGGGAGGGTCCTGTCCTGCTGCTGTGTGAGACAGGGACCAACAAGAGCCCATGGAGCAGAGATTCAGGGGTCAGTGTAAAAAACTGTGGAACCTGCCCTCCCTGCCCTGCTTGACAACCCCTGATAGTGCTTCACTTGTTCTGTGTGAGGATTAAAGATTTCCAGCAGTGCCTAGGACTGGCAACACTAATTGCCCCGTGAAAGAGGAAGTTCAGCAAAATGATTATTAATATATTTCATATACATATATATATACACACACACACAGAGAAAAGGAGTTAACAATTTGTGGAAGTGTTACTTTAAGGTTTAGCTTTTTGTTTTCTTCGACAGGATGAAAACAACACACCTACTGATCTACGGACACACGTGAACTGAGGATTTACCTGAGACCCTGTAGTATGAAGACAGACAGACAAAAAACCGGGATAGAAACAGCCCCCTGAAAGGAAAGAACATTTACAGGCTACTACAGCAGTGTCTGTGGGGAGGAAAAAACTGGCTAAACTACTAAGCTCATTATTTCTACACTGATTGGTAAGATATTTATAGGGACATAAAACATCACTAGCACACACTACATGAACACTGATCACCATTAAAAAATATCATATATGTATGTATAGGATATAACAAGATAATAAAGGTTAAGTTTTGCCAATTATTGAAGATATATTTTTCTCTCTCGTTCTAGTGCATTTACAATAAGTTGGGCTACTTTTCTATTTAGGTAAATAAATGTACTCTTTAAAAGCTCTATTTTTTACTCTGTCGAATAGGTAACAAAACTATTTAAGTCTAATATTCATATGATTGCATATATCTGATTTCTAAAATGTAATGATTTAGGATGCTATGCAATGCTATGATGGCCCTCTACTAAATTGTCCCTTTCCCCCTCAGCCCTTGCATTTTCTACATCTAATGTTGCATCCATGTGGATAACTGCAGTGGTTAATTATTGTGGATTTGAGTATTTTTATTTAATGAAAAGGTTCTAATGAAAAAAATACCCTATGCATGTTTCAGAGAGAATACTGCTTTAAAGAATTGACGTGCTATATATATAATTTATAGACAAGTGGGGTCCTGCTATTTCCCTATTGGTTGAAAGAGAAGAATACACCATCTAAAGGTTACAGGTTATATAAAGGTGCTTAGAGGCAAATGAACGGGGAGTCACAAAGTTGAACAGCACATCCAATAACTGTTTTCAGGTGGTAACTAGACTACACTTACCACTGTAAGAATACAAAGTTAGGCACAAATTATATGATGGCTTTTTGAGGAGATACTGTAAACAAAAGCAGAGAAACAAGGAAAATTATATTCAGAGTATTGGAGCGAGGTGAGTAAAATCACAGTTGCATTTGGCGTGGAGCAAGTTTCAGATACTTCGTGTAACTGAGGCATTCCTAGTTGAAATGACAGATGTCAAATTATCAAAAGAAACATATGAGAGGACTTCAAGCAGTGATGCCCATACAGCTCATTCTGACACCATTTCCAAACCGCTTCTAGACTCAAATGCAGTTTAGTCTCTCAACTGATCATTTTTAAACACTTTGTTCTTATTTTTCTACAAATGGATTATCGTGTTTCTGTTCTCACCTCATACATTGCTTCCTGGTGTGCTGTTTCAAGGTTCTCCACTTGTTTAAATAACATAACAATCCCTCCAAGTTAGTACAAATCATGAAGGAGGTGTGCAGACATGATGGGTCAAGGTTGGCTGTCAGTGTAGAAGAAGCAACCCCATTGCTACAGGAGCCTTGTGCTGGATTTACATCAGGACTACAGGAGATCCCATTCTTTGCTCACTTCCATCCTATTTGAGGGATGAACCTTCCTTGCAATACACTGGTAGCAAAATCCTAGTCCCATGCCAGCCTCCTGTTGGAAAGGGTGTTAGTGGGAAGTGGGCCAAACTGCACACCTCATTTCCTCTAAAGATTTTTTGGTTTGGTTCTGTTTATTCCTACATCACCTGACAACACCTGGCTGTGTCACCTGTCACACACAGGGCTTTTGCTGCGTCCCCAGGTACAGAACATGTCACAGGCATCACCCACACCTGGAAGTGGTCTAGTTAGGCCTCCCCTATGGCATGCAACAACAAGTCCTGCTTTCCTAAGCAACCACTTTCAGGCACTGCGGAAAAGAAGAAGCGGTGGGTGAAAACAGAAATGCGAAAAATAAACTCAGAGAAGGCTGACAGTGTGATCGCCACCCTTTTGTAACAATCATTAGCACTGGGTCCCCAGTTCCATGTCCTTGACTGGCAGTTTCAGCCCCAGGGAGGAGGTTCCCAGCGGATCAATCATGTTCCTGTACCGTTCGCCGCGGTGCTTGGCCAGGAAGGGGCCCCAGTCGGGCTGTGGGGAGCACACCAGCTTGAGCCTCTGCCAGGGAGAGAAAAGAGAGTCTCACTGGGTGCCATGGGGCAGAATCAGTGCAGAGCAAGTGAGGATGGGCTCACTAAGGTTATTGATGACAGCCTGGCAATGTGCTGCTGCTCTCAGAATCTCTGCTGGTCACAGTGACTCTGAGATATGTACAAGCCTCTTTTTCCCAGCCCGGCAGTCGAAGAAGGAGTCAGGATTTTTCCATTCTCATTCTCAAGGTTGTTTGTTATTTCTTATCTCTAATGTTCTTTCTCTGACCCACCAAGGTCTGTCTGGCAGGTCAGGCTGAGGCACACTGCCCGTCCTTGGGGCGGTGTTGTCCTTTTATACTAAAAACTACATGTACGTTATTTACCATAACTTCCCAATACCTATCACCTATGTTAGACAGTGAGCTTCTACTCTAAACCAACCCAAAAGTGCCAGCATCACCCAGAAGATGGAGGCTAGGAAGAAGAAAGAAGGACAAGGCACGCCCAAATTCCTCCATCTTGGGACCCCGAGCCCCCATTCCACAACCTCAACATTCTACTTCTCACCCTGTGATAAACTAACTATTATTCTACTTAAACTCTCTTGACTTGTAATTCTTCATATAAAGGTGGTGATTTGCTCCATGGGTCAAGATCAAAGGCACAGGGGTCTTGGGCTCTGTGCCAAGGTCTCTGAGCCCCCGGGCAGGGGCTGGAGCCATCCAGGGCAGCCAGAGGAATTTCCTGGGTTCCAACACACTGCTCAGCATTTGATTGGCACAAGGTTTTCAAGACTATTAGGGGATCAAGTGGCCAGGTTTAAATTATACATTCTACCCCACACCATATGAGGGGAGCTCAGAACCACTGCTACAGACTGTGAGGCTCTCTGACTGAAGGACATGTGCACAATTACTCAGCCCAATGGTCTAAGCAGTGGGTAAGTGCATTAGAATAATTGGATTTATAGTTAGCATATTTCCCCAAAGTAAACAAATGACCAAAAAGTACTATATCACTAGGAAAGATTTTAATTTTGAGATGACAAAATGTTTTGTTTCTAGCTGCGGGAAAAAAGAAAGAGGAGAACGTCAACCTGGCAAACAACGAAAATTTTCTGATCTTTCCACTGAGTTCTTTATTGAATATATAATTTGATTGGTGCATTCAGATATAAAAAGGAAAGAAAACATATTTTTGATGACTTAAGAGGGAACAATTATATGTTTATTACCTAATAAAGTGAATCAGACCTCTCTATCAGTTATTTTAATCTCTGCTTAATTACCAGTTTGCAACTTTTACCTCCCAAATCAACCATAATAATTTTATGCAGCAGACTCAATATTGAGGAAACACCAGACTACAGCTGAAATATCTTGAGCAAAAGCCCTTACAAAACAGATCCAACTCTTGGGTGTTCCTTTGGGTGCACACCTGGAAACACAGTAAGGGAAGTACCCTGTTTTTGTGGCAATTTGTGTGCCAGTTTTAGGCATGAGAAGTTTTGAAGCATTTGTGTCAGCGAGAGAAGCTGATGAGGCAAGGAAGAAGTAAATCTAATTGCACATTAGGTCATTTCCAGTCGGGGCAGTTGTCTCCTGACCAGGCCCTGCAGTCTGCTCTACACAAGAGCTGAATGACCCTTTAGACAAGTGGCCTCATTGCTGCTTGGATGCTCTCCCTAGGGTGTCCCACCACTGTGAAAATTCCTCTCCTACAAAATTCCTTTCCTCTATGGATAGCAGAGAAGCATGGTCTTTTCCCTCAGGCATGTGTAGTGTGACATATTGAGAGACCAAAAAGATTATGCTATTTTAGCACATTTTCTCTCCTTTTCATTTTTTGAAGCAAGAAACAGCCCCGGTGGGATTTGCAGGGAAGCTGAACTGTAAAAGCAGCTACAGAAAGGGGAGAGAGTGTCTGTTCCTTCTTCCAAGGTGGGAGCAGCACAAGCAGCAGGCAGTGATGAGAAGGCAGAACTGAGAAAGCCTCAAAGACCTAAAATAAGAGCTCTGAGCTTCTCCAGAAAACAGGGGCAAGGCAATGAAGGGATGAAATACTGACATTGCTCATCCTGCCAGGGGCTGAGGAGCCAGAGGGATGGGAACAGCCAGGGAGAGGGGGTGACAGGCAGGGACAGGGCTCAGGGATGCAGAGAAGTAGGTGGCCACCGCATTTCTGAAGCAGTGGGGGAAAGCGTCAGGAATCCAATTAGCAAAATAAACAAAAGAACCTTAAATTAAAAGTAAATTGTCGCCTGGAATTATTTTAAGCCCAGGTGCCAGAAAAGATCAGCCAATTCAGGAAGAATAAAGAGCTGAAAGGTGAAAGCAGAGATTGCCAGCTGGGTTTTGTAATGAGTATCTTGAGATGTATGAAAGGCCTTCCTGGGTGAATCCAGGACCCAACTTTGCACACAGGAACTCGTGATTGACCACTCCTGCTGCTGATTAAACTCTCCTGGTAGTGAGTGCCCTCTCCTGGTGCTGACTGATCTCTCCTGATTGACCTCTCCTGGTGCTGATTAAAATCTCCTGGTGCTGAGTGCCCTCTCCTGGTGCTGATTGACCTCTCCTGGTGCTGATTAAAATCTCCTGGTGCTAATTGACCTCTCCTGGTGCTGACTGACCTCTCCTGGTGCTGACTGACCTTTCCTGGTGCTGATTCCCCTCTCCTGGTGCTGACTGACCTTTCCTGGTGCTGATTCCCCTCTCCTGGTGCTGATTGACCTCTCCTGGTGCTGAGTGCCCTCTCCTGGTGCTGATTCCCCTCTCCTGGTGCTGATTGACCTCTCCTGGTGCTGACTGACCTCTCCTGGTGCTGACTGACCTTTCCTGGTGCTGATTCTCCTCTCCTGGTGCTGAGTGCCCTCTCCTGGTGCTGAGTGCCCTCTCCTGGTGCTGACTGACTTCTCCTGGTGCTGATTCTCCTCTCCTGGTGCTGACTGACCTTTCCTGGTGCTGATTCTCCTCTCCTGGTGCTGATTCCCCTCTCCTGGTGCTGATTCCCCTCTCCTGGTGCTGAGTGCCCTCTCCTGGTGCTGATTGACCTTTCCTGGTGCTGACTGACCTCTCCTGGTGCTGATTCCCCTCTCCTGGTGCTGATTCCCCTCTCCTGGTGCTGACTCTCCTCTCCTCGTGCTGACTGACCTCTGCTGGTGCTGACTGAGCTCTCCTGGTGCTGATTCCCCTCTCCTGGTGCTGAGTGCCCTCTCCTGGTGCTGAGTGCCCTCTCCTGGTGCTGAGTTCCCTCTCCTGGTGCTGATTCTCCTCTCCTGGTGCTAAGTGCCCTCTCCTGGTGCTGATTCCCCTCTCCTGGTGCTGACTCTCCTCTCCTCGTGCTGACTGACCTCTGCTGGTGCTGACTGAGCTCTCCTGGTGCTGATTCCCCTCTCCTGGTGCTGATTCTCCTCTCCTGGTGCTGAGTGCCCTCTCCTGGTGCTGATTCCCCTCTCCTGGTGCTGATTCCCCTCTCCTGGTGCTGACTCTCCTCTCCTCGTGCTGACTGACCTCTGCTGGTGCTGACTGAGCTCTCCTGGTGCTGATTCCCCTCTCCTGGTGCTGAGTGCCCTCTCCTGGTGCTGACTGACCTTTCCTGGTGCTGACTGACCTTTCCTGGTGCTGATTCTCCTCTCCTAGTGCTGATTCTCCTCTCCTGGTGCTGATTCCCCTCTCCTGGTGCTGATTCCCCTCTCCTGGTGCTGATTCCCCTGTCCTGGTGCTGATTGTCAGGCTCCCTGGGCACAACACACGCCAGCAGCTGAGGCTTCCTGTGTATGTGTGCTGCTTTCACAAAAAGGCCAACGAATCTAGAACAGCTTTCTTCCAATGAAGCCATACAAAACCTCATGAAATTTATCTAGAGCTCATAAAACAAAGCACTCCACAATTTAGGACCGTGTTATTTGAAAAATTGGGAATAGAAGTTCTACAATTTAAATCAACTGAACATCTTGCAACACAATAACTGGCTTACCAGAAAGTAATCTGAGCAGTATGAGACATTCAATATCACAAAAATCCGTGTAAAATGAAAGATACAGTCTCCTGTGGCCATATTTTTAAACAGCAAAAAGACAGAAGCGTTACCTCAATAAATTTTCCTGGGGCTAGATGCATTTTTATCACAAACATGACTGGGATCCAGATGACTGAGCAGGCCAGCATCAGCCAGCCGAGCACCATGGACCAGCCTGGGTAGTGGTAAGCTCCATAAGTCATGGGTTCCCACTGGTAAAAACTGAAGCACAGGATAAACTGGGAACAAGAAAGGAAAACAAATATGTTTGAGTAAGCAAAACAAGCCTGCTGTGCCACCAGTGGTGGGTATCCTCACACAGAGCTGGTGTCTATGGAACACAGATAAAACCACATACACCTAAGGCAGGGTGCTGCCACAAGCTCTAATAAATGGGTCAGAGCCTGAGTCTAATGAGTTTCTAGGAAATCTTGCAAAATCCCTCAAAAATCACTGTATTTGTGCCAGAATAATTGAAATAGAATCTTGTCCCTAGAGTAACATGCTTTATTACATGGTCTATTGGCAGTTTTACTTAATGTGATTATGGTAAGTTCTCCATTTCACTTACTGTGTGAACAGCAATACATCTGCTTACATTTGTGCATAATTCAGTAACTTTTGGAAAATGCCTTTGCTTGCAATAATTGCACACAGAAGAGTTACAGAAGTACAACAAGGTGAAGGCACATACAAAAATGATCAGCTTTAGTTCCAGAGATGTGGAGTCTACAAAAGTCTAATGTTAGGCTATCCAAATGTATCAAATATTAGCTTTACAGAGGCAATAATAGAAAAGAATTCGTTGCTTGGTCTGTTTCCATTGCATAAAAATTGAATTATAACTGATCAGTGTCAATTTATTTCTCACTGTGAGTTCACTAAATATTGCATTTGCAGGGAACAACAACAGAACATGCAAGTTTAGAGAGTAAAAATGGTCAGTTCAAATTTGTTTTCCTTAACAAACAACATAATTTCCTATTTCCTGGTTGTGATTACTGATTGAGCTACGAGCACAAGTCTGATTAGTAAAGGATCTGAGCAATTTGCAGAAAAGCCTTAGAGTTCCCTTCAGAAGTGTAAAATAGGGTCTAAGGCAGCATCTTGAAAATAACCACTGGAAAAAAAGCAAAGAGCTAAAACAATCCCATGTGCACACGCCTTCATCTTAAAAAAGGTCCCCAAGAGAAGATAAATACCATTGATGTCATCCTAACTCTATAAACTGGAATATGTCTTCAAACTTTTTAAAAGTGATCTGCACACTGCAGGCCTACATTGTCACAATCAAACAACAGGTGGGTAAGACAGATTGCTCTGGCTTTCACACAGAGCAATGCTGTAGGGCAGTGCAGACAACAGGTAAAGAAAATCTATGCAGGAAAAGTAGAACTACCTTCATTTCACCCATTGGAGAAATCATTCTCACTGGAGAAAATTTCATTTCTTCACAACTCAGGATTTTGTTGAGCTCACCAAAACTCACTGCTCCCTTCACACAGGCATTACTGTCTGTGAAAACTAAGCCTTTTCCAGTTTTCAGGGAAAAAAATGTCCTCATTTGTGAGTTTACAATACTGAAAATAAGTTGTTAACTTCAGCCAGTGCCTTTTTCTTCCCCCTCCAGGAAGAAGAAGATTTGCCAGCACTGACACTGCACTAAAGAACAGAATCTTGCTGCACCTGGGGTTCACGCTTGAGAATTTCCAAGGGCAGCTACATGCACTCAAACAGAAGATACTGGTGAAACAAGGCTCTGTTGTTTTGTTTTGTCAAGCTGGAAGCTTTTGAAACTGCTGAAGTAATGATTTCATTCTTGTGCCAAAAAAAAAAAATAAAATAAAAAAAAAATGTGATTGCAGATTGTATCTGCACCGAGGTTAAAATGTAAAGGAAGCACTGTGTTAGAAACCTAGATGGCAAACGTAGATACAGCTATTGGATTTGGTCCCCTGGCCTTGAAAAAACTTTCATAGCAATGGTGAAATTGAGAACGTGACTTTTTTTTTATTAAACGGAGATCTAAACGTGAAGCAAATGCTAACTGAATTTGAAGGAAGGTGTTGGGGAGGAAATAAAAATGAAAGGAAAATAGGAAGAATAATAAAAATAGACCAAAGTCGCTCTGTTTTTAGATTTCAGGGCTCCTCTCAGGGCTCCTGTCCGGGCGCTGTCCCGCAGCGCCACCTCCCGGGCCCGGGGACGGGACAGTCCCGCTCCTCCTCATCCTCATCCTCATCCTCATCCTCATCCTCATCCTCATCCTCATCCTCATCCTCATCCTCTCCTTCTGCCGCCCGGTTCCACCTCAGCCTTTCCAAAGCACCCCTCTTACACCAGCTTCTGTGGCAATAAAATAGCTTCTGTCCCTAGCTCAGTCTGACAGCACACAGGAGGACCTTGTCTTTTCCCTGTGCATACATAAATATCACACACAGATATATAGATATATACAGATATTAGTATGTATTAAATATTATATAGATATAGATATGTATAGATAGATATAGATATTTATAAAATCTTATATTATATTTATATTTATATTTATATTCATAAATCATGTCTATTTATTATATATTTTAAATATTTTTCTTTTTTAAAACATATATTTTAAATATTTTTAATTTTTTATTTTCTTGTATTTCTATATATTTTTTATATCTACATATTTATATACAATAATCTATAATGTTGCAGTGCAATGGTGTGCCACAGCAGCATTTTGCATGGCCAGGAAAAGGCCACCCTTTTCCTGGAGGACTCACCATCCCTCTCCACCAAAACCACCATTCCTTACACTGTTTCTACTACATAGCCATGGCAAAAACACC
Organism: Molothrus ater; assembly: GCF_012460135.2. Lineage (NCBI taxonomy): Eukaryota > Metazoa > Chordata > Aves > Passeriformes > Icteridae > Molothrus > Molothrus ater. The sequence continues at coordinate 2,299,176 of NC_050483.2, read as the reverse complement.
TGTGCTGTCATCCAAGTTCTGGCTACTAACACCCAGAAACATCATGCATAATGAACAAAAACCAGCAAAAGTCTTAGGAGAAGATGTTAATTTTTTTTCCCTTACTGTTAAAATAGTTGGGGTCACAAATGCCCAACAGACTCTCCAGAATTTACTTGGCTGGAATCCAATCATCATTTCTATATCTTCACAAAATCTTTGCAGACCTGTAAACAGCAAAAGGAAGAGCAGTTAGGTGTGAAAGAAACCAGCTGCAGTCTGCAGCAGAGCTCTGGTGCCCTCCCTTGTGTCCAACTATGAAAACAAACTCCAAATTTTTGTTTGAAAGCTTCCTTAGAGCACCTAACTACACAGTAAAAATGGGATTAGTAGAGTGGGAACCATTCCAATGTAATATTTCCTTCTTAGGGATTAAAGCAATTGAGCTTTTACATTGAGATTAGGTGTTTAGTACGTTTTGTGTTAAAGCATTACTGATATGTACTGCAATTATTTGTCTGTTTGTTTTATTCCCCTGTGAAGATCAGCCTTATTGATATCCAGGCAGTATTTCAGCCTCTCTTTACCTGCTACATGACTGCATTACAGCTGTACCCCTCAGCACTGCAACTGGTGATGTCCTGCTCTTTTTCCCCTCATGAATAAATGATACTTAAAGTCCCTAAAAAGCACCTGTTGTAAATATTTTGAATTATATTCAATGTTGTCTGAACAAAAAGGTCAGCTGATATGTTAACCTTCATTAGGTTACTTGAGTTAATAAAAGATGCAAGATTGGGAAATGTTATTTCAGCAAAATGCAACATTTCAGAAAATGTTATTTTCATTCTGCAGCTCCTCCCTGGCCATGCCGTGTGCCAGGAAAGGTGTGTTGGTCAGCAGCTGCTATTCCTGGTGGTTATTAGTAAGTTAGTTGTTAGCAATTTCATCATTAGTAATTTATCCAAAAGTTTAAAAAACCCTAAAATTGATTCCAGCTTTCCTAGAAGGGGAGAGGTCAGAGCTCATCTGTTCACATAAATGTTTAAAATTTGGGCCGATTTTATCTAAATTTTGCAAAGCATTATTCTGTAGCATTTTGTCTAACTTGCATGATGTGGGGAAAGCTTAAATACTGGACAAAAGGCACTGAGTAAGGGAAGAAATGCTTGTAACAAAAGTAATAAACTACTTTATTCCTTATTGTATAGACTCAGCTGCTGCAGCTGCTGAGTGTAAGAGGGGATAATCCCAGGCTTGATCCTCCTCGTTTGGAAGCCTTTCTGCTGATATCAAGGAGAAATGGATCTCTCCACCTGATTGTTCTGAGAGTTAAGAAAGTGAAGCACTAGCACTGGTCCATCCTCAGTGCCCTGTGATGCAGGAGAAGGCAGCAGGGCTGGGGGATGCTTGGCAGCCCCCCAGGGCCAGCTCAGGGGGCAGCACACAGAAACCCAGCTCAGGCACCCAGCATGGGAGAGAAGAGCTAAAGAACCCTGTTATCATAGGGAACAGAGAAAAAAATACAGAAATTAAACAGGAAAGTGGCACTGCAAGGACTGGATTTAAAATCTGCATTGGATGTAAGCTCAGAACACTGAGCCAAGGTAACTCAGATGTTGCTAAAGAACACACGCTCACACTGTTCTCAAGATGAAAGAGAAAAAAGGGCAGTTTATTTTCTGATTCTAACATTTATGGTTTTCTAAAAGTGACAGTGGATTGGAGGATGACAGTGGCACTTCTCCAATGCCATTGGTTGAACCAACAGTCCATCAACTTTTTTTTCTTCTATAAAAGAATACAAAACAATGAGTTATTTACAGAAAGTGTGTGAGAAAATTTACTACAAAAATGTCAACATCAGAAAGTTTAGAAAATTTTAAAAAACCAGGGTGACACTCAGAGGTCACTTTTTTCCTTCTGTAATTTCTTTCCTTCTTTTTCTCTTTTACTGACTACCACAAGTTTTCTTCCTCAGCAAGCCTCTTCTGTGTAAAATACATGTAATTTTTATGACCCATGGAATCACTGTACTTCAGCACCAGGCTGACTAATTGGGTCCTTCTCTACTTGGTAATAGAAGTTTGTATAGAAGAATAGAATAGAAGTTTGTCTGGACAAAATGTACCCTCCAAGGTCATCGTGTGATGGAGCTGGAAGGAGATTTTTGCTGCAATTGAACGATTTGTCCCTGTGTTTTATTTACCTGCAGTGAGTGTGAGGGAGGTGCTCACACAGCAGCCATCCCTGTGCTCTGCTGGCAACAAAGCTGGGCTTTAATTGCAGCAGCACAAGGCTGATGGGTATTTCCACGAAGTTTAAATCTCATTTAAAGTGTCTCCTTCAGCCACACTTGCTGCTGCAAAGAAGGGATACCTAACTGGATATTTACCAAGGGTTTCTGCCTCCAAAATTCATGCTGGCTTCATGAAAACCTGCACAGATTTGTTTGAAACTCTAATTTTAAAAATAAAAAAGAAATTCCTTTTAGGAATGGTCAGTAGATATTCACAATGTAAGGCACTCTTAAATATTAGCAATTCAGGAGTCAAATGTATATAACAGATGGAGGGATTAGACATTACTTATCTCTTTCCAGTGGAAGTTGCGCAGAAAAAATGCAAAGGATATTTTAGTTTACAGAACACCAACTTTTTTTTCCCAGATCTTAGTAAATCTGATCTCCCTCTCAGATCAGCCAGGCCTGCTGAATAACTCTGGGAAATAAACAACACATGATATTCCATATCTGATTTTTCCCTCTCTAAAGTAGAATGATGTATTCATAGGTGCTGACATATAAAATCCATTTAAAAGGAGACTGCAAACCTAGCCAGACAACTACTTCACTATTCTGCTACAGGTAAAATGTTCAAAATGACCAATGCTTTCCACAAATACACAGCAGCAGTTTCCACTTACTCTGACAACAAACCTTCCCAAAAACAAACTGACAAAAGCAGTTCTGGATGGAGCATAAACAAAGTTTCCATCATGTATTTTCAGTTTCCAGCAGTGCTTCACTCAAACACAGGGATTTTTGTCTTTAGCTTCATGCTACAAAATGCAACAGTGGGAATTATGCTGGTGATTAAATTAATACCCCCACCTCTAAGCTGTTCTTTACTAATCATTCATCATAATCTAAACAATCAGAGAATACACATCTAAACCAGCGTGTGAAGTAAAAATCTGCATTTGATTGTATCATGAAGCACTGACTCTACTGAAAAATAAGTGATCACAAGGAAATAACCATGTGTGTCTCTTTTTAATTTAAAAATCTCAGCAAGCTCAGCAAGCAGAACATGTAACAAGAACTAAAGACAAATTTATTTCATCATAACAGCACCTGCCACTGCTGTGCCAACCTGCTTGCCATGAAGAGTACAAGTGCACAGAGAAAGGTGGCAGTGGAGTGTAAAACAGCAGTTGTCAGACCTTGAAAATGTATTATGCCAATTTTGAGCGCTGCTTGAAGGGATACAACACGAGCAGCAGCTTTGCTTGCATTTACAACACACAAATCACAAATGCACAAGATGTATTCCTGTGCCCAGTCCTTGCAAAAGCAGCTTTAGCACAGTAAAAGTAGCTCTGGCACATTAGTCAAACAGGCAATGATTCTAATGTCTTTCCTTTTTATTTGCACAAAAGGAAGCTCCTCAGTCTAGCAAAGGGTTAATTCCTTTGAAATAGATTGCAGCCAAGGTTTTGCCAACATCTGTTGATGAACAATCAGTTGTACAGAAAGCACAAAAAGAATAATTGGTAATTTGTCAAACCTTTTCCACATCTGATTACACTGAAGTAATAACTCACTAAAAAAGCCTTCTCCCCCATTCAGGCCCTTCCTTTGCAGAGCTATTATTATTTCTGCATTGTTTTGTGTTTTTCATAAGTGTTAATGCTTCAAGGGATACTGGAATTGCTGGGCAAAGCAAACACTGGCCAGAGCAGTTTTTTCTTCCAAACCTACTAAGATGTCATTCCACAAAGGCTGGTTTGCAGTGCTTCTGCCACACAGTGTTCAGAGGAGGAACAGAGCCAGTTCTTGCTCCCTGTTTACCTTCATCCTTCTTTAAAGTCATGCAGAGCAAAGAAATTTCACAGATTTAAGTAGGTTTTAAAATATTAAAAATATTTTAAGCACAGAACTTTTTCACACTAATAGCAATGGCTTTAAAGGGGGCAATATTTGGCACAGAGCAGGTGATGCTGTCGATGCTGGTGGCCATGAAGAGTGAAAACATCTAGCACAGGATGGCTCAGGCATGCTGTCAGCAAAGTGAGGAGGAAAAATCCCCAGCAAAACCTTAAAATCTTTGTAAGTCTCCCCACTCATCACTGCCTATGAAATTGCATTGATTTTAGAGAAGCTGGGTTTCATTTCACCTCTAAACCAACTCTACTTGAATTATTTACATTCTGGGGACATAAAAAGCAAAGAATTTTGTTCAACCAAAACATGACTTTTCTCTTTGTGTTTTGAGTATTTCCATAATATTCTATAGCATTTCCTCACTAGGTCATGTCTGGCTTAGCAGCCAATCTCTCAGGTGTACCCACTGAATTGGATGTCAGTGTAGGTTAAAATACACTGCTGAATTTCCATGAAACCAGAGAAAACAAGGAAGGGCTGATTCCCTGTCCTGTCTATAACATTTATTTCTCCAGCAAGAGCACCAAATTCTGCATGATTTGAAACCTGGACTATATTTTAAATTCACCAGGATTTGAAACCTGGACTATATTTTAAATTCTGCATTATGTGAAACCTGGACTATATTTTAAATTCACCAGGATTTGAAACCTGGACTATATTTTAAATTCTGCATGATTTGAAACCTGGACTATAATTTAAATTCACCAAAATTTGAAACCTGGACTATATTTAAAAGCACTTATATTACAGAGTGGACTCCACAACACAGGCAGGTACAAGTATTCAGTGAAAAGGGCCAGAACCCAAAGTCAGTGGCTACACAAGCAGCTTCAGCAGAACATCTTGGATTTTTATGCCTAGCTGATTAAACTATATAATCCATTCCTCTCCACAGCAACAGCAGAAACAGCCTTCCATTCCAGGCATAAATTATTTTTTTATGGTATTTGGGAAGATCTTTCCATTTCCAAGAATCAGCCTCCTGAAAACACTGGGCAAGTCTGGGAGCACATCAGCAGCTGGTATCAATTGTTGCAACTACAGCAGCTTTGTGATGATTGCACTGTTTCATACTAGCTGAGGATGCACAATTTAATGTACATCAAGAGGGATCAACATCCCTGGTGTGACCACTGTGGATAATTAATCATCCTGAGGAGCTGCCCAGTCTTGAGTCTACATTATGGACAAATAAGAAGGAGGGAAGTTGGATGTGCACATGGGGAAAAAGCCTTCAGAAGTTGTTAAATGCTGTGTTGGGTTTGCAGGGACAGTTTTTGGTAGCAGTGGGGCTACAGGGGTGGTTTCTGTGAGAAGCTGTAAAAGCTTCCCCTGTGTCTGACAGAGACAATCCCTGGAGGCTCCAGGGCAGATCCACCACTGGCCAAATCAGAGCCAATCAGGAATGGCAGCAACATCCCTGAGAAGAGATTTTAAAAGGATAAAAAAAAGTTATTGTACAGGTGTTATTTCAGCAGAGAAGAGCAGGCTGAGAACATGTGAGGGGAAGAGCCCTGCAGATGCCCAGGGCAGGGCAGAAGAGGGGCAGGAGCTGCTGCAGGTGCTGGAGCTGAGATTCCCCTGCAGCCCCTGGAGAGGCAGCTGTGACCCTGCAGCCCCGGGAGGGCACAGGGATGCACAGACCCACCTGCAGCCCATGGAATGAGGGCACAGGGATGCACAGACCCACCTGCAGCCCATGGAGGGAGGGCACAGGGATGCACAGACCCACCTGCAGCCCATGGAGGGAGGGCACAGGGATGCACAGACCCACTTGCAGCCCATGGAATGAGGGCACAGGGATGCACAGACCCACCTGCAGCCCATGGAGGGAGGGCACAGGGATGCACAGACCCACCTGCAGCCCATGGAGGGCACAGGGATGCACAGACCCACTTGCAGCCCATGCAGGGAGGGCACAGGGATGCACAGACCCACCTGCAGCCCATGGAATGAGGGCACAGGGATGCACAGACCCACCTGCAGCCCATGGAGGGAGGGCACAGGGATACACAGACCCACCTGCAGCCCATGGAGGGAGGGCACAGGGATACACAGACCCACCTGCAGCCCATGGAATGAGGGCACAGGGATGCACAGACCCACCTGCAGCCCATGGAGGAGCCCACAGCAGAGCAGGGGGTGCCCAGAGGAGGCTGTGAACCTGTGGGAAGCCCAGGCTGGGGCAGGGACCTGGCAGGGACCTGCAGACCCAAGGAGAGGGGACTCCATGCTGGGACTCTCATGCTGGTAGGAGTTGTGACCCTGTAGGGACCCCCACTGAAGGAGTTGTGACCCTGTGACAGCCCCATACAGGCTGTCCCTGAAGCACTGCACCCCATGGCAGAGTGGCCCACATTACAGACATTCATGGACAACTGCTGCTCATGGAATGGACTCATATTAGAGGGGTTCATGGAGAACTGCCCTGTGGGAATAACCCCATCCTGGGGCAGGGGAAGGACTCCTCTCCTGAGCAGCAGCTGGAACAACCTGTGATGAACTCACCATAACTCCCATTCCTCATCTCCCTGTGCTCCTGTGGGGATGAGATAGAGCTGGGAAGGAGGGAGTGGTGGAGGCAAAATGTTCTTAGGATTTATTTTTATCTCATTATTCTGCTCTGTTTTTCTTAGCAATAAGTGCAATTAATATCCCCAAACTGGGTTTGTTTTGCCCATGGCAGTATTGGTTGAACAACCTGCCTCAGTCCTTATCTCAACCCATGAACATTTGTTATATTTTCTCTCCCATGCCCAGTTGCAGAAGGCAGTGATAGAGCAGCTCTGGTGGGTGCCTGGCATCCAGCTAGGGCCACCCTAAAATAGTAATAGTAATAAATAAACAAATAAATAAATAGATAAATTGGATATAAATATATATATAATGTATATATTTTGTGTATGTATATATATATATATATTAAAAATATATATATAATATATTATATATATATATAAAATTCTATTGGCTCAGGAGGTCTCTGTCCCTAAAACTGTTGAAGCACAAAAGCACCCCTGGAAAAGTGTCAGCAAATGTTTGCTCTATTCTCATACTCATATCATTGAGCTCTTGGTGGAAAATGACTTGAGACTGTATGAAAGTCTTTTGAATACATGCATTTAAAGGGATCCTGAAGTCCTGTCATGCTTCTGTCCAAACTAAGAGTGGTTTGGGGCTTTTATTACAGAGAAAAATTATTCCTTTCCTTAAGAATTTCACTTCTCATTCTCTAAAATGTCGCTTTGACAGAGGCTGTCCAATAACAAGGTTTTTTCTTACCGTAGATGTAGGAAACTCCAACAAGCTCAAAGATGGCAATAATGACAAGAGAGTAAGAGGCTGCATAAGTGTCCACAAGCTGCAACATGTACATTCCACCCTGAGGAGAGAAAGAGAAAGGATTACCCCTGGCACTGAGGCGGGCAGACTGGAGAGGAGCAGGAGCCAAGGCAGCACCCACACATCAGCTGGAGCCAGGCTCTTCCTTCTGCCTCAATGAATATCAAACCCAACAGGAAAAAAGCAGAGGGCACGCCTGATTCTGCTAGCTAGGACAGCTTGGGAAGACTTTGAATTCAGTCCTTTAAGATGAAGGACTGAACTGTGATCAGAACTTCCACCTGCAGTGTCTCAAAACACAGAATACCACAACAAAATCAAAATCACCATTGGAAGCACAGCTGCCACAATAATGAGTCCAGTTCATCTGTTTGGAAAGGATTTAATATCCTGTCTCCATGATGGAGTTTAGATGCATAATTCAAGTGAATAAAGGACTGAATCCTTCCTGGGCTTTGGAACAGCAAAGTTGGGCTAGTAGGTGATGAGGTAAGGGGGAAGAAAGAAAGAAAAAGGGTGGAAGCATTGATAAAATATTAAGATTTTGTCCATCTCATCTTGAAATTATATATCATGCTGAAGGTATTAGTGAAGAAGACACTGAAGTTTATCAGTAGTAGATGGGAGTTCCAATATTAACTCCAGAGTTTGCAGAGAGCATCAGTATGTGTCTAGTCTCAGAGGAAAGGCACTCAAAACAGGTGTGCATATCTATATCACATTCAAAATTGGGGTTTTTTTCCTTTATTCATAGAATGGGTTGGGAGAAACCTTAAAGATTATTTCATTCCAGCCCCCCTGCCATGGGCAGGGACATCTCCCACTATCCCAGGCTGCTCCAAGCCCCATCCAGACTGACCTTGGACACTTCCAGGGATCCAGGGGCAGCCACAGCTTCTCTGAGCACCCTGTGCCAGGGCCTCCCCACTCTCACAGGGAAGGATTTCTTCCTAATGTCTGATCTAAACCTGCCTTCTGTCAGTGTGGGTTGAATACTTAATTTATTGCTATACTTTATATATATAAATATATATGTGTATATATATATATATATATATATATATATTTGTTTATTTATTACTACTACTATTTATTTATTACTATTTATTACTATTGCTATTATTACTATTGCTATTATTACTATTACTAATTTATATATTTATTTATTTATTACTTTACAAAATGTTACTATTTCGGAGATGTTTGGCTGGAGAAAAATTTAAAGGCCTGTTTCTCAGAAAGACTTGAACAGCAAAGTCTTTTAAGAATATCTCAGTCAGAGCATCCTTTTTGTTTGTTTGTTTTTGTTTGTTTTAATAAGGTTTTCAGACGCAGCATGTGTCGCTTGTGGCAGAATTCAGCCAAACACTCTGCAGCCTGTGCAGGAGAAAAGCAGCCAGCAGAGGGGGACTGGGGCCAGGCAGTGATGCTCAAAGCCAGCGTGGTTACCTGAGTGATCATAGGAAAGCCCATGATGAAGAAGGACACGCAGCAGCCCAGGGTGAACAGAGCCTTGTGTGTCCGGAGGTACTTGGGGAACTCGTCTGACACCGAGGTCACGATGGTCTCGATGGTGGCAAACTGACAAACAAACAGAAGGGTTCATTTCAGTGCACACAGACTGCTCCAACTGCATAGAAAACATTAGAATCTGAACATTATTTTGAGTCCTAGGTGTTAAGTGCTCAGATGGCAGCACCAAAGCTCTGCCAGAATGATTTCAGCATTGATGGCCTTACTGCATTCCTCTTTTTTTCATGAGTCGCTGCTCACACATGTTGCAGACATCTTTCATGGAAAATCCTTAGGATTTTTCCTCCTGAGAAGCTGAGAGGCCTCAGGAACAAGATGTAAGCAATGGTTATCTGCTGCTGTGGAATGCAACAGGTGCATCTGGGATTGGCCCATCTTAGATGTTTGTAATTAATGGCCAATCACAGCCCAGCTGGCTCGGAGAGAGCCAAGCCACAAACCTTTGTTATCATTCTTTCTGATTCTATTCTTAGCTGGCCTTCTGATGAAACCTTTTCTTCTATTCTTTTAGTATAGTTTGAATGTAATATATATCATAAAATAATAAATCAGCCTTCTGAAACATGGAGTCAGATCCTTGTCTCTTCCCTTATCCAAGAACCCCTGTGAACACGGTCACACACACGGGAAATAGCAATCAATTGCATGGTCCTCCAAACAAATAAATAGAAAAATCAAAAGGAAAAGAATGGGACACAAAAGCAGTTTACCATGGTGTCTAATCCAAGAGTTAGAAGCATCAAAAAGAATATTATAGCCCAGAAGGGAGAGAGGGGCAGCCTAGTTAAGGCCTCTGGGTAAACCACAAAAGCAATCCCAGGACCTAGAAATAAGAAAAATAAAGATTATCACATTCAATCATTCCTATTTACAAAAAGGCTCAAACATTACAGAGTTTAGCATTACCTGATTGATTTCTATTTACACTGTAAATTTCAAATCACTTACTTAGTCCAACTTTCCAGGCAGAATGCATTTTCAACCACTATACAAACACACTGATCCAAAAGTTATAAAAAATAGCAAAAATTGCACACTGCAGCAATGTTTCTGTGATCAAATTCCTGCAATTTCCCTGCCAATTAGAAACCCATGGCAAACACTCACACTTCAGTGCTACAACATGAATGGAAATGCAAACACTCTTCTTCAGCTCATTGCCACGCTGTTAAATGAAGAGAGAATATAAAACATGCCCAGACCTGACAGCAGACAGAAGGTAATAACTGCTGTGATTCTAAAAAAGTCCACAAGAAAAGCCAAAATAATGCAGAGCACAAGAAATAAAGAGATGGAATCTTTTAAAGCCTAAATCAGGAATTTCCCATCCTTTTGGTTTTTTTGTTTGGGGTTTTTTATATATATTGGGCTTTAATATCTATTGATCATAAAGAAAAAGTATTTTGTAATTGCTTAGATTTTATATATATATATATATATATATATATATGGCTTTAATTTCTATTGATCATAAAGAAAAAGTATTTTTGTAAGTGCTTAGATTTTTATATTTTATATATATATATATATATATATATATATATATATATATATATATATATATCTGCACATGCTGCTTGTGCTCAGGAGAGAGCTGCTGCTTGCTCATGTACTGAGAAAAATCCAGTTTCAGCAGCAGAAAAATCATCTCCTTGGGTAGCTTGTGCCGTGCTCGGGGTTCAATTCTGAACAACAGGCAAATACAGGAGTTAAAACACAGTAAAAAAAAACAAAACAAAACAAAACAAACTCTGTACATGGCTCAGTAAGTGCTGCTTCCTTTAAAATGTGCTGCAAAAAAATTACTTTTTGCATGTGGAACCTCTGTTTTATTAATAAACACCTCTTTAATCTCTTAATGAAAAAAGATTTCTTCTTGGCTGGTGGAGATAAGGACTCCGTTTAAACTCACTGCCTGCATATAGAAGTTTAATTAAGTCTCAGAATAATGAGTTCCCATGAATCACACCGTTTAGGAAAAGTTAAATTATAGAATATGAGCATGTCTCCAGGTCAGCCCCTCCTAGATAACACACACCTGGTAGCATCCAACCACAGGAAATAGTCACAAGCTCCCATTCCTTCCATCTTCCAAGATTTGGTGGGTATGAACTCTTTATAAAAGTTATTAATGCCAGGAAAACTCCAAGTACTTTATATGTCTTAAAAAGTAAAATTACCTTGAACTTTCATTTTAAGGTACCCTTTTCAACTACACTATGCTCTTAATCAGAGAGTAGAACAAAAAGAGGTTGTGCTGTCTTTCCCTCCATGTTTTATTTCTTCATCAGATAAATGAGTTTTTCCTGAAAAGAAAACTCTAAATGAAAAAAAAATACTATGTTTTTCAGATTAATAATTTAGGAGAAAAAAAAGGAAAAAAAAATTAAAACCCTTTGTATTTCCATTAACATTTTCATTCAAGGTTTTGAAAACTTGAAAGGAGATTATGCTTCATCATCATTTTGGCTTTTTTTTCCTTCACTGCAAAAAGAAATACAACTTTAGAATTTAAAAAAAATAATAATTAGGCGATGACAAGGGCTGTTCTTTTCACAAGTTCTTGGGTTTGCTTTTTAACTACTATTATGCAATATGCATAATGCACCTCAGTCCACAATTACCCCTTCATCTTCACTCTCTTCCTATTGCAAATCCATCTTCTATTACTTCACTAAATTTTGTTTCCCCCTGTCATGGAGAGCAGCAAAGCCTCACCCTCATGAAATAATTCCACATTATCTGAACAGGCTCTTACAAATGCCCCCACAGCTGCCCCCACATCCCCTGGGACAGCTGGGAACAGAGAGCTCCAGCCTGGGACGAGGTGCTCACTCCAAGACACCAAGCAGAAAAGGGGTTTTGACCTCCTGTGCTGAGTATTTCACATCTCCAGAGAGAGGTACCAGCTGAGCCAGGTGTCCCTCCACCATGCCTGGCAGTCCCATCCCTCAGCCCCTCTCCACATCTCTTGGGAGCTTCCTCTGCAGCCCCTCTCAAGCTCAGCTCCTTTAGCTCCATCTCCTCACAAATCATTTTGGTGAGTGCAGTGTGGTTGAGATTTTGGGGCTGCTTTCGTTGTTTGTTCCAGAATGGAGGTAAAGTCTAAAATATTCATGTAGACATTACTCCTAAAAACTGACTGGCACTCAGAGCTATGGTTCTGTGGGCATAGTGGTGCTCAGCTCTACCAATTGAGCTCAGCACTACCAATTCAGACTTCTCAGATCCCCACAAATGACCACCTCTCTTCACTAACCAAGATGTTCTGAGAAGTTCTTCAGAAATGTTTTTCTTGTCTGAGGAGGCATCTCCTTGCTCCCCACAGCTCAGAAGCACAATCCACTCCTCGCGCCAGATTTCTCCCACCCTCCTCTCATCCAAAATTCCCGCCACCAGAGATAACTTTTACCTTGTCAAATCCTCCTCAAACGGCAGCAGAGACCAATGAGAAGGCCAATAACCACCCCACCCTACCCTCCACCAGTCATTCACACAAAGGCTTAAAATGAGTCTCAATTTCCTTCCTTCTCTTACCAAACAAGTGATTAACAGGCTTTAATTAAAATCTTGACTTCTCGGGCTACCTTCTCCTGTGCAGAAATGCCTGCACATGGTTTAGTAATCCACACCATGAAGTCATCATTCCCACCTCCAATATCAATGACACTGGAGCCATCATATATCAAATACCTGTGATCATCAATAACAGAGCTGGAAGTGCCACAGGGTGCCCGTCTAAGTAATGAAATGCCAGTGAGCCCTACCTTGGTCTGCCACAGCTTCAATATTCACTTTGAGCTCATTTGCCATGAAGCCAATGACTGAGAAGATGACAAAGCCTGCAAATATACTCGTGGCACTGTTGGTACACGTGACTATCAGTGTGTCCCTGCAAAGAAAGCACAAGAAGCCTGTTGGGATACACACGAGGAAGGTTTTGTACATGTATTTGTATTTCAGGAGTTTCCCATCAGCACACACAGCTTGTGGGGGTGCTGGTGAAGGCACACTTTTACACCCCTCAGGTGCCTTTGGTGCTGATCAGAGAGCACAGAAGTCTCCACAGCAGCACCAGGAATCACCTCTGCAAGCTTCCATCACCCACGTGCTGTGCAGGAACCACAGGCCAAGCACATCTGCTCTTGGCCTCCTCAAGAACAGAGACAGCCATGGGTGACTTCATTTGTGACACATTTTTCAACTCTTTGCCTCACAGGACATCTGCTCTCCGCATTGGGTATGGACTAACCACTGCTGCCCAGCTGAGATGATTTTTGTCTTGTCTTTCTTGTGCTTATACACGAAATTCCAGGGTTAAGCTTTCCGTACGTTGCAGAGCTTGCTCAATCACCTTCCTGTCTGTAGAGGGAGGACTCCTTGGTACCTTTTGCCATGGTTGTAATTATCAAAGGAATCTCAAGAAATCTTCAGCTGAACATCTCACTATGCTGGATATGTCAAGACTTGACAGCAAACCAGCCCTCCATAGTTATTGCATTCTTAGGAATGTAATAGGATCTTTCAATAGGATTTCTATAGGATTTTTTTCAATAGGACTTTTCTTTAAACAATATGCATGTCCAGAGAACTTCCCCATAAACTACTACATCTTCAGAAAAACAAATCCCTCACTTTAAATGTTTAGGGGGTTTATGTTGGCTAGAATTGTTTATTCCTACTGATATTGTTTTGTCAGGAAGAGAATGAAACACAACTCGAAAAGCTGTCAAAGAACCTCACTGAGCTGGCAAACTTCTAGAATGTCCAACAGAGCATGTGTTAACAGGAATTATTTTGTTAATTCTTTGGGTCTACAGAAAAAAATAATGACAGTGTGCTGTTTGGAATCACCATGTGTTAACCTTCCAAAACCTAGATAGCTTTGAAATATTTCAGGTATTCATTATGAAGTCAATTTATGTAAATTTATATTTACATAAATTTATATTTACTGCAATTAAATTTTTGTAAATTTATATTTACTGCAATTAAATTTATGTAAATTTATATTTACTGCAATTATAGATTTTGGACTATGTTTAAAATCAATGTGTGACTGAAAATTACAATTTATGTATTAAAATGTAATGAATATAGAAATTGAAAAAGAAAATAGTCATACTTCATTTCAATATTCAAGGTTGTGTCGTAAAATTTAAAATACGGTGAGTAACTAAGCTTTTCTAATTATTTCTACTTTGGTCTCTCAGATCCCTCCCTAACAGAGGCAAAGCATTTATCAGGTATTAGAACTGGGATATTTTTATACTTCATTACCATGTATTCCCTTCAAAATTTTCATTATGATCTTCCAAACGCCACAAAAGATTGTTAAGTTACTGCAGTAAGGTAGCACGATGCTTCCTTCATTTTTCCCCCTGATATTCTGATTGCAATTATTCATTAAAAAAAAAAAAAAGGCTCAGGAATAGTGTTTTCAAAAATAGGACCCAAAGGATTGCTGGGTGGGAGTTACTGTGTATGCAACACTGTTAGCTTTCATCCATATTTTGGGATAATTTCATTAAATTACTTTTGAGCACTATTAAAATATTTTTTTAAATTTATTTTTAATATCCTCATCCACATTTCTTTTTAGGTTAAGTACTCTGTATTCTGTACTTAGAAGCCGTAGGAGATGGCAGTGGAAATCCCCAGGAGTGTTTGCCTTGAAATCTTGACTGGGGAAAGTTTTTGAGCATCTCTTGGGGGAGTCCCTGTGCATGCTGCTGGCTGTCCTGAATCAGCACCTCTGGCACTGCAAGAATTGGAAAAGCTTTGCTTCAGACTGACTTTAAAAACTGTAAAATAGCAGGGAAGCACTCCACCAGTGCCACTTGCTTTTGTGTTTTCCATCTGCAGACATTTTAGCTGGCAGGCTTTTGCATGAAAAATTACACACTATGACTTTTTCCCATGAAAAAATAGCTCTCAAAGAAGTGATTTTAGATTTCATAGCATGGAATAACTTTTTGCATGTAATTGGAAAAACTGGAAAAAGAAAGAACGTTTAGGGGATGTAGGAATCCCATCAATGGAAGTTGCCAGTTAAAGTCCTGCATGTTTCACTCTGCTCGTGGGCTGTCCTCCAGCAGAGCTGCCAAGTGATTCTGTCTCACTGCCCACAGCTCCTGACACATCCCAGGCTGCCCTTCAGCCTCAGCCTGCTCATTCTGAAAGTGGGCAGCCAGCAGGAACTGTAACAAGCCTAAATGATCATCTTGAGACTAGTAGATTAGGATCTGGGGAGAGGAAAAAATACACAAAAATGGTTAAATGTAAATGAAACCCACGCACACCAAAAAAAAAGAAATAGGAAAGGAGACAGAAGAGAGGAAAAGAGAAAAAATACCAGAGAGGAAGAAAGGACAAAAGGGCAGCAGGGGAAAAAAGACAAGGGAGAAAAAGACAAGAGATAGGGGTCTTGCAAACCAGATTTCTGGAAGATGAAGGATAACTGGTTTTGGACAAACCTGTTTAATAACACAGATGTATTTCACTCTTACACACCTGTAGCAGTTATTATGGAATTTGTTGTATGAAGAGAGGGTAATTAGACCTCCCCATGCTGCAGATAAGGAGAAAAAAATCTGAGTGGCAGCATCCTTCCAAACCTAAGTAGGAAAGAAAATGAAAGAGTGTTAGACCAATGGATGTCAATAGAATATTTAAAAGCAAAATCCTGCCACTGAATGAGCCACATCAGGCTCATTTGATAAGGAGCACTGTTCTTGCTGAGTCCATGTGAAAGGACACCATAAACCTTGCTGTATATGGGAGACACAATTATAAAAACCATATTGTTTGATACATATCAGTTCAAATACATTCAGAAACAAAAAATACAAGTCAAGAGGGAAAACCTGCATCAGATACTGATGTTTTCTCTGCCAGTGACCCTAAATAATACTTTACCCATGTAAGAGGAAGAACAAGTTTCCACAGATGACAACACCACTTCTGCACATGGAAAATGCTTGCAGCAGACCCCCAAGAGATCTGGGATTATTATTATTATTATTATTATTATTATTATTATTATTATTATTATTATTATTATTATTATTATTATTATTATTATTATTATTATATTACATTACATTATATTACATTATATTACATATATATATAATATATGTGAAATATATATCATAATATAATAGATATCATTTATCACCCCAGCAGCTCTGAGTGCAACAGCAAACCCACCATAGCATCAATCAGCTTCTCCCACTTGGGTGTGATGAAGTACCAGATGCCATCCCCAGCTCCAGGCAGAGTTACTCCTCTTATGAGCAGGATGATGAGAACCACGTAGGGGAATGTGGCTGTGAAGTACACAACCTGCACAGGGCAGAGAAGAGGTTACTGAAAGAGTAAGGAGAGAGGAGGGGAAATGGAAATGCCACTATTGCCAGAAGAAGGCAATTACTCAATCTCAGAGACAGCAGTCGGGGTTATGATAAACTAAGAAAACAACAGGGTTATTTCCCTGGAAATCTGAAGTTTTACAGCTCTTCTTGCTGCTGGGAACAGGAGTAACATCAATAACAGTGGCAAGAGCTGGAATTCTAGGCAGAGAAAGGAGGATTCCTCTCTCCATCTGGAGAGGAACAAGAGGAATTTAAAGCTAAAGGAAAATCCTGCTTTTGATCATTCCCCAGCGGGAACTATCCCAGTTCAGTGGAAATGAAATGAGAAATGCCATTCAGTAAAACATTTCTGTAGTTCCTTCTATGTTTTTCTGTATTTAACTAAAAAAAAAAAAAGCCTAAAGAATTTTTTTTACTGTTTGTACCTCTTAATAATTACGTATCACCATGATGATAGCTATGGTCCAAGTTCAAAACAAAAGGAAGTCTGCAGCTAGCTAGACAGACCTAATCATCATGATGTCTAAATACACAACAGAGGCTGTGTGTTTAATGTTTTAATAATTATCTAGAACACAGCTCAAATAAAATGGTTGGATTATGGCCAGTTAAGCTTTACATTCGACACAAAATAATTTCAAATATTTTTCACATCAACGTCCGGTCCTAAACAAAACAGAATCATAACACATGATGGAATTATATCATGGAATGGCTTGGGCTGGAAGGGACCTGAAAGATCATTTCATTCCAACCCCTGCCATGGACAGGGACACCTTCCCCTAAGGCCAGGATGATCCAAACCCAGCCCAGCCTGGCCTTGAACGTTTCCAGGGATGGGGCAGCCACAGCTTCTCTGGGCAACCCCTGCCAGGACCTCACCATCTTTACAGAGGAGATTTTCTTCCTTATCTCTAATCTAAACCCTCCCTCTGTCAGTCTGAAGCCATTTGTCCTTGTCCTATCACTCCATGTCCTTGTCCCAAGCCCCTCTCCGCTCTCCTGTGGCCCCTTTAGGTGGTGAAGGGTCTTTCTCTTCCCCAGCTGAGCAGCCCCAGCTCCCTCAGCTGTCTCTGTAGCAGAGGGGTTCCAGCCCTCTGAGCACCTTCGTGGCCTCCTCTGGACTCATTCCAAGAGATCCTTCTGGTGTTGTGGGCTCCAGAGCTGGACACAGGGCTCCAGGTGGCTCCTCAGCAGAGCAGAGGGGGAGAATCACCTCCCTCAGCCTGTGGCTTGAGCTGAAGTGACTTCTGAAACTGCTTTTCAAACTTTTCTTGTTGTTTCAAGAGGTGTTTCAATAAGTTGCCACGATGAATTTCTGTACAGTCAAGATACTGAACTAATCTCTACATAATTACAGGATTTCTATTTCTAACACCAAGGAGTCAATATTTTTCTCTCTGGCATCAGTGTCAGTATTTTTCCTGGCCACAAAGAGTCACTTAGAGAAATATCCATTGCCACATCCAAACCCACATTATTATCCAGTCTCTTGCCTTTCATGAAATATTTTTTCCTATCCCACTAGGGTAAGGGGAAAAAAAAATCTCAACTTTCCCCTGGCACTCTGCATCCCTGGATTTTCTGTTAATTGCCAGGTGACCTCCCAAGAGGTGAAGTCAGCTTCTAGGAGCAAAGGGATGGCTTCAAACTCTCTGACCAGCTCTAGAAAATTATTCACATCTCCATTTCCACTGTCTTTATCCCAGGAAATACCCAGTGGTGTTGATCACACACACACCCACACTGAGTTTTTTTAAAAAGTTCAGTTCTGGTTTTCAAATATGTTACTTAACATCTTAATTCACATCCAAATTTCCCGAATTCCAGTGAAACGGGAGATGACTGCAGAATTTTTATGAACATCATGCAGAATAGGGAAGGCTGGAAAGTACCATTTGTGCCATCCCACTGCTGAGTGCAGCTGAAGAGGTCATTTTAAATTTATTGAAGGTTAGAGAAAAAAATAGTTGAACAAAAATAGTTTCTGTTTTGACTAGAAAGGAAAAAGGCATTTCAATTAATACTTAGTCATTTACTGAAAATATTTTCAATAATTCATCCCTTAAATGAGAGTGTGAGTCCCTAAAAACCAGCACCCTGCTTTCTTGTGAGTGTACAATCACAAATATTGTTCTTACTTTTCCTGATGACTTGATTCCTTTAGCAAGGGAGGCATAAACAATCACCCAAGCTAGGAAAAGAGATAATGCCAAGGGCCATCTAATCTCACCAGGATATTCAATCCCTGCTGAAATCTTCAATACAAAGTACCTAAGAATAAGAAGGAAAAAAAGAAATTAAAAATTTTTGGAAAAAAAAATAACGGAAGCAGCCACAGGCAGCAATTCAGTGCAAGTTCCTTTTTTGTTCTGCCTCAGTGTCCTCAGCAGTTTCTCTAGATGGTTCCAGTGATTCTCCCCATGTATTATTTTATTTATCTGCATTGCAGTAGTAGATAAAACTGCCGGGCATGGGCCAACACCCCAGCTGTGCTAAGCACCACAGGAACAGAAAACAAGTAATCCAGCATTTCAATTCTGCTCTCATCATTCCTAAGCACAAAAAAAGAGCATCATTTGCTGCCCTTCACTACTGTATTTCTGGTTTTCCAAGCCATGTTGTTGCCTGTTCCAGTGGATTTTACAGAGAGAACAACATAATTTTTCTAAACAAAGAAAGATCTTACTTGAAGTATTCTTCACTCCCACTGACAAATGTTTTGTTTCCTTCCCTGGTGAAGTTAACCATGGTTAGATTTGGATAGGCACTCATACAGAAAGTGGAGTTCTTGATTTGTATTTTTGGGTGGTCGCCAATGATGCAGGAATCTAGGAAGAAATGAGGTGAGGGAACAGGAAAATAAAGCGCACAGATTTGTTGTTGTTGTAAAGTGACAAGAATGCATTACATCACACCTAATTACTTGAACTTTTGTTCAGCTGCCGACGCCTTTTCCAAAAGGTCGTTAACTAGATAAACTTTTTTTCGTTTTCATGTCATCGTGTATTTGGGACCGTTTGCAGAAACGGGTTTTGGGTTTTTTCGTTAAAGAGAAGCTTCTCTAAAGACATATCATTTGTCTTCAGCAGACACTCCAGGCTGCCAGCTGTGGTATTGTGTTGCCAACACAGAGTTTTCCTCCGGGGGAGGGGGGGATGGAGGGGGAATCGGCATTTTTAAAGCATTTAAATTAACAGATCTAATTTATGCTTGGTAAGGGATACTTTAAATAAAAGCAGGGGGAAGTGCCCATGGGACACGGATCGCTCTGCAGTGGTTTGGGAAGGGGCCGCTCCCCAGGGCCATCCGCACTCTCCTCTGGCATCTCCCAGGGGCGCAGCTGAGCTGCAGAAACCTCTGGAAAACCACCACGGCCACAGATTTTCAAACCAAACCAAATCCATCAACAAAAGAAGAGTACAAGCGCGTCCCGCCTTACCTAGCAAAAGTTTGTTTTTATCCTTGCAGTCGGGCGTGTTCCAGGGGTTGTTGCAGGAAGCCCAGGGCAGCACGGGCACGAAGGAGGCGAACAGGTAGAAGAGGGTGTAGCAGAGGATGATGTTGTAGTAAATGGCTATCAGCACCGAGATGATCAGCATGGCGATGCCGCAGCCTGCGGACACACGGGGGGACAGCAGGGAAAGCCATTAACCGAGCATCGGTTCCTCTGCTGCAGACACAGCCACAGAGCCAGGGACGGACGGAGGGAGGGATGAATGGAGGGAGGGAGGGAGGGAGGCATGGAGGGAGGGAGGGATGAAGGGAGGGAGGGAGGAAGGGAGGGAGGGAGGGAGGCATGGAGGGAGGCATGGAGGCATGGAGGGAGGGATGGAGGCAGGGATGGAGGGAAGGAGGGAGGGATGGAGGCATGGAGGGAGGCATGGAGGGAGGCATGGAGGCATGGAGGGAGGCATGGAGGGAGGCATGGAGGGAGGCATGGAGGAATGGATGGAGGGAGGGATGGAGGCATGGATGGAGGCATGGAGGGAGGGATGGAGGGAGGGATGGAGGCATGGAGGGAGGGATGGAGGGAGGCATGGAGAGAGGCATGGAGGGATGGATGGAGGGAGGGATGCAGGGATGGATGGAGGGAGGGATGGAGGGAGGGATGGAGGGAGGCATGGAGGAATGGATGGAGGGAGGGATGGAGGCATGGATGGAGGGATGGAGGCATGGAGGGATGGATGGATGGAGGCATGGAGGGAGGCATGGAGAGAGGCATGGATGGATGGAGGGATGGAGGCATGGAGGGAGGCATGGAGAGAGGCATGGATGGATGGAGGGATGGAGGCATGGAGGGAGGCATGGAGAGAGGCATGGATGGAAGGAGGGATGGAGGGAGGGATGGAGGCAGGGATGGAGGCAGGGATGGAGGGATGGAGGGAGGGATGGAGGCAGGGATGGAGGCATGGAGGGAGGCATGGAGGATGGATGGATGGATGGAGGCATGGAGGGAGGGATGGAGGCATGGAGGGAGGCATGGAGGGAGGGATGGAGGCATGGAGGGAGGGATGGAGGCATGGAGGGAGGGATGGAGGGAGACCCCGGCATGCGGCGGAGCGGGGCCGGGGCGGCTGAAGCCATGCGAGAGCCGCAGCGCGGGTCATGCTCCCCGAAGCGGCCCTGCCCCGCTCACCTTGCAGCGCGGGGATGGCTTTCCACACCGACACGGGGCCCTGACTAGCAAACTGCCCCAGGGAGACTTCCAGGAAGAAAATGGGGATCCCAGCTAGAGCCAACATCATCAAATAGGGGATGAGAAACGCACCTTGTGGCGGGCGGGAGGGGGAGAGAAGAGAGAGCAACCTGAATCACCCCGTGGTACTGGGGACAACTTAGTCAAGACATTTTTCTAACTTTTTTTAACTTTTCTATTAAAACGTTTCGGTTTGTTATCGATTCCCGGTGCCGACAGCCTCGGAAGGGGTGGAGGGGGGGAAGATAGGTGTCAGCTTTCTACATTTCCAGCGTTTTCTACAGGCAGTAAATCCTCATTATTGCTAAATGAGTATTTAACACCTCCCATTTAGAAGTGTCTACGTGTAAAATGAAAAGGAAAAGAAAAAAGCTCACAATGTTAAAACAGTTCTTTAAAATTGCCTCGTCCCTGGCAGAAAACGGCTGTTACGGGCTCTACAAAACTGCTTTCCATGATCGCAGCACCACTCCCCTCAGCTGAGAGCCCTTTCGAGGAGGGAAGGGGTTTGCAGCTGCAGGGGTTTAACCCGGTAGCATCCACGGCTTCTCCGTTTCAGTGAGAGCCTCTGGTAGGAGAACCCCTGCAAATAAACTTCTTCTTCTTCTTCTTCTTCTTCTTCTTCTTCTTCTTCTTCATGCCCTTGTCAACTGCAAACGGCATAGCCCCTCTTCCAGCTTCTCCTCTATTCAGCTGATCGACATTCCCTCTATTTCAAACGATTATTTTTCAATCGGATCGCGGAGAGATTTAAGACAATTCCCCCAAGCCTCACGAAATAACGGGGTGTCCCGACTCGGGATCCCGACCCTAGAGTCCCTCCTGCTTCCCCACGGCACCGATTGCGGATTCAGAGCCTGTGTGTAACCAAGGACGGGGGTTCCGGAGCCCTGCCCCTGTGCTCATCACGCCTCCTCACATCCCTCCCTCTCCGGCCAGCACCAATTGCAGGGGTTTTTTTAAGAAAAGCGCTCCCTTTTAAGGAAATCTCGTCAGGGCTTGCCTGCTTTCGGAGGTGACCACCAAAAAAAAAAAAAAAACAAACAAAAAAAAAAAAAAAAAAAAACCAAAAAACCACCAAAACCAAAAATAACGCGAACAGAAAAAAACCCAAACCAACTCAAAAAAAAAACCAAACAAAAACCCACCAAAACCAAAAATAACGCGAACAAAAACCCCCAAACCAAATCAAATAAATCAAATTAAAAAACCCACCTAAACCAAAAATAGCGCAAACAAAAAAACCCAAACCAAATCAAGTTAAAAAAAAAAAAAAACAAAAAAAAACCAAAAAATAACGCGAACAAAAAAAACCCCAAACCAAATCAAATCAAACAAAAAAAACCCAAAAAAAACACCAAAACCAAAAATAACGCGAACAAAAAAAAAAAACCCAAATCAAATCAAACAAACAAAAAAAAAAAAAAAAACCCAAACCAAAAATAACGCAAACAAAAAAAACCCCAAACAAAATCAAATCAAACAAAAAACCCCACAAACAAACAAACAAACAAAAACAACCTAGGCGAATGTTTCCCCAGCGTGTCTGATGGTCTGAAGGTGCCCCCGCACCCCGGCTCAGCCCGGCCTGGCTGCCCGGCCATGGGAAGCCGCCGACCCCGCTTCCCTCGTGTTTCTCCCCGCCCAAAAGGCCGGGACTGGCTCAGCCCCGTACGGTTCTGCAGGTAGAGAGACAGGAAAAAGCCATCATACCTCCCCCATTCTTAAAGGCCAGGTACGGGAACCTCCAGACATTGCCCAGCCCCACTGCATAACCCACCATGGAGAGGATGAAATCCAGCTTGCTGGACCAGTTCCCTCGGGCTTTATTTTCATCCCCCACATCGTCTTCCTAAAAAGAAGGGGGGAAAAGGTGGGGGGAGAGAAGAGAGAGAGAGAGAGAGAGATGGGAAAGCAGCCCCGTTAGCAGCACAGGCTGCGGCTCCACCGTGAGGGAGCCCCCGGGCCGGGGGAGCCTCGGGCCCCGCTCCCCGGCCGCCCCCGCCAGGCCTCTCCTTCAGGGACAAACCGCACCAGAAAGGGTTTAAAGCACGGCCCTGCCCCGAGCGCTCGGGGTGGGTGTCCCTGCCCCTGATCCCCCGTGGCCAGGGGGGTCCCATCGCCTCCCCCGGGGCTGGAGCCCTCGGTGGCCTCTGGAGGGTCAGGACCGAGCGCCGGTTCCCAGCGCAGCCAGGAGAAGTGGAAATGGCTTTTACCGCAGCAGCAGCAGCGCCGGCCTGCAGGGTAAATGCGGGTGGGCAGGAGGAGAGCGGGGGGATTCACCACCGGCGGCATCCCCTCCCTCCCGGGACCTCTTATGGCATTGGGCTGCTTTATTTCGCCCGAATTTTGGTTATGGGGTGCGAGGTACGCAGCCCCCGGGGGTTTGGGCAGGCGGAGGAGCCTGGGGAGGGGAAGGGCAAGGCACCCTTCACGTGTGTGTGCTGCTGAGGACAGGAGCAGACCGCATGTAAGGGTGTGCGGGTCAGAGCCGCGCTGCACCCACAGGCACTGGAATGACACGGGATGCTCGTTCCTACCGCCAACACATCGTTGGCACTCGCACCACCGCTAACACATCCTCAGCACTGACTACTGGGGCTAAAATCCGCTCCCCCCTTCTTCCTTCCCCCCTCCATGCGGCATGGGCCCATCCCCGACTCATCGGCGCCTGAATTTAGAGCTTCCACCCCAAATCGGTGCTGAGCGGCAAAGACTCTCCCACGAGCCGCAGCGGGGCAAGGAAAAGCTGTAAGGAGACAACTCACCCCCTCCACTCTGCCGGGGAGAACAGAGGTGTTGCCATCGGCGCCCAGCACCACCGTGCTCTGGCTCAAGGTCACCCAGGCGTCCTTGGCGTTGTTCTGCTCCAGCGTGCTCTTGCCGAGGCTCAGGGCAGCGTCCCCGTCGGTGCTTTGCAAAGCGGGAATTTTGCAATGGGGGATCGCAGCCTGCCCGGCAATCCCTGCGCCGGGGCTCGGCTTGCAGGGGAAGCTTTCCGCAGGTTCCCTCCGGAGGGTGGAGTTGGCTTGCACCGGGGTGCTGCTGAGCTTGCAGATCCCCACTTTGGTCCTCTCCAACTCGTTCGGTTTCGCTTCTTCGGAGAGAAAGGCTTTGCTGTCGTTGGAGAGTGACCGGGGAAGGCTGGCGCTGGCGGGCGCTGGCAGAGGGGCGTTTTGCGGCTCATTCTCGGGGCCGCTTCTCACAACTCCCGCACCTTCGTTGGGTCCGGGAGCCACCGCTTCAGGATTGTTCACAAGCTGCTTGCTCATATCCCTTTGACTGGCGTAATCCTAAAATGAGAACGTCACATATTTTACCAAAAGGAGAAGAAGGGGGGGGGGGGGGGGGGGGGAAGTGTTGGCGCTGCGGAGATTGTACGAATTTTTGTCCTCGTGCAGGAAACGCATGCGCCAGAAAATCGGGATACAGGAGGGTTGCAGAATTTCGAGGAGCCACGGCTCTCCTGCTTGCCCTCCCATTCCACGTTAATACTCTGGGGGGAAATAGGGTACGGTACACAGAGAACCCCCACCACAACCCAACCTCCCCCCCCCAAAACCCCCAAACAACAAACCTCAAACAAAAACCAACACTGGCATCTGCAAAACCGTAATTCAAGTTTAAATAAGTGTTTCTACAGCACTGCGCCGCCAGACCTCTTTAGATTTCACATCACGACTGTAGGATGCTCCCTTCCCTATCACCAGTGTAGAAAGATTCTTTAATTTTACGCCCCATTTCCTTTCTGTCATTCAACAATGCACATCGGCTTTTTTTTTTAATATATATGAGCAAGAGACAAGCTGCCCTGTAGGCAACCGGAGATGTTAAAAAACAAGTGAAATAGTGCTGGTGAAAATTTCTGAGCTGGCTGCTACGCTTCAAAGCCCGTCAGCAAGAGAGTGAAATGCAGAAAAACCCCAAAACATAACCGCACTGCCACAGAGGGATTAACGCCACTAACAGTAGCTTTCCCCTATTCTTTTTCTTATCTTTCCGATTCACATAATGCTAAAGATTTTATTTAAGCTTCATTAGATTGATTACTGACAACACTCAGAGATTTAAAACTACAATTTAAAAAATATCTTCATTTTATACATTAAGCAACCTGAAGGCGAACCTCACCTTTTCCATCAGTTCAATGTTAGCTTTACATACACCCTTTATTTTTCTCACTGTCGCGCAAAACTCCCCATCACCATTTCCGCCACAAGTTTTCTCTCCACCGTAATCCCACTCTCCCGGCACCAGGGATAAAGTCTGCAGGGACTGGGTCACCAAACGAGGGCATTTTGGGGTGCCCCCGCTGTGCCCGCGCTCGCCCCTTGCCCGCAGCATCCCCCCGTACCCGGCCCGCGGGCGGCTCCGCCGGCAGCACCGCGGACAGCTCCCCCTGCTCCGCGCCTCCAGCCCCGCTCGGCGTCCCGGAGAAAAAACCCAGCACTCACCATGCCTTAAATAGCCGCAGATGGAGCCGACAGAGGTGAAAGGAGCAGTACGGGCAATTGTCAGACTGGATTTTGCCCAGTTCAGAGCAAAGCTTTCTATACTTCCTTGGGAAAGACCGGGTTTGCGTCAGTGCATAGCAAGGTGCCCTTCGCGTGACATTTTCTTGATAATAAGAGTTTGATAAATCATTAGCCTTGGTTTCGGGTTTTAAAGGGACACGGGAAGCCGGGCTGGCTGTCACTCCCGCGACAGTGGCATTGCGTGCTCCCTGTGACTCATGTGGGGGCTGATCGCCAACCCGAAGCCCAGCACGGCAGAACTTTCCTCTGCTGATCAGAGGCAACATGTGAGAAACACGTACTGCTGCACCCGAGGCGGGAGAGAAATGGGGACAAAGCTTCCATTTCTACTCCTCTTCCTCCTCCCTCTCACTCTAGTGCAATCCAGCTCCCTTTTTAAAATCTGCATTTCTGCAGTTCGCAGATCAGGTGTTATAATAGCTCGTTTATATAGGTTATCAATTTATATTATATACATATATCATATTATATAAATGTGTATATATACATATATACATACATGTATACATATTATCAATTTATATTATATACATATATCATATATATCTTATTATATATATGTATATATATATACACATGTACATACATATATACATGTTATCAATATATATTATATCGTATATAATATATAAAATTTACAAACATGGATATAAAAATAAAAACATAAACATTATCGGTTTTGTGTCTAACCACATACCTACACACGGAGTGAGAAATTCATTACTTATAAAGTACCCAAATACATTTAAATTGTGTCTTTCTTGGTCTCGTTGCACGAAATTGCATTGTATCGTTTATTTTTACTGTGCCTCATGGGGGAAACTCCAATTAAATTTAAACGATACACACAAGGAAACAAGCTTCTCTGTCATCAAAACTGTCTGAAGAGCAGCTAAGTGGGATCAGAGATGACGGCATCAGCCCTGAAGTTGCTGGTGTTCTTCTCTCACCCATCAAAGTTTGATTATTGGGGGAGAAATTATTCGTCATGAAAAGTCAGGTGTTGACTGACAATCACGTTTTTGCAGCGAAGTGTTTCACACCTAATCACCTCTTGTAGGTGTGATTTGCTACTTGAGGGGCTTTCTCAAAGATTTGTTGAGCACAAGATGATTTTGTTCACGCCGACAAAAAAAAAAAAAAGAAAAAGAAAAAAGAAAAAGAAAAAGAAAAAAAAGCTAAAAAGCGCATTGGCGAATCGGGATGCTCCCTACGCAACCTTCCCAGTTATTTCAGCGTCAGCGACGCTGTTCATCCGCATAGACCCTGCCGGTGTCAGCTTCTCCGGAGAGTATTTCACACTTTAGCGTAAGCACAGTGGCGCCTATGCGGAGAGGGGCGAGAGGGGGGGCTGAGCCCGCCGGCACCACACGCCTTTCTGCCTTTCTGCTGCGTCCTTGAGGCTTTTACGGCTTACGAGCCTTTGCTTCGGCGGCCGAAGTAAACAAAAAAAATTCAAAAGTCAATATAAGAAATTCGCGCAGGCGGTGCTGCAGAGCCGCTGGCTGCGCGGTGCCACCCGGAGCAGGGACAGGGACAGGACAGGGACAGGGACAGGACAGGGACAGGGACAGGGACAGGACAGGACAGCTTTGTTCCCCCGCTTCCCCCTCCCAGCCCGGCACTGCGGCGGCAGCTGAAACCACCGCCACAATTATTGACAGCCCCACGGAAACCGGGGGCCAGCAAAGCAGAACGGCCAGAATCGCTTTTCGCCGAAGGGATCGGTCAGCCTCGCAGCTGAGAAATGCTCTTGGCTCCCGGCAGAGCTCCAGAACGCGCTCGCTGCGCTGCTCGGTCACCTGCGATGTTGCCTCGCACATCTCCGAGCACGGGGGTTACCTGTACCATGGGTGTATAATTGCTGTATATTGCTGTATATATATATATATACCTGTACCATGGGTGTATAATTGCTGTATATTGCTGTATATATATATATATACCTGTACCATGGGTATATAATTGTTGTATATTGCTGTATATATATATATATATATATATATATATATATATATATATACCTGTACCATGGGTGTATAATTGCTGTTTTACACACACTGTCTGTGGATGGTTGCGCGTTCCTGTCTTTAAATCACTTTTCTGCCTCTGTTCTGTCGCGCAGAGCCGCAGCCTGGCCTGGGGGAGGTGTCCCTGCCCGTGGCAGGAGCGGAGCGGAGCTGGATGAGCCAAGCCATTCTGTGATTCCATGCACTCCCCCGGGGTTAGTGAGGAGTGGAGGGGCGCTGACAGGGGCTGGCTTTAGCAGGAGGGGGAGAGGCCGGTGGGGTTTGGCAGCGTGTCCTTCCCGAGTCGCCCTCCAGCCGCAGAGCGATCTGCTCCTCGTCAGCTCGGCCGTGCACATTAACGCCTCTAAAGGCCGAATTCAAAGCGACAGGACAGCAGTCCGAGAGACATTTTGGTCGAGAAGGCTCCTAAACGTCTTCTAGAGTCATTGGATTGACTTTTTTTGTTTTTCCAAAATTCGGATAACTCACTCTTCACGTTTTCTTCCAAGTTACATTTTTGTTTTCTCCCATCAGCACTGAAACGTGAAATCGAAGTTTCACCCCCGGAAAAAGGGAGTCGATCTCCTTTACTTTCTGACAAGTCAGGAGTACCTCTCCTTCCCCTGTACCCCAGGGAAAGCTCTGGGAAGGGCACGGCCGGGGGCTCTCACTGGGCACCGGAGCCCGGGATCCACGCTCGGTCAAGAGGGAGACCCACGGAGCAACGCGGCTCGGTTTTCAAACATTTTCCTTTGTCCCCCCCGGCCCTCGGGGCCGCACAGCCCAGCTCCCTACCGCCCCTGCCTTCTCACACGCGATTTGGGATGGAAACACCTGCTTTGGTCCAACCTCCGAGCTTGGATTTATGGTTCTTTCCGAAACCAAACCAAATCCCTCCAATGTGGGGGTTTAATTAAACCAGCTAGTTTAATTAACCAGCTAGCAGCCGTCAGGCTCATTCAAATGATTTTTCTGAGCCCTTTGTCACCGTCGCTGCCTGTCCCGCAAGCGAGCCGCCCTCGCAGCCCACATCAGGGGCAGCAGGGATTCAGGAGCAGCAGGGATTCAGGAGCAGCAGCTCTCTGCAGCCCACATCAGGAGCAGCAGCTCTCCGCAGCCCACATCAGGGGTAGCAGGGATTCGGGAACAGCAGCTCTCTGCAGCCCACATCGGGTAGCAGGGATTTAGGAGCACCAGCTCCCTGTAGCCCACATCAGGGGTAGCAGGGATTCAGGAGCAGCAGGGATTCAGGAGCAGCAGCTCCCTGTAGCCCACATCAGGGGTAGCAGGGATTCAGGAGCAGCAGCTCCCTGCAGCCCACATCAGGGGTAGCAGGGATTCAGGAGCAGCAGGGATTCAGGAGCAGCAGGGATTGAGGAGCAGCAGGGATTGAGGAGCAGCAGGGATTCGGGAGCAGCAGGGATTCAGGAGCAGCAGAGATTGAGGAGCAGCAGCTCCCTGTAGCCCACCCCCAGCACCGCCCGCCCCTCCGTCCCTGGGGGCTCTGGGGATGTCCCCCACCCCGACGTGGGACACCTCTGCCTGGAGGGATCCCTGTTTTCCTCCCAAAGGGAAGAGCTGGGAGGGACGGAGGGAGGGCGGTTTCTGCAGGGGGAGGGTGGCGGTGTTTCCAGCAGAAGGGGAAGGGGAGACATCGCTGCTCTCCCCGAGGGAGCCCCGGGGACCCCGGCGAGCGCTGCCCCCCGGGGAAGGGGCTGCCCCAAACCGGCCCCTCCGAGCGGGCGAGCGAGCCTTAATTACTTTGTCAAAGATGAAAAATGGCGATTGATTTATTTTTCTCCCCTCGTCGGCCATCTCTCCTCTTCCCCTGCCCCTTCTTTGCGGATAAGCAAAGGCACGAAGGGAGGCGGCGGAGCTGAGCCCCGGAGAGGCTCGGGGGCTGTGTCCGGAGGTGCTGCTGCCTCCCTCCCCCGTCACAGGCGCTTTCCTGGCTTTGTGCCGCATTCGTGCCGTGCCTCAGTGGAGAAAAAGCCAAGTCACGACAGGAGCAAGCGATGACACCTCTCCACAACCACCCCGAACACGCCCACGGGCACCCATGCAGTTTTAATCCCTGCGTTAAAATCCCCCGTCCTGGCTTCTCTATGACGGAGTTAAGCATTGCAGCTATCGATCTTAAATCTTTCTCGTCCCTCGCCGCTGGAAAGTTTGCCTAAAAGGGATGGGGACAGCCGCCGCAAGAACCTGCGCCCTCTTCCCGGCTGGTTCCACGGCCCCAAGGCGCGGCCTTTGCGACCCCGCAAATGCCACCCTCTGAAATGCCACCCTCTGAAATGCCACCCTCTGAAATGCCACCCTCTGAAGTGCCACCCTCCGAAGTGCCACCCTCTGAAATGCCACCCTCCGAAGTCACAGCTTGTCCTGGGAAGTAATTCCCACAGCACAGGAATTTCTTCTTCCTTCCACAGGTTTCCTTCTTCCCTCCTCTCCTCGGGCTCTTTTTTTTTTGTTGTTGTTGTTTTTGTGGCAGGGAAATCTTGGCAAATCCAGGGAAAAACCCTTTGGCCGAAGTTCTCCCTAGGGACGGCCACTCGCACTCTTTTCTGCCTTAAACCCCAAAGGGAAATGCGATAGTGAGGGTGAGGATGAGTGTGAGGAGCCCGGGGATGCCTCTGAACATCCACTTGAGACTGCCAAAGAACGGCCTAAATAAAGGCAATTAGAGCAGAGGTGTTAAACGACAGCTGTGAAACGCACTGATTCAGGACCATGGTGGATCTGACTTGCAGTAAAATGTGTTTTTCACGCCATGGTGCCCCTTCCAAGGGGAGAGGAGCTGAATTCAGACAAGTCCTCAGCAAGCGCGAAGGGCTCTGCTGCAGCTCAGGAGCCCAAGAAACGGGCAGGGCTCCATCGGTTCTCTGGGCTTGCATTATCCCGGTGATAATAAACCTGAATAAACCTGCCCTCGCCCAGGGCTTGGGGATCTTACAGAGAAATCACACTTTTGGATAATAACAGGGAGAAGCTAATGTGTGTGTGAAAAGGGTTATGCCTTTTCTCATAACCAAAAGTGGTTTGAAACCATTGTGATATAGAAATCCATAGTGCAAAGCCAAGAGCAATATTGCATTCGCTCAGCTGAGTTACACACATACACCAGCAAAAGTAGATGTCAATAAGCCACTCCTTGCAAGGGACACTTCAATTCCTTGTGTTTCCCTTTTAATTCTACCTATATGCAAAAAAAATTGTGCAGCCTTAATTCCAATGAACAGTTTTCCCATGCAAAGAGCACGGCCCCTTTCTAAAGGCAAAGATTCACCTCACCAGGCTGCAATATTTTACTTCTCTCAGTTAATTATATTCAAATAATGAAGAGACTGTAAAAATCTTTCAAGTGATAACTACCTGTTATTTTCATCCTGTGAAAGGCCTCAGTCTCATCCCGTTATTTATTAGCTCTCCTGTACACTTTCCAATTGCCTTAACTCACATAACCTGCTTGAATGGCCCCTGGATTTCCAGATAATTATCAAAGTCTGGTATCCTGTTGTAAAAGGAGTCAGTTCCCTGAGAGGTTTAACTTCTTCTCTGGAGACCACTGTAAATAACAGAATTAAAAGAAAGGGGGATCAGGTGGGGGGAAAGCAGAAGCATCTGGAGGGAATTTCTGCACCACTGGCCAGGCATTTATGCTCCTGACAGCTATTTCCCCCAGATATACATGTTTCTTCATTTGTCTGGACACTTGCCTTAATCACAGGGCATAATCTCAGTATGGGATATAATAACCACAGCTTTGAACTTTCACTTTGCAGTAGAATGGGACATTAAAGAAAAAAATCCCATATATTTAATGAAAAAATGGTAAGTAAATGCTATTTAGAGCTGTAAATAGATTTCCATGATTTACCTATAAGCAATCAAATCAAGGATATTTTTTTCTTGTGCCACAGACTTAGCTTAGCCCAACCACTGAACTTAACAAGTTCTCCTCTTCAGGTAAAATTGCACCTGTCCTAACATTGCAAACAAAATAAAAATACATTTCTTTGACCTAGTATTGCCAGCTGGGGGCTGTGTACAAATCACAAATGGGACAGGACTGCTGTGGAATGTGCCTTGAGCTGTTTGATTTTCAGCATCAGTCCCATTACATGGTTATTATGACAATGGGAAGATGCCACCAGCTCACATCCCAGGCAGCAGACACAGAACTTAATGCTACAACTCACTTTATAAGCTTTTTGCCCAATCACACAAAGCAAAAGCACATTGACAGTGGTTCCATCCAACCTCTATAAGCACAGGTACCTTTGGTTAAACAATGCTTGCTTATTTCACATACAATACCTGCTTGTAAGCCTTAAAACACAATGCACAGAGCTCCGTTATTAAGCTTCAAACTTCCTAATATCTTGCTAGATAAACTTTTCTGTAGCTTAGAGAGTTATTCTAGACAAGCATTAATACACAGACCATTGTTCTACTTGTCCTTGCTTTTCTACTTTTTAAATAATTTTTCTGCTGACCAATCTCATGGCTGCTGCTCAGCTCCAATCCCAGTTCTGCTGTCTCTGAGGCCTGCCCTTTGCAGCTTTCCCAAAACCCTCTGATTTTGTGGGTTCCCACAGACAGAGAGGCTGGAGCAGCAGCAGATCCTGCTCAGAGTGGCAGCAGACTGGATGCTAGATGGAGCAGTGTGGTGTTTGTTGGGTCCCCAGGATGAAGGAGGAATTGAGAATCTGATTCCATGTCCTTAGAAGGCTAATTTAATATTTCATGATATTATATTATGTTAAAGAATGCTATACTAAACTATACTAAAGAATAGAGAAAGGATGCAGACAGAAGGTTACAAAGAGTGATAATAAAAACTCGTGACTGCTTCCAGAGTCCCAACACAGCCTGACTGTGATTGGTCATTGACTCAAAACAATTCACATGTTGGATAAACACTCTCCAAACCACATTCCAAAGCAGCAAAACACAGGAGCAGCAATCAGATAATTATTGTTTTCATTTTTCTCTGAGGCTTCTCTGCTTCCCAGGAGAAGAAATCCTGGCAAAGGGATTTCTCCAGAAAATATGACAGTGACAGAGCAGGACAGGGAAACAGGGACAAGGAACAGAACATGGGGGCACATTCCATCACAGCACATTCACAGGGATGGTTCACCTGCAGAAAAGTGCCCAAACCACCTGCAGAGATGGGTTTGCTTGGCACACTGACTCAGTGCTGAACCATCAAGCATCAACTCAGCTGAATTTCAATATTAATGGAGATTAACACTCTAAACAACACTGCCTGAAAAGAACAAGTCCTCAAACTGTGCCATCTCAGTCACTTGTATCATGTAAAAGCACCACATGAAGGTTTGAACTCCTGATCACAAATTTGGAAAGAAAATGTCACAAATAGCACAAAATGAGGGAAAGTTGTTTTTCCAAGCTGGTGTTCAGCGAGGACACCACAAGTACCCACCCCACAGAGCAGATTCTAGCAGACAGCCAGTCCATTTTAGCACCTGTCACTCTCTGCCTTATCCACTTCTGACTGTTGAGTCAAAAGGAAAAATCACAGCGTGCACCTCTGTGAGGCTGTGTGATCCTTCTCCAGGGTCAGCAGCATGGACTACATGATCCCATTTAAAGAAAAAAAAAATAATAAGCATACTAATGCACCTGCTTCAGTGTTTCACAAGGCAAGTCATGACAGTCATTTGGATTCTGATTGGGAAAAAAAACCCCAAACAAACCTTAAACGTTTTCTGTGGTCTCTCATGGGAAATTCTAACTTTGTCTAGGCATGGATTCTTCACATTGAATTTGTTTCCTCTTTCACTGTGAAAGGGGAAATCTCCCTACACACTGAAGTGGGTGTGGTGATTGTCATACAGAGACAGCAAAACTGTGATCTCTCTGTCAGCATGGAAAAATCCCACCCTCCATCCTGCAGAGTGCCAGCTGAAGAAACCCATCTGTCCAGGGCTGAAAACCCAGGGTAGGGATGTGAGGCCAAATCTGTGAGTGGTTTGTAGGACATTCATAGGCAGTGAGCTTTTCAGGTCATAAGTTAAACCTAACATTATTTTGGCTGAAGAATAAATGTTAAGGACAAACTTTCAGCTACACCTTCTCTCACTGGGCCACCTATTTGGAGGACATTAGTAATGACTCCCTTCCTGAATCAGTGGTCCCAGTACACTTGGAACAGCTCTGTGGGAATTTACTGGTGGAAGCATTTCCAGCCCTCCTCAGCAGAGTCCCAGAGTAAATCCAGAGGGAGATCCTACCCTGGGGTCTGAGCCTCAAACATTATTCCCAACAGAGAAACTTCAATAGCCTCGGATGATCTGTGCATTCCACTTAGGGTGTGTGGTTTCAATCACAGATATTGAATTGTTTAAAAATTGAAAAAGCAAGTAAGCCTCTACCAGTTTATATACTGGAATCAGCTTTCTCTTGAGCATGAATTTCCAATTAGAATGACACTGTTCTCCCAAGCTACAAGATTCATTGTTTAAATGATCATTTTGTTAATTCCTATGTTTCATTATCTGAAATTCTGTGTAGCTTCAACAATGAGTTCTAAAAATACTTAATGCCTTGGACATATGAAAAATTCAAGGTGATCCACTATCTAAGATAATGGAAAATCAAACTCTGACTTCAGTGTCAAGATCATTTTCTTATCAAGGTTCTCAGCTCACTCCTATTTTGTCAATGAGATGGTAAGAGATGCAAAACAAAAAGATCACCAGAGGTACTTCAGTTGTCAGCTTCTCCCAAGTACCTTTTAAATCTAATCTTTCCTAATAAAGCCCCATTTATCTGGGGCACTCAAAAGATGTTTTCTCATCACATTGCTAAGAATTTAAGAAAATACAGCTAAAGAAGCAGACAAACAGGCCCAGCTCAGGCAGGCAGTGATGAACTGGAAAAGGGAGGAACCTGTCCAGGATGCTGTGAGACTGGAGCTTAGCTCTGCCACAAGCCCCGGGTGACCTCAGACACATTGCTTCAACTGGGAATTTGAATGAGCATGGGCAGCAGCCTCCATCCTTTCTGCTCCTGCTCAGCAACATCTCCTCTGAGATCAGGTCTCATTCCAAGGGCTCCATCCAATTTCATATCTCCCTGCATGACCTCTCAGCAGCCCCCAACAGTCTGAGATAAAAGCATTTAGGTAAAAACTTCAAAACCTGTTAGAAGCCTTCATTTCAGGCAGAAGCACCAGGTTTGGTTGTGCTGGCAGCCAGAGGAGGTTTCACATGGTTAGGGAACTGGACCAAGAGCAAGTGGATAAGTGTAACAACAGAGACACTGCCCCAGACTGGCAGGGAATCCGAATCCTTTATTCAAAGCAAGGAGCTGGTTTGATACAGCTCCTCAAGGCACAGTATTACCTTCCATGGCAATTCTTGCTCTGTCACCTATCCCACGTTGCCATGTGAGCCCCACATGTTCTAAATGTCCTTCCATGGGCAGATGATGGGCTGTGCACCTGCCTTGCAGCTCCTGGTGGCTCCTCTCTGCAGGGCTCTGCTGTGTGACACTCCTGTCCCAAAGGCCAGGCAGGGACAAGCTGGGACAAGCTGCCCTGTGCTCCCTTGTGCTGCTCTGTTCTGCCATGTATTGCCCTGTGCTGCCCTGTGCTTGTTCAGTTTTGTCCCACGGCCTGCAGCTCAACTCTATCCCCTCTCTTTCCACAATTCCTTCTTTTTTGTTTTATACAAACAAGAACCAGTGTCACAGACATCTTTTATGGAAAATCCTTTCCTTAGGATTTTTCCTCCTGAGAAGCTGAGAGGCCTCAGGAACAAAATGTAACCAATGGTTATCTGCTGCTGTGGAATGCAACAGGTGCATCTGGGATTGGCTCATGTGGTTGTTTCTAATTAATGGCCAATCACAGCCCAGCTGGCTCAGACAGAGAGCCCGAGCCACAAACCTGTGTTATTCATTCCTTCTTTTTCTATTCTTAGCCAGCCTTCTGATGAAATCCTTTCTTCTATTCTTTTAGTGGAGTTTTAATGTAATATATATGATAAAATAATAAATCAGCCTTGTGAAACATGGAGTCAGATCCTCATCTCTTCCCTCATCCTTGAACCCCTGTGAACACGGTCACAAACCATGAAACAGAGCACTTCCAGCATTAGAGCACGTCTGGCCCACCACCTGAACCAAACAAGCTCCATTCCTCTTGTTTCCTTGGCTTCCCCACAAGCTGCTGATGAAGCTGGGGTCTTGTATTTGCAGGGTGCCCCATGGCAGGCAGGAATGATGAGTCTGACTCCATGTTCTCAGAAGGCTGATTTATTATTTTATGATACTATATTATTAAAGAATACTATACTAAACTATACTAAAGAATACAGAAAGGATACTTACAGAAGGCTAAAAAGATAATAATGAAAACTCCTGACTCTCTCTTCAGAGCCCCAACACAGCCTGACCCTGATTAGTCATTAAGTCAAAACAACTCACATGAAACCAATGAAACAATCACCTGCGGATAAACAATCTCCAAACAAATTCCAAGGCAGCAAAACACAGGAGAAGCAATCAGATAATTATTGTTTTCCTTTTTCTCAGAGGCTTCTCAGCTTCCCAGGAGAAGAAATCCTGGGCAAGGGGATTTTTCCAGAAAATGTGACAGTGACAGCTGGAGCAACCGAGGCTGGTTGGATCCCTCTTGCAGGGACCCATCATGGGCTGGAATCTGCAAAAACACAAGCAGATCTTTGCCCCCAGGTTAAGTGAGCTTGTGATTTAAAAAAATGTCATTGGACAGCTGTAAGGTCATTCTGAAGGCGATTCTAAAAATTAAGAACATATAAGGCTTTTGTGGGGGCACATCGCATCCCTGCACTCCCTCTTTTTTGTTTTAGCAACTGTAACATGAATATACTTCAACCTATTAAACTCAGGACAGTGTTTATTGTAACATGCACTTCTCTTACTATGAATGGTAGAACAATACATCCAATAAAACAACAAGCACTGCTGAGCAAAAATCAGCAAGGTAATATCTTCAGCTGCCTGAATACTTCACCATCACCCAGAGTCTGCCATCACTGGGGAGCCCCATTTCACAGTGTGTGGGGGTATTATTTGTTGGTTTTTCTGGGTCTGGATTGAAGGCACTTGAGACAGTAATTCATGTTCAGACTCAGGTGTTTATTATTTCTGATCAGTAAAACAGTCTCACTACTGTGAGTTCAGCAGCTTTTCATTAGAAGGCACAAAATGGCCAACAATCTCTTGTTCCAAGGGCTTTTAAAGCTAAACTATCCAATTAAGAACTGACACCTGGATTATTTTCCCTTCTAACCCAATAACTGATCCAAAAGAGTTGCAATGGGGACTTTTCTGCCCAATTACAAAATGCCACCCAAACCCATGGAGAAGAAGGAAGAAGAAGCATGAAGAAAAAGCCCAGGATGACACCCTGTGCCCTCCATCTTGCTTCCATCCACAACACACTAAAAATCCCAAAACCTCAATTTCCCACCCAGTGATACACACACACACTACTCTCTATAATCTATTTCACACTTTGGTGGATTCCAGTCTGTCTTGAAGTCTGGGAAACTTTCTCCATGGATGAGGGTCAGAGTCAGTGCTGGCCTGGGGGTCAGGGCACCCCAGAGCAGACACAGAAATATTGCCAGTGCCCTGGGTTTGCACAACAGTGAGGACTTGGAAAGCCTTTTCTGGACAAGGTTTCCAAGTTTACTTCAAAAGGGTCCAGCTTTTTTAAGACCAAACCAGCAAGTCAGAATGACCTGATTACACTTTCAGTGCAGAAACACCTGGGTCTGATGGCATATTTCCTGAACCAAGCCTTAACTGGGAGGGTTTCCCTAAAATACCTACAAGCAAACATTTATTAATATAACCAAAGGAATGCATATAAGTAACAATAAAAAATTATCTTACAACTAAATCCCTTTATAAAAACTTTATGTATTAATACTATCTGGATCCAGAAATATACTACACAGCTAACCTTAAATTTCTCTAACAAACAGTCATTTAGTGAAAATACAAAGTTAGTTTTTAGCAAAGGCAAGAAATGACTAAACAATACCTAAATTTGCCAATTTTCCTTCACAGAAGGTATATAAATCCAGGTCTGGGACATTGCAATTATATTAACTCCCTAAGTGGTTTCAAAAGATAACAAGCCCTTTTAAAAAAAGGTGGAAACACTGACAGGAGAGACATCTGTGCAAAAACAAAGAGACATCCAGAAGGCAAGCTTTTTCCCTTCCAAACACCCCAAAACAGGGCCTCAAAGTTTAATGGATTTGTATTCATTTTTATGGTTGGTTTTGGTTTTTTTTTTTCTTCTTTTTAAGTCATGTGTGAAGTTTCATGTTTCTTGCTCTTCCCTACACTAAAATAACAGCTTCAGCCTACTTCTTGCTTCCTTAGCATTCAGCTTTTCCAGGCCTCTGCTTATATTTGTTAATCCACACTCCCCATTCCATCTTTTCCTAAAAAAAAAGCCCCAAGACACTTACACATCACTACCTACAAACACAAAATAAAATGCAACTTCTAAAACACTTAAAGACTTTTGAGTGGGGTTAGAATCAAACAGTGCTAAGTTAGATGCCTACGCTCCTTAGAAAATGTAAAAATCCATTTTATTGCAAACAAAGCTTGACAATGGAAGTTGAAATAATATCAAAAAGTTGTCCCTCTAATTCATTATTTTCGATATCTGTCTTTTAAAAATACATGTAACAACACGAGCCAGAAAATTCACTGTATATTTTTAGTTTGAACTTAGCAGATTTATAAGCAATTCAGTTTACTGGTGCTTGGGGAGATGGTAGTGCTATCCATTGCAACTACCAGTTTGCATATTATTTAAACATACTAAAATATTAGTCAAAGCTCACATATTTGAAGCATAATTCTCATTTTTCATCAATATGATTGCTGCTGTTATTGCACTCTCCATGTTATTATAGCTATGCCTTATGAGGTTTCCTTTTTCTGCATGATTTTATTCTAAAGTTAGAAGAATCTTGCTTGGTGATGTGTGTTTGACAGGCATCATTGGCTTGGTGTGCAATACAGTGACTGATTTCCTCCTTCATGTACCTCTGCACATGTGTTCTCCATTACAGATGCTGTAAAATCAAAGGAATCTTAGAATTTTTGAAAGACAATCCAAAATAGAAATTGTTCCACAGAATACTTCTTGAAGTAGTTGTGATACTTTAACCCAAACTTCCAGTCATTTCCATCGGAGATACTCCAAACATCTTAGTAAATGTTTCAACTAAAAAGAATAATTTAATACACAAGTCTCTTGACAAGGAATGATCCAGAGGTTGTGATTACTTCTAGTTCACCTCAACTTCACAGTTTCTAATGAAATAAGATATTGCATCAAATTCTTCTTTGTTGGAGCCTTTAGGCATTTAGGACTTTTGTTGCAGACATCTTTTATGGAAAATCCTTTCCTTAGGATTTTTCTTCCTGAGAAGCTGAGAGGCCTCAGGAACAAAATGTAACCAATGGTTATCTGCTGCTGTGGAATGCAACAGGTGCATCTGGGATTGGTCCCGTGTTGGATGTTTCTAATTAATGGCCAATCACAGCCCAGCTGGCTCAGACAGAGAGCCCTAGACACAAGCTTTTGTTATCATCCCTTCCTATTCTATTCTTAGCTAGCCTTCTGATGAAACCTTTTCTTCTATTCTTTTAGCATAGTTTTAATGTAATATATATGATAAAATAATAAATCAGCCTTCTGGAACATGGAGTCAGATCCTCATCTCTTCCCTCATCCTTGAACCCCTCTGAACACGGTCACAGACTTTGCTGAAACTTGGCACCTGAGCATCTCCAGGTGCCCTTGTTGCAGCACTGCAACTTTTTGGATTACAGCTACCAGTATGGTACTTCATTGAGGGACACTATGAAGAATTCTATTAGGTATTTTTATTTCCCTTCTCCTTTTCTTACTCTCTCTATGTTTAAAGTGTGTGACCATGTTCACACACTTTCTGCCAGTGGAAATACCTGGATTTCCATACTGCCCCCTCATCATGGGTGCAGGGCCCAGTCAGGTGAGATGAGGGGGGCTGAGCTGCCTTCTCCCCACTCTGGTCCCCAAGAAGGGAATGGCCATGAGGGTCAAACCCCAGACAAGTTGTGCCTGCCCAGATAACTGCAATATAACCACCTGGACCAACCAATTACTTCAATGTCAGCACACTCACCTCCCCTGTGTCAGAGGAGATTTTTCACTGCTTTGCAGGACTTGTTACAAAGCTGACAACACAGAGATATCTTAGATCTAGAAGATGAGTCCTGCCTCTTTCTATCCAATTTGTTCATCTTCAAGCAACACATCATCATTCAACTTTGAGCAATAACATTTAGACAGACAAATTAAATTGGTTTTGATGTCTGGAGACTTTAGCCTGGAGAATTTCACAGAACTTGGCCACATGTTCCTTTCTCCAACTTTCTGCTGGGATTGACAATTATTAGTGGTTGTTCTTCAGGCACAGGGGAAGCAAGCCAGCTTGGTCAGCAGCAGGCAGAGGAGCAAATTCCAGGTACCACCCAGCACTGATCCCTGGAAAAAGCAAAGAACCCCCCAAAAAGTGAAGGAGCATACAAACACCCACTTCATCTTTGAGACAACCACAATTTGGGAGCAGGTGTGAAATACAGGGAAAGAAACAAAAACAACAAAAAAACCCCCAGAATCAGACTGGAAATGGATATATTCTCCAAGGACATGAGGTAATAATCTGCAAACCAGAACTGTTTCCTCTGCAGAGATGATCTGAAAGCTACCAGCAGCTCCTGGTATCAGCTGACAGAGTCAGCAGTGCTCAAACAGGGCTGATCCAGAATCTCTAATTTTTTTTTTTTCAGGCTATCAAGGCCACCACAACCTGCTTCAAAACTCAGATCTAGATACAACAGGCAGGAGGACTTGAGCATATGGCTTCCCCTTGGACGGTGTCAGGCAGCAAGGAGGGGCATGTGCATGCTCAGTATTTACCTTTGCTGTGATTATCACTGGACATACAAGTATGGAAAGCTCATATGTGAAGCCAGAATGGGATTAAAACCCATGGCAATATGGTATTATAATTATAAAAATATAAAAAAATATATGAAATATATTTTATATCAATAATATAAATAAATAGATAAATAATATATATATATAAGTAATAAATAAAAATATAAAAATTATAAAAATATATAAAAAATAAACCCTGTGGTTTATTTATCCCTCTCAGATCCCACACAATGAGAGCAAAGCTCAGTCCCTGGAATGCACTGCAGGAAGATGAACATCACCTGCACCATCTCCCCCCTGGCCCTTCGTCAGATCCGCTGCAAAACCCTCCTGGTGCCAGCTCATCTCTCTCCCTTCCATTCCCCTGCTACTGGGCATGAGAAATGGCTTCACATTATGAGCTGCAACAGGCTGCAGGGAGTGAGGAGGAAAGAGAAATATGACCTGCAGAGGTGTCTGTGAAGCACAGGAAAATGTAATAGGATCTGGAGATGTTGTCTTAAACCAGCCGCTGCTCTAGGTCGAGGTAATTACTTTGCCAAGGTGCAGGTAGGTATTTTACTGGCTTTTATTAACTTTTCCTGTCACCTACACTCTTGTTATCAGCTAGGATTATGCATTTCCCTCCTTAATTCAGCTCCATCTCTAGGGAAATCGTAAATTACACTTGGCCAACCCCATCTAAGGTTTTATTCCTTATGGAAGACGAGTAGAGGTGAGGCACTCTGGAAAGAGACTCTGTATTTAAAATATTTTATGCAAAATAAAATCTTTTAGCCAGCCTCTCTGGTTCTCCACCACAGCACCTTTCCTAAGAGCCTGGTGAGGCGTTGCTTAGTGCACAGCACACGTCAAACAAATCAAAGTTTGATGCTTGATCACTTCCCCTCCTCTCCAGATAACAACAGCTGCACATATCAAACAGTGAATGGAGAAGGAGATTTGAAAAGAAGTATTTGTCCTCTTCCAAAGGATCAGTACACTTCAGCATTTTAAAAATAGAGCCAGCAACATCAGAATATGCTGAAGAGCAAATTGATTGGCAATGACCTGAAGGTTTATTTGTAATATGTTAGCTGGGCATTCTGACTGATGGGAATGGCTTCATTTTGCTCTCAGTGCTCTAACATGAGGTACAAACACAGGAATTTATTAAAAACATTCAAGCACAGAGTGGTCCCAGAGGAGCAAGGACAGAACTCGGGCAAAGCAACCATGTCCTGGCAGGCATATCAAAGACTAGCATTTTATCAAAAACATAATAAACTCCCCTCTGAATTCTTTGAAAGTCTTTTCTCAGCTCTGTAGACTGTCTTGAAAATGTCTTGCTGGGAATAAATCCATGTGAGCAGAGAAATGGTGGGACTGGGGTAACAGCTCAGCCATTTCTTGCTTACTCCACTGACTGAAGCAAAGTGTTCAGATGGCAACGACAAAAGCTACAGGAGCACAGAATCACAGGGTTCTCTGGTGTGGAAGGGACCCTAGAGCTGTCCCTCTGCCAGGGACACCTCCCACTATCCCAGGTGGCTCCAAGCCCCACCCAGCCTGGCCTTGGACACTTCCAGGGATGGGGCATCCTCAGCTTTTCTGGGCAGCCTGTGCCAAATGATGCTACAATATTGATTTTGTGGAGGTTTTCCTGCTGACAGCTCTCTTACCCACTTCCTTCAATAATGTCTCAATTACTGCAAAAGTAATTAAGTGTCACATGCATGAATAAATCAGGCATGAAACATCTGATTCAGAAAATAGTTCCGTGTGAAAACCACAAAATTCCATTAAGGGCTGGGCTCAGCCACAACCCCAACTCTATTCCTTAGCCAGAGGTTGCATTTAGGTATTCACTTCAGAATTGACCAAAACAATGGATTAAAAGGTGATCAGAAGGCCATGAAAGATGGAGTATTTACTCCTGCACTCATACTGCATCATCTGCTTGTGGGCCTTTTTTTAACATAGAAAGACAAGAAAAAACATGGCATCTTTTAATATTAAAACACAGATCAACCTGTTCTGAAGAAATGACAATCAGGATGTCTGCTTTAGAGGAAAAAATCCTATCTGGCATTTAAGGCACTACAAAGGAAGTTGCCTTCATGTTTTTTGAGGAGCTTGCATTCAGAAAGGCAAACTTTTGTAAAAATATAAATCTCAGTTTCATCAGAGCAATTAAAAAAACAAAAAAGAAAATTAAAATCCCTAGTCACTTCAGAATATATTGATCAGAGCTGAATTGATAATTAAAGAAGAAGGTTGTAATACCTCCATATGCTCTATTTTTGACAACATTAAAGGACCTTGGGTAACCAAACCTCCTCTCCTTCCATTTTCCTCAGCTGGCAGTGTGCTCCCTGCTGTGGTTTGCTGTCATTTACCAGGGATGTTGGTTTGTTCCAAGTGAGAAGTTAGGAAGATTGGGGATATGTGTCCCCATAGGCTGCTCAGCCAAGGTCACTGTCACCTGGCACCCTAAAGGAGGCCACAGTCACTGCAAACCAATGGTAACAGCATTGTTTCCCCTAAAGGAGATCACAGTCACTGCAAACCAATGGTAACAGCATTATTTCCACCTAAAGGAGATCACAGTCACTGCAAACCAATGGTAACAGCATTATTTCCCCTAAAGGAGGTCACAGTCACTGCAAACCAATGGTAACAGCATTATTTCCCCTAAAGGAGGCCACAGTCACTGCAAACCAATGGTAACAGCATTATTTCCCCTAAAGGAGATCACAGTCACTGCAAACCAATGGTAACAGCATTATTTCCCCTAAAGGAGATCACAGTCACTGCAAACCAATGGTAACAGCATTATTTCCCCTAAAGGAGATCACAGTCACTGCAAACCAATGGTAACAGCATTATTTCCATCTAAAGGAGATCACAGTCACTGCAAACCAATGGTAACAGCATTATTTCCATCTAAAGGAGATCACAGTCACTGCAAACCAATGGTAACAGCATTATTTCCACCTAAAGGAGGCCACAGTCACTGCAAACCAATGGTAACAGCATTATTTCCCCTAAAGGAGGCCACAGTCACTGCAAACCAATGGTAACAGCATTATTTCCACCTCTGGGGACTGTTTTTCTCTCAGCCAAGTCCATTTTTTGGGGTCTCCACAAATACAAGGGCTGGGACTGTTCTAAAGGCAAAATGCTGCCAAAATTAACATCAGTGCATGTATCATTTTGAGGAAAGAATCTTAACTGTGCACTGCTTTTCTCTTTTGTGTTAATTCCCAAGCAAGCAAGCAGTGCAGCACAGTTTAACATCTGAGCCACAGAGGCCTTCTCCTCCTCCTCCTCCTCATATCCAATTTTCCAGCTGAGTAGCCTTTGTTCCAAGAATGTCCAGTGCTGTGACAGGAGTCAATACTATTAAGAAATTCCCTCTTTTCAGTGCTCCTCTCTTTGCATAACCCATGAGAAGGTCAAATCAAAATTCAGTTCTACTTACTGAATCCTACTTGTATTTCAGGCTTAATTACCTAAAGCATCATTACCCAAAGTGGATCAACCCTCCTTCAAGGAGCTCCCTGTGCCTCCCAGGACCTTTGGTTTTCTGCTGTGTCTCCCACCAGGTCACTTTTCCTCCTGCCCCCCTCTTTCATCCAGGCAGTCTGCAACACTCAGGGAAATAGAAGCAAAAGCTAAAATTCTTAGCAAGGTTGACTTCATAATGAAAAGTACTGCAAAGAGAGAGTGACGGTTCTAAAGGGTGAAGCCAATATGTATTAATTTGTTTGGACAGTACTGGATGAATGATGTCAGTTTTAGAGAGTTTTGTTATTTTCTTAGTAGGTTTTTAATTCTAGTCTATGAATATCACCTGCTCTAGTGGTGCAGTGATCCCACCTGGCACAGGTTCTATTCCAGCAGGACTGGCATTATGTCCACCAGAAGGGTTTTCACCAGTGGTAATTCCCAGATGTGGGTATCCTCTCAGCACTTGATTATTTTAGCATCTGCCAGTTGAATCCAAGGAGAGTAATTTCATTTGGGTGGTAGTTTTTACTTGTGAAAGGCAAACTTCAGCCAGTTTGGGTATCCTCTAAGCACTTGGGTCACTCACACCTTGCTCCTCACTGCACATTCCTCTGGGCTGCAGATGTGATCTCCCTCAGTTAAT
Source organism: Molothrus ater (assembly GCF_012460135.2). NCBI lineage: Eukaryota > Metazoa > Chordata > Aves > Passeriformes > Icteridae > Molothrus > Molothrus ater. The sequence continues at coordinate 2,254,364 of NC_050483.2, read as the reverse complement.
GCCAGCCACTTTGGAAAAAATCCATCCCTTCTTTTGTACAGGAAGGGATCATGCATCAAGATGCCAGAAAGGTAAGAAAAAAAACCCTGAAAAAATGGCTATCCCATTTCACCTGTTTTTCCTTGGAAGAAAACAAAGTAATTTGAAAAGCCTCTCAAATCACCATGTGAAGGGGGATTATTTTAGCATCTGCCAGCTGAATCCAAGGAGAGTAATTTTATTTGGGTAGTAGTTCTTACTTGTGAAAGGCTAACTTCAGCCAGCTTGCTTTCCAGGGGACATATTTGCACTGATGTTTTGAGTAGTACCCAAGTGGAAAATAGAATTAACATGTTGAGTAAGCTTTATTCCTCTTTAATTTGTTATCACTGCCATTAACAGCCTTTTATTTTACTTTGGTTAATTGTTAGAGGAACAGCAAGAGAAATGTTATAAATCCAGAAATTGATTGTTTAGTGGTAGAGTTTTTCCATGGGATGAGTGAGGTCTTTTCATTTACCATGGAGGAGTTCAGAGCTCTGGAACCTGGAGGCATTAGTAATTCAAAGAAACCCAGTAACACCCTTGCCATTCAGAAAGGGATAGAAATGAAGCCTGTTTCCATTTTGATATATGGGAATTAGCAAAGCAGGTAAAAATTCTGAGCCAATTGGGAACAAACTTTACACTCAGGTGTAAATGACACAGACATTACATTCAGGTGCTGAAAAAGCATGAGCTTTTAAAATATCCTATGAATTCCTGTGTGCATGGTCCCTCACCAGCAGGAAGGCTTCTCCTTCTCTCTTTGCTGCTCAACAATATCATTAAAGTAGTATTTACCAATACCACTTTTCCCTGTGAAGTTAGTTATCAACCTATGAATTTAATATAAGGTCAAAAATTGTATCAAACAGTATGTGTTTAAACTTTATTACTAAACTGGGAGGACTGAACCATCTTCAGGTTTCTGTCCAGTTATATAAAAGCAATTCAAACTGGATGTTTTCTACGCCTATTTAATCACCTAAGTCCTTCTGCAAATTTGTCTGTAGTGCTCATAATGTTAAAAGCTAGATTTTCCCTCTAATTTCCCTTTCCATGTAATAAGGTATTTGTCTTTTAATTAGATGTCACTACTTCACCAGCTTTAACATCTGTCAATGCCTGGATAAACAAAATAATAAACAAAATGTCTTTGCCATTCCTTTCAAAGTTTGTGTACTCAGATATACACCCATGACTTTATTTTTGGTTGCCTTTGAAAACCCCTAAATGCTGTTACTATGCAGTTAATCCACACAGCAAAAGCAGTAGTGTCACAGACATCTTTTATGGAAAATCCTTTCCTTAGGATTTTTTGCTCCTGAGAAGCTGAGAGGCCTCAGGAACAAAATGTACCCAATGGTTATCTGCTGCTGTGGAATGCAACAGGTGCATCTGGGATTGGCTCATGTGGTTGTTTGTAATTAATGGCCAATCACAGCCCAGCTGGCTCAGCTAGAGAGCCCGAGCCACAAACCTTTGTTATTCATTCCTTCTTTTTCTATTCTTAGCCAGCCTTCTGATGAAATCCTTTCTTCTATTCTTTTAGTGTAGTTTTAATGTAATATATATGATAAAATAATAAATCAGCCTTCTGAAACATGGAGTCAGATCCTCATCTCTTCCTTCATCCTGGACCCCTGTGAACACGGTCACAGCAGTAGCAAATTGTACTTCTAAACCTGGTTTCTAAAAATAAAATCATCACTTTAGTCTTCACACAAGTCTTCACTTTCAACCCTTGATCTTCCAACTCCCCCTCCTCCCTCTCCAGCCAGCCATAGCTGGGCTGTGTCATTCCACAAACCTGGGGGAAGACACACTTGTACAATTTCTCCTTCAGATAATTTCAAGCAGGGACAGAAAAAGTAAAGAGTCATTACTGCTGGGAACTTCAGGCACTATTAAACACAGAGCAGAGAAACATCCTTGAGATAAAACTCTTCAAACCTCACTAGCAGCCTACATTTTTAGTTAGAAGCTATATTTCCCAAACCAGCTCTCCCAATCCTCTGTAGAGCTTTATTTGAAATTGAGGCTTTGCTATTCTCTGGATCACAGAAGCTGGATCTGGCTCATTACAGCACAGCCCACAGGACAGAATTTAGAAGGTCAAACTAAGGTGTACACACAAAAATCCTATTAAGAGACCCCAGCATGGTGCTCACTGAAGAGTCATTCAGAAGCTTCCAGGTTTGTCAGTCTTGCTTAGCTGCTCTCCGATGGGCAGAAGCAGCAAGATAATTTTACAGCTTAGCAAAACATTTAAAAGCACTGCAGAAGACAAGATTAAAAAACCCCAAAAACTAACATACCATTAACATCTAAATGAGAAGTAGAGCTGTGAGCATCCATATAATTTTCAGGTGGGTTATTTATCTCCAAGTCCACAGATTTTGGGCACAGATTTGCAAGTAGAAGGCAGGCCAACCTTCAGGTTTTATCTGAATATTAAAAGAAGTTTTGTGAATCATTATCCATCTTAGCTCCTCTGACTTTGGGCTAAGTATAATGCAAATTGCTTTCAGCATGAATAGAGATTGAGAACTACTGGTAAAGAACATGCCTTGAAAAAAAGGTTAACTATGGGATTAAACATTAAAAACTTCTGTCCATGCAATTTCAGAACGTGCTGGACTTCATAACTGAGCATGGCAAAAACATATTTTCCAACAACAACCCCCCTGAATGCCCAAAACCCACTCCCATACACAAACTTACATGACACTGCTAATGCCTAACACACAGGTTTCCTGGTTCTGCAAATGAAGACACTTTCCCATTAAATTTGTAGCTGCCACCTGCAATTTGGGTCAGGCAAATTTTATCCTCTTAGAAAACAGACATGCCTTTACCCCCATGTATTCATTTGCCCTTTGCCGAGTGCAAGTTTCACAAAATGAATTTATAAAGTGAATTAAGGGTCCTTAATTTTCTGATGTCAAAGAAAAGGCTTTGTTTATGCATGAAACTACACATTAAGGAAGGTGTCATAATTCCATCTTGTATTTCTGACAACTAAACTGACCTGAAATTACCAATCATATTTATTTTTTCTTTATATCCTCCTAGGTATGCATCACAGACCCAATCAGATTTTTTAATGTGCTTTGGCAGTTCTCCATTAGCAACAACAACTGATCATACATTTCAAGGCCTGTGACAACCCTTTGTCTGTATCTGTCTTATTGCACCTGCATCCCCTTTCTGCTGTGCCTGCAAATCAAGCATGGCTGCTGAAGCAAAGATTAGATTTGTACAGGGCTTGTTGCACCTCCCAAGAATCAGCTGCACATCCAACATTTCAAATTAAAGGATCAGGGAGAAGAGGAGCACCATAGGATGGGACAGATCTGGTCATCAGAAATAGGAGAATGCTGTCAGGGCACATTAGGAAGTTCAAACAGAATGACAACCAACAAAAAGCCCCCAGAGCAGGAAAAACCCCAAAGTCAGAGACCAGAGATGCTCTGGAAAGGAGGCAGCAGCAAACAGCTCCATGGATCATGTCAGGCAGGGATCAGGAGGGGAAGAATGAGCACTGGAGAGCAGCAGCCACCAGTGGGGTTTGCTTCTGCATCAGAAACTGCATCTGCCCACAGCAGCTCCAGGGAAGGAGAGGGAAGAACAGAAGAAAACAGAGCTCTAGGGCAGGTAAATAAATGCCTCATTTGAATTTCAAACTTACAGAGGTCTAACCCATAATTTTGATGCTGCTTAGCTGAGGAAAAAAAAAAAAGATTTTGTCATATAAAATGTTGTTGTTAAGGAAATAAATTCTGTGAGGTAAATTTAGACAAGCTGGTGTAACAAGCAAATGCTGTCAGATGATAAGTGAAATTCAGGCTCTCTACAACTTGCTTTTTTCTTTCTGTTCTCAATACAGGAGAACACACTGAAGTAATACATTTGGGTCTGAAATTGTGACTACCCCAATTGTTAAAAAATACTTAAAAATTTGATACACCAATGACTGATGAACAAGTTGTTCCTACCACCTGGACAAAGAAAAGTTTCCATGAACTGTGCAGAATACCAGCCATTTCTGCACCATTTTGTTTATTTATTTACTTATTTGTTTTTAATTCAGCTACAAATTATTTGTGTTTGGCCACATTGACCATGTGCCATAGAATAAAGAATCACATTTGTATGAAGGATTATTATCTCTCACTGGACAAATCCAGGGGCATTTCTACTCGAAATAGTTACTTTCTACTTTTCTGCCTCAGATTCAATCATTAGAATCCCTTTAAGTGAGTAATTATTGATCCCATTTCCTACAATATTTAATTGTTAGAGTTACCATTAGGAAATAACTCACTGTAAATAACTCACTGTGCTGTCAGATGAACCCCATATTATTCAACTGCTAGACTGAAAAAAGCCCCCTATAATTGATGGGTTATTTCCACAGCATGCTGTGAGACAACCACCATGAGATCAATGTCCACTTGTGTATTTGAAGTTCTTTGAAAATCCAGTGCCTTTATTAAATCCCCCTCCTCAGGCTTTACATTAATGGAAATCTTTTCAGAGTATTTTCCATCTGGCTAGATGATACCAAATCCTCATTTTTAGCAGAGTTGGTTTTTGGGGGGGGTTATTTATTTATTTATTTTAAGATAGCATTTACACATTCTCAAGCCTCTTTTATCTTTTAGCCCTGCAACCCAAGGCTACCCAAACTCTACCAGGCTTTGCACTGCTTTCTCCCTTTGCTTTCTTTTTCTTCTCTTCTTGCCTTCTACAGCAACATTTACACAAACAAAGAATCTGCAGAAGTATAAAAAGTTCAGATTGGAAGAGCTTTGAACAAGACCAAAATGGATATATGTCACCAAGCTAGACAATTGTTAGCAGCTCACTGAGCCTCAGCCATGTTCATCACTGCAGAGCATTCCCACTTCTCAGATACTCCTGGGAAATAAAACTTGCATCTTTGACTTTTTCTGTGTGTGCAATTGTCTCATTTTTTAATGAAGTTTTTTATAGTAAAGCCTATTCTGAGAACAGATAGGATTTAAGAACTGTGTGCAGTCTCATAAACTGAGGGATCTAAAATCAGTACCTGAGCATTCCTGTGAGTTGAGCTCCTGAACATCCATCCCTGTTAACCAGGACATTTAAGGAGGCTAAAGGGAATTAAAATGAATCCCTACATGCACACCCCCCTCCCCTGAACAGTCAACCCTTGAGTGTCCAGTGTTTCTGCAAGAAGCCAAACCAAAGCCACCCTTCCAGCAACTGCTTTTTGCTTGTTGTGTTTTTCCCAGAGCTGCTAAGATACACACTTCCATCCACCTATGCCCCAACAGGTTAGTAGAGAAAAAACTGTAGGCACAAATAAATGAGCCATCACAGGATAGACAGAATTTCCAATTACATAGGACACAAAGAAAGCAGCAACTGCATTATATATCACATTGGGTTCATTTATTTAGACAAATGTAACTGAAATGTGTACAACTTTTAAACTGCAGAAGTGTAGTAAAAATACCATCTTTGTTGCCCCCAATCTTGCAGTTGGAATTCAAAAATTATTCCCATTGGATTTTCCAGCTACTGTTGAGGTGCACTCACACATGACTAAGCTGCTTCTTTCACAAAAAAAAATACTATACAAGGATTTTGCCAGTGGAAGAATAAAACATTTTTGAGATATCATATTTATTGTTCCTTACAGCAGGACTTCAGGCTCATTTTTCCTCACCTGGCAGTCTCAGGTAACCCAAACCCATCTTTCTTGCTTTCCTCACACCATGTGAAGTGGCAGATCTGAATCTCAGCTCCAGGTAACTTTTCCATATTCTTGTGTGTGTACACACACACACAAACACAAGAGTTTACTATTTCGGGCTATTCCAGAAGAGTTATCAGCAGTCAGGTGCAGCATTTGAAAGGGGCCCCTCCCAGCCATGGACAGAGTCTCACTGGAGGCTGTAGGTCTGCTGGGTGTCCCTCACTGAGAGGGTGATGAAGAGGGAGCGCGGATCCTTTCTGTTCCTGCGCACTGTGATCTTTCCTCTCAGGGCCTCTCCTGAAAAAACAAGCAGGAATTGCTCTGGTTACAGTATTGAATCACTCACAGTAACAGCAAAGATGCATTGCATCCATGTTGCATAAGAAACTGCTCCCAATTAACCAGAATTTTAAAAGTCTAAAGAAGTTTAAGTTTTCCACGGTCTTGACAACAAACTCAACTGCAGTTAAATCTGGAGAGGTGCCAAGTTGTGGCTGATGCTTCACTTCTCAGAGGTCCACCCAAATTACTGATATGCCAAATATTTCACTTGTGGCTGGGGAAAACCACTGTACCCCTGGGATATATTCACCATCTTGGATTAAAGCCACGTAGCCACAAAAGCATATTCCCTCCCTGCTGTATGGGCCATGTGCTCTGTATTTGCACTGCATTTCACTTAAATTCTGATCATGTATTTTTTAAATTTGACAGGAAACTACCACAGAAATCTCTGTGGCATTTCAAGTATATATATTATTAATTGCAGGTTTTGTTTTACAAGGTGTCAGCATCACAACAGTCGAGAGGTATGTCCTTCAGTTACACCCAGAACAAATGCTTTTACACAAAAGGAAAAAACCTAATCTCAATTTCTTTTCAGTCCTTACTAAGGCCTTTCATTTAAGGAATATTTGTAAATTAGGGAAATGCAACCCACAAAATATAAACACACACATTTGTAAATGTGTACATTTAGGAAGTCCACTGCTGGGCCACCCCATCCCACCATTTTAAACCTGCAAGAGCTACATCCTCACAGAGGATTCTGCTGAGGACATGAAAGCAGGCTGTGATCCCAATCTACAGCAGGAAGTCCCCTGCTACTCTTCCATCAGACCTCCCTTGCCCCACTCATCTTCATCACTCGCACTGCTGCTACTTTTCTATCTCACTGGATCCAAGGCATTTTCCAGCTGCTCATTACCCACTGGGATTTTAAAAGCCACTGTTAATATCCTGATAAAAAGCTTCCTTATTACAAAAAACAAAACAAATAGTAATTTCAAAACGAAGCTGGTTTCAAATTCAGGAAGCATTTTGGGGGTCTCCATTTGGCACAATTTGCATCCGCAAGCACAAAACTGACAGAAAGTCCAAATTGTAAATTATAAATGCAGGACATTTTGTTAAAGGTTGCAGTACAAATATCAAAGAAGGCTTATCTACAAGAATAACTGTGGTACCAAGGATCAGAAGAAAAAAGTAAATTCGATCATTCTGGGTTTTTTTTCATCATGTAACAGTTAGCTGGAGATACCACTACAGGGCTGACATAACACAATGCAACTTGCAGAGAATTGTGAAAACAGTTTCACAGATTATTTAAACAGAGACAGGTTTGCCAGAGAGAAGGACAAAATAAAGGAAAAAAAAGCATTATAGTCCACTCCAGCTAGGAAATTTAACCTGATTTGAACACATTGATTTTCAAAACTGCTACAAAATGACCTATTTATTTTAACATCCTGTGATAACAATTCAGTAAGACTAAAGAGCCTCTGTAACTAAAATTCCTTGATTTCAATTAATCCACACTTCAATCGTCCCATTTAAAACATTAATACAAAACAATAAAAATGAAGTAGAAACTTAAATATAATTTAATAAATAGCTGACTTCAGAGAACAAAACCTTCAGATTCTGTTTGTAAAGACAGTTAATGAAACAAAGCAATCCATTCATTTTTCCCAGCTATTCCTCATGCTGTAGCCACATTAAATGTGCTTTTTGGAGCAGCCTTTTCCAAGGGCTGAAGCAAACAACAGCAGTAACTGAAAGGCAGTTCTGAACAATTAATCAATGTCATGTAGATAGAAAATGACTGATGTTTTCCCCCATTCTCTGTCCTAGGAGCTGCCTGGAGGAAGCTGTCTCTGGGACTCAGCTGCATCACCTTGCTCTTATCACGTTCAGCTGAATGCAAGTAAACCACACAGTGCCACTGCAGTTTGATGAGGACAAAGCTGAATCCATTACCATCCCCTCCCTGCATTTTTATTAGCCCCCAGAGAGGCTTGAAATTTTCCCCCAAATGGAAAAAGCAGAAAAATTCAGGGGAAGTGCTGTGTAAGCTTGGCTAGGACGGGAAAAAAGACATCCCTATGTCCATCCTGACTCCCTGTCACATCATGCATGTCTGACTGCAGCCTCTGCAGTGCCTGTGCTCTGCACACTTCAACCAGTTTATTTTGATTGTGACTTTTACCACCAGTAAAACCATAAGCAATTGCATCTGTCACTTCTGTCTGTGCAAGACAGTCACACATGGGACCAGCCTGCAGTCTGTGAGCCAAGGTATCTCTCAGTGCAGAGATCCTCCAGCATCAAGAGTGTTCAGGTCCAAATCATGGCTTTTCAGTCTATAAAGGATTTGATCAAAACCAAACATTCTACACAGTCCTTGCATGCATATCCATAGCATCCACTTAAAGCCTGGAATGACCCATGGCAATGAGTTTGTAATGTGAGGAACTACCCTGCCTTCCAATACAACTTGGTGTCTCCTCCCTCTTTGATCCCAAAAAAGACTCAAAAGAGTTACCAAAGGCAGCCAGCAATCAAGGTCTTTTAGGTTTCCCCTTCTTTTCTTTCCCTGGAAAAGTTTTATGAAGCTAACAGTGGGACAAGTAAGAACACAGTACTCAAACCATTATTTATTCTAAACACCATTAAAATTTAAGAATCTTATGAAAGAGCTCACTGGAATTGTTTCAGAGAGCTGCTAGAAAACTGCAGTGGGCTTTGGGCTGAACACACCTAAACTACTGCACTGCTGGTGAAAAGAGCCTTTACAAATCCCCTACAATGTAAAGAACCACTGGGGGGTTCTGCCTTCCCAGTCACAAAGCAGCAGGATTTGATATGCTCTGCACAGCAAGGCTGTCCTTGCTGGAAGCTGACAATTTAAACACGATCTACTTTAAATAACTGATGCAACACTGACTTCTAGCATGCAACAGAAAGAACAGCAAGTCTCAAAAGCATTACTCTGGGTAGAAAATGGTTTCCACATACCACCTATCTCCTGACAATGGCAAACAAGGAAAGACTGGAACAGTCTGCAGTGGGACCAAGAGCATTTCCCTTAAACTCGGGAACTTACCCTCAATCTTCCCATTCATCCTCTCAAACTGCAGGCACTTGCAGCTGTGCCCAGACTGCCACCTTCCCCTCTGGCCACTTCTCCTACTGAATCTCCAACCCAGTGTGATCCAAGCAGCAGTTTCTGTTCTGAGCAGCAGCCACTGCCTTTTGGCATCACCCAGCTGACCTGTGGAACCCTTCTCCTCGGCTGGCTACTCTCATCAACTGTTTGCCAGCTCCTGGTGCATCACTGTTCACCCTCTGCTGAAACTGTCCCGAGGGTCTGTCTTCTCCATGCATGTTCTGAGTATAGTCTCTGAGGATTTTTTGGACCAAATTGACACTTTTCAACTGCTCAAGAAAGATGGCTGTGAGTTCTTTAAAACTGTTTTCATTTTACAGAGTAACCCCACTGTGGCAGATACAACCCATGCATATATTCATGATCCCTTTAAATACAGGGCAGTTCAGGAGGGCTACGAGGAATCCTGTGCAACCACTTGACAAATTTGATACTTCAGAATATTGGTAATGTCAAAATTAAGAGAATATCAATAGCAGTGTTCTGGTCTTACATTTTTCTCCATCAGAAATGCTTTGATACAGAACTTTTCTCACCAAAATTCCAGTATGCAGCTATACAAGTATAAGAGGCAGCTATACAATATAAGAGCTATGCCCACCTATAAGATACTTATGCACATATTTATGTATGATTTTAGACCAGGAACAAGGCTGCTGCAAAGAAGTCAGCACTGCCAGCTGAGTGAGGCAAGGCAGGCTTGTGTGGCTGCTCCAGGTAACGTGTGTGCACTGCAGAGATTCCCACACAGCTCGGGCAGCACAGAGAGCTGCCACAGGGAATGATGAAAGCCAGGCCCTCCACCATGCAGAGCTGCAGTGCCCAAACTCACTCACCTAGAACTAGCTTAATTCACCACTTCTTGTACTGGAGATTCTAAACTGTATGGTCTTGTCCCAAGCTTTCTCTCAGCAGCGTGACAAAATTCTGAGAACACCAGATTGTTGTTGCTGTCTGAACCACATTCCCCCACAGCTGATGAACTTGCAAAGGGAGGCACCCAAAATAGCACATCTGTGTCATCAGTCCATCCAATTTTTCCTGTCCAAATATGGGATTTCTATTATCTTTCAGTGAGACAGAACAGCTATGAGAAGAGATTCTCTCGATTTAGTGCCCTGAAACACACACCTAAAAACGTTCCTGAAAAGTCAGCATGATCATTTTAAAATGGAGATTTTGATAAATACAACATAAGACTTGCCAGACTTAGTGTGACCTCAAAATTCAGGTTTTAACATTTACTAGATTTTAAAAGCCAGCATCATTTTTGGAGGTGCCACTTGCAAATAAATGAGACAGATTTCTACAGACACCATGTTGCAGCTGTAGACAGGCAAAACAGACACTAAAATCTTAATTAGGAGCCAAATTATCCAACTGGGATGCACAATATTGAAGTATTTCAGTATAGGATCAAAACATTCAGACAGATTAATCGTGCTAGTGCTGTTTTCCTACTTTTAATAGTTCTGTCTAAGTAGACAAATCAACATTCTTTCAGTTTGTAAATTTACAAACAGCTTTCCAATTACAGAGACGAGGGAGCTAAAGATCATCAAGGATTTTACAGGAGCTTAGTCATGTGAGTTCTGCTCCAGCTTTGATGTGCTAGCCCCTTTAACACCATAGAAAAACAAATCAAGGTTTTATTTTCACTGCAAGGCAATATCAAAAGCACACAATGTTGACAATAGGCTGTTTAATTGCTAATAGAATTTGCCTGCATACAGAGCTGGGTTTTAACTTAAGGCATTGTTATTGAAAAGATTCTGTGAGCCCTTTAAAATAATTTTTGTAAGCATTTGATTTATTTAGTAAATTCTTGAGACAACCAAATGAGAATGATGTAATTTTTTGTTTGCTTAGCAGGAATATTTCAACAAACAGAAGGAAGAGACTCATTTTTGGACCATTGAGGAGAAAAAGATACTGCTTTGGATCTCAATTTCCATCTTCAAAATAAGGACATGTTCAAGCTATTAAAAGGGCTCTAAGAGAAGGTTTGTACCCTGTAGGGAATCTACAATACATCACTGTTTTGTCTGAGAAAACCCAGGATATATTGCTTCTTTCTCCAGTTTCATTTTAATTGCTTGCCAAACAGTTAAAGCATATCCAACACGCTGATGCTATTTCGTTTCACTTGACTGAAAATCAGCTTCAAGTCTCTTGTCACAGTCCATGAGGAAGAAAACTGGTTTTTCAGAACACATGAGTAGTGAGAGGCTATCCCCCAGTCACACATTATATCCACAGAAGTGAACAGCAATTAGCCATTAAATATATCAGTTTGCATATATCCATGATACACAAAGCTACCTACCACAGGTATCAAACTGAAACTCAGTGGCAAATAATCAGTGTTAATTAGGTGTGGATTTTATTGCCTCACTGTCCAGACCTTTGGACCCAGAATGAACCTCTCCCACTCCATCCCAGAGATGCACAAACATCATACATGGAGTGCAGGCTGCAGCAGGACCAGCAAAGGAGGCAGGATGAGCTCCAAGACCCATCCTTTGGCTTGCAACTGCTCAATTCTGCTATCAGTAGAATAGATCAAAACATTCAGTCCTTTTTATGGCTGAGAAAATAGATCTATTTTTACAACAAATACCCTGGCATCAAACAGCTGAGAAAATTAGCTAGTTCATACTGCAGAACAAAACAATTTTGCCATGGCATAAAAGAGCATTTCCAGTTAAATACCCAGCAGGTTTGGATATCTGAAAGCTCAACCTCTTTTACAGAGCAAAACCAAATACAATCAGTGCTTTATAACCACTCCAGGCATGGCCCCAAAAGCTATAAAGCATCTGATAAGGGATGCTTTCAGTCAGCCATACTATTTTACTCAGAACTAAAAATCTGAGGGAACCATTTTTATTCACTGGGGAAAAACATCCACTGCCCTGTCTGAAAGATGCTTTCAAAACAAGAAAACAATTAAAATGTGTTTTCCACTAGCAAATTCTTCTTTCACAACCTATAAAAAAGCTACAAGTGAATGCCATCATGGTTACACTGGTCAAATTGCATTATTTCTGTTTATTTTCCAACATTTACTAGAAAAAAAGAAGAGTTTATCTTGACCAATGGCATTCTGGCTTGGATCTGCAGTAGTGTGGCCAGCAGGACCAGGGCAGTGACTGTCCCCCTGTTTTGGGCACTGCTGAGGCCCCACCTTGAATCCTGGGGTCAGTTTTTGGCTCCTCTCCACAAGAAAGACTTTGAGGTGCTGGAGTGTGTCCAGAGAGGAGATTGAGCTGGGGCAGGCTTTGGAGCACAAGTTTGATGAGAGGTGGCTGAGGGAGCTTGGGGGGGCCCAACCTAAAGGAAAGAAGGCTCAGGGCTCTCTACAGCCTTCTGGCTCTCTGCAACTCCCTGCAAGGAGCTTGTAGCCAGGTGGGAGCTGGTCTTCTCCCAGGTAATGAGCAACAGGACAAGAGGAGATGGCCTCAGGCTGCACCAGCAGAGGATTAGATTGGACATTAGGAAAAATTTGTTCATGGAAAGGGTTGTAAAGTACTGGAACAGGCTGCCCAGGGAACTGTAGACGTGTCACCCAGTGACATGGTTTAGTGGTGTGGTGGGAAGGATGAAAGTTTGACAAGGAAGTCTCACAGATATGGATGCTTGGCAGAAAGATTTTTCAATGTGGAGTCTGATGAAGGAATAGAGATGGAAGCAAGTTTTGATATAGAAGAAAAGAATTGCTGAGCCAGTCTCACTGGATAACCAAGGAGCAAAGGGTGTGTTAGTTAGAAGGGGTTTTTATGGCTTAGAGCAAAGGATAAACCCACCCCAAACAAGAAGATGTTTTTACCAAGCACAAAGAGAGCACAGGCAAACAAGGCAGCAAATGTTGCAGGTAGAAAAAAGGTCTCAGAATTTTCCACTGCAAGAAAACTGAAAACCAACTTCTAGCTTAAACTGTAATGTACTGACTGTTGGTGATTGGAGAACAGTGACATGAATATGGTAATTACAGGAGTTATGATAGGCTATAGGTAATAGTCAAGGTATAGATTGGTTCTACTGTAGGAAGATGCTCAGCAAAGAAAAGTCTAGAAAGCATTGTAACCAAAAGAAAAGTATAGAATGCATTGTAACCAAAAGAAAAGTCTAGAATGCATGTAACCAAAAGAAAAGTCTAGAATGCATTGTAACCTAAACCAAAGGGTCTCCAGGCCTGCCTGCAGCTGGAGCTGACAGCTGTGGGCACAGCTCTGTCATCCACGACCCTGGACTGCTGTAAGCTCTTGGATGGAATAAACTGCATTTTGGATACAATAAACTGCATTTTGGAGAGCCCCTGAAGTCCCACATCCCCCATTCAGGCTCTTACAGTGGTGTCCTTGGAAGTGCTGGGTTAATGACTTGACTCAATGATCCTAAAGGTCTTTTCCAACCTTAATGATTCTATGAATATATTTAGTCAAAAGTGCATCTTCTTTGATGTTTCTCCAATTGCCATAATGTATTTCTGAATCTAAGAATTTCTACAGAGGGCTGATGAGTACCAGTAAACACAGGGATGGATGGAAAGGCTTCAAATGATGCAAATATGTCTAATCTAATACAATTACTTTTGGCTCCAGTTCATTTGCACTGAGGAAAGCCCTTCTGAAGACAAGGCTTCCCTAAAAGCTCAGGGCACTCAGAGTGGAGCTCAGTCCAACGTGCCAGGCTCAATGAGGAGTGGTAACAAGCAGTGCTAATTCATGAACAAGTGGAACAAGAGAAACAGCTGGAAGTGCACGTTGAAATAGTCTGGAAAATGAGCTTGAACAGTTTGTTTAGTTGAGAAAACGGAAAGACTGAAGAAACAAAAAAAATTGGCTAATGACAAATTCTCAAGATGAATATTCAAGTCACTATTTAGACAAAGAGAAGAATATAAAAAAGGAAGATAGGGAAATCTGTACTTATAACAACATGTCTTGAGGAGAAATAGTTTTGGAGCAATGAAGGAGAAGGATCAAAGACCAGATATCAAGAGAGGGAATGGTTTTTCCAGAAAAATCATGTAAATTAACATGCATACTATGTTAGTATCAGGAAGCACCTTCTGCACGACGGGCTTATGTCATCAATGACCAACAAATATCCCACAGAAATGAGGACTGGGATTACAAAAGAAAAGGAAACTACATCAGGAGTTTCTCTCAATCTTCCTGAACACTAGAAGCAAAAGGCAGACAATCCTAGATATAAGTGGTAATTTCATGTAAGATATAAAACCAGACAGAATGGGCAAAAGGATGGCAAAGGGGAATTCAAGTAATTCGAAAGAGAAGGAGACAGGCAGAAAGAAAGAGCAACAGCTGTAACAAGATTTGTTATGGGAATCATGTTAAGAAATACGAGCTAATAAAAAGGAAGGACGGAAGGAAGGAGTTACAGCACAAGTGATCTTGAAGGTCAAGTTGGTTGTGTTCACACAGGCAGAGCACATTGTTTCTGCAGCTGCCTTCACAAAGTCACCACACCCAGACCAGAACTCTAGGCTGGGGTACACCTCCCAGTAATTTCACACAGTTGAGAAATGTCAAATGATCTCTGTAATGTGAAATAATGTGCATATTTTAATAAATGTCATTGCGCTTTTAAAAAAATTCACTCTGTGACATTGAGATTTAATGAGCAGCAGCAAGGAGATCTTAGTCAGCCTTGTCTAGAAAGAGAATCTGAAGAGAACACAAGGCAAGTACAAAGAATGCACCAAAGCATGGGTGCATCCCAAGAAGTGACAGGACTTAAGAAAGTGCAAATAAAAATTGTTTAAGAATAAAAAGTCAAAGCATGAAAGACAGAAGTGATTTGTCAGATATGACAAAGCTCAGGGCCTCTAGGAAGGAAGCTCCTGGTAAAAAGTTGTCATGTCTGGTAGCTGGAAGAGGCAACTGTAAAAGCACTTCAATTGAGTGCAGAAGCATCCACACAACTTCTTCTATGCTTTCCTCCCAATATGCCTGATCTATTTACAAACTGTTCACGTCAGGGTCACACATTACCATGAGTTTATTAACTGACCAGCAAAAATGAGCCCCGTTCTGAGGCTCCTCCTTTGGTTCTGCTAGCCTGTAAAGAAAAGGGGCTCCCAAAGACAACTGATCCATCACTGGGTGAGAGTTTAACAGTGCTGAGTAAATATCTGGTGGCCAAATGGACACAAATAAAACAACAGCATCAAAATGTAACTGCTCCATTTCCTTGGATTGCAAGAAGTCTGTGAGAGTCTGAAAGAAAGTTCTACAGGAACAGGAGGTTAAGGCCTGTTGATCTGTTGCATGTCCATCCTCTTGCATGACCATTCAATGAGGGTCATGGATATACCTGTGTCTATAAAGCAAGGAATATTTGACTACTTGTACAAATGTGCTTTCAAGACTTCAAGAATAGAACTAATTCAACCACTAACAAGCATCATTATAGTCTTCAAAACTTCACCTCAACAGTTTATCATCTGAATTTTGCTTATCCCTGATGACAACGAAAACCCTTCTACTTGCATCAAATTCAAGGTGAAACTTATTACAGTACTTGAACATTTTATAAAAATTTACAGTGTATCAAGCAAACCTATTCAATACTTCAAGTTCATGGCTGTGAGTTCTTTAAAACTGTTTTCATTTTACAGAGTAACCCCACTGTGGCACATACAACCCATGCATATATTCATAATATATGCATGGGTTTTAAATTAAAATTTTAAAATTTTAATTAAATACAGGACAGTTCAGGAGGGCTACAAGGAATCCTGTGCAACCACTTGACAAATTTGATACTTCAGAATATTGGTAATGTCAAAATTAAGAGAATATCAATAGCAGTGTTCTGGTCTTACATTTTTCTGCATCAGAAATGCTTTGATACAGAACTTTTCTCACCAAAATTCCAGTATGCAGCTATACAAGTATAAGAGATATGCCCACCTGCAAGATACTTATGCATATATTTATGTATAATTTGAAACCAGAATTTTGTATGCAGATACTTCCCTGGTTTGATGAGAGAAAAAAAATCCTTCAACAGCAGCTGAAAGATTTATTTACTAGCTCTTTTTGAACTTGAAATTTATGTAATTTTTGAAGTATTTTATATCTAGCTTTAATGGTAACAGCACTGTAACACAACTACTGTTGCACCCCAACTGAATTTAAATATACCTGCTTCTACAGGAATTGGCTTCTCCAGGAGAAAAATTGTCTGTTTCCAGTGTGTTTTGGTACACTGGGGACCAGTTGAAAATAAGACCTGCAATGGGAGAGTTCAAGAGTTTGATTAAAAACAATCTTTTTCATATCACACCACATCAATCAATTACCAAACACAGATGCATATGCAATCTTTGGTACAGCAAAACAGACTCACTGCCAAACACCTTGACACGAAATAAAATCCTCATCTCTCAAAGACATTTTTAAAATGCATAACTCCAAATGCTCACCTTGTTATGGCAGTTCTTCTCAAAAAATACATCAAAGTAACCAGCAATTGCCTATAAAAAAGAGGTGAAAATGTAAATACGATAAAGGAATAACAGTGACACTCAAGAAAAATTCTGATTCATATATGCATTTATTGGAATTTCTACTTCTTTTCAAGTGTTTACCAAGAGGAACAAGCTTATATTTATGTTTTCAAGTATGCTAGAAATCCTAGGTTAAAAAAAAAAAAAAGCTGCCATTATACCTTTTCTCTACTTGAGAATATTCAGCCCACTGTAAGTGCATTTTATTACACATCAGATCTTAGTATGAATTTCCAAAACAACCCACACACCTTAACTACAACCAGAAAAAAGCCTTTCAGATGTGCAAACCCACAAGCACAAAACTCAGTCCTTCTCCTGCCCATGACCCTCAGTAAACTCACACCAAGTGTCCCTCCCACAAGGGATTCTGCAGGATTTGTTCACTCCCTGTGTGGCTAAACAGGAATTTCCACAGAAGCTTCCTGGGAACAGAGGCAGAGCACAACCAGGCAGGGAATCCTTTTCTTCCTCTACTACACACACAGATAAGGAAAAACATTCACAAATGCTTCCTGCTGGCCCTTCCAGCAGCTAATCAATTCTAATAGTAACTCTCCATATGACTTCGTCTCTGTTCCTCCTGCCATCCCACTCCTAAGAGCCATAGCCTCTCTCTTCAGTGCCTAATTCATTAGTGGGACTTTTCTTCCAGTTTGAATAGGAAAAGAAATCATAGACTACTTTGGGTTGGAAGGGGCCTAAAAGATCATCTTGTTCCAAGCCCTGTGCTATGGGCAGGAACAACTTCCACCAAGCCAGGTTGCTCCATCCTCATCCAACCTCACCCTGAACACTTCTAGAGCTTCTCTGGGCAATCTGTGCCAGTCCCACACCACCCTCACAGGGAAGAATTTCTTCCTAATACTAAGAGATATAAAATCTTTACACACAAAACACTATATTGACACCATCCCTCAACTCAGTCTTTTCACACTGGACTGCTTTCTTGACAAGAAAATGCCTTGTTAGAGTCCCAGAAACCCAAATAAACAACGGGAAGATGCTAATAAAACATCCACTTCAGTTTCACCTGTGAAATCCTGTCCATGCTTACCTTTATTTGCTTTCTCCTGTCCTGTGAAAAGGCTAAAGCACATCAGACCCTGGTACCAAGGCAGTTGTGCTTTTCTATCACATCAGCCTGAAGAAATAACCCAAAGAGAGTTTTTGAGTAACCACAGTGAGCTGAAGTTACTCAGCTGGGGACTCTCTCCATCCCTGCCATGGGAGGAAGGGACTCTCCCCCATCAGCTGCATCCAAAGAAAGTATGTAATGCAATGATGGCAAGCCTGTCCCATGAAAACTCACTGCAAACAACCCACTGCAACCTCTCTCTTACTGCACCAGGCTTCTTCTCCTAGGCCAGCACCAGGAAACTGGTTGTTCTGAAAAGCTAAAAAGGACAGTTTCTGTAGCACATCCTTCATGTAGATTCACACAAGATAGAGATGGAAAAAAAAGTAAAACATGTTTACAGAATTAGGGAACAGGGTTTTAGCACTATGTAATGTATCATATGAGTAAGTCATTCTGGTATTTTTCCTCTCTAGTATAAATCCAAAACAGATGTTGCCAACACAATGAAGAATAAAATACATGAAACCAGTAAAACTATGCTAAAGTACCTGCTTTTCAACAAAGGGCACTCCAGACAAGCCTGGCAAGTTCCAAACTCCAGTGTGGCTAAAGGATTACAATACAAAACAAACCATGGAGACACTGAGAGCCCTTCATGACAAATGAGCATCAGACAGTGGAAACAGCAACTCTTCCTGCCCTTTAGTGAAGTCCTATCACTCAATCTGAGAATGTCATTCCTAAGTGAATTAAAGCCTTGTCTCTAATATGCCTTTTGAGTAAAGACTGAGAAGGTTTTGACAAAGTTCTATTGACCCATCAGACTACTTTTATTGATGCACAATCTTTTCTGACATTAGTCAGAGATCTAGCAAGTCATATAAAATATTTTTCAACCATCAGCTCAATACTGCTGGTACACTTACAAATAAGAATTAGGATGTGATTACTGCAGGAGAACAAAGTTGTGACAACAAAAATAAATTGAGGAGAAAAAAAACCCCTGGCTTCCAGAGAAAACGAGCCAATCAAGCTACATCTTGGATCAAAGAGCCAAGAGCTCCAGGCAGACAGACCTAGCTAAGGTGGATGCAAATGTTCATACACTTGTAACAAGAGGTGACAGAAACACCCTATGTGCTACCCTGAGAAAAGGCTCCAGAGAACTAATTTTTGGGGTCAAGTTCAGGTTGAAAAGTTACAAGCAAAGAAAGTGTTCCCTGCTGCCTCTCCTGTGTTAAGGGAAACAGGATTTGTACCTTTTGTAAATTACTAGCTAAATAACTATTTTATTCTTTACAGTATCAGTGGTTTCCCTATCTGAAACAACCTGAAACACTGACTTTGAATAGCTAATCCAGAGTATTAATAATAATTACAACACATCACAAAGATCACCTTAATCAGAGCTCCAGGGATTACGGAGAACAAGAGCTCTACATTGACCCATTAATTTCTTCATGTTATGTTCCAAAATGGATAGCTGTCCTTCAATATTGAACACTGAAATATTTGTTGAGCCAGAAGAAACCAAAAATAGAAAAATATTATTGCTCAAGTTCCTGAGGAAATGCTCCTATGAACAGCTCTGGGAATTCCTCAAAATTTTGTCAGTTAAAACTGGGCAGTGGAGGCACCCCAAAACTGAAACACACACTCAGGTGAGTTGTGTCAAGAGACAACTCCTGCCCTGTTTAGCTGAACAGAAATTATATTTTTTAAGTTAAATACATTGAGGGGAGAGCTTGAATGACATTTTGAAAACTAACTGTAAGAGCACATATTGCAATTGAGAAATCTAATGAGTATCTTTCATTAATAACTTTCAAATGTTTTTGAGCCAATTCAAAGAACCAACCACAGACACACTTGTTTTGATGATTTCCTTCTGAAACTGGTTACAACTATACAATTAGTTTTTACCAACAGTGTGTTTAATCTCCATCTGTCATATTTTAAACCTTTGGGAAAATAAGAAATCTAATACCAAACCCAGTAGTTACTGACCACCTGCAGCTATTCTACAAGCCAATTACAGCTGAGGAAATCCAAAAAAGCAAAAAAAAGCACTGAATTAATCTACTCCACCTTGATGCACATAGCCATGGCTTACCGTTTAAAAATAAAAAACTGAAAACGTTTTAAGCTGCTGTTCAACAAAGTTATCTGCAAATTTCCAGGGAACAATATCCATCTCAACTCCATGCCAAAGCCTCCCAGGAACATCCAGCCTTCTTTTCCTCTCCCTGATTTCACATGCAAGATTTTGTTTGATAGATTGCATGTGTTGCCCTGCCAGTAACATCACCCTGAATGGTACTCAATTTATCTAAATTAGACATTATTTTCATGAAGTAAGCTCAGTTTTATTTCTGAACATACACCCTATAGGAGGTATTAAATTCGCCAGCTGTTCTTGAGAAACTGATTGCTTTGTATGGTCCTCCATAGTCCGTGTATATTCATATATGCTCATTCAAACACAAGGCTATGCTTAAAATTTTAATTATATTGGCAGTGTTCTGAGATCTTTCTGCTTTTGAGCCGTTTTGTCATGTTTTGTCTGCCCCAAGGCAAAGGGATCTCAAGGCAGCTACACAGATACCTACAGACTCCTCCCAAAGAGCACACCCAGCCTTCCTAAACCCACCAGGTGGTTCTGCAGAATGACACAAGAAAGACTTGGAGGTACTGGAGAGGCTTCACAGAAAGGAATGGAGCTGGGCCAGGGTCTGGAGCACAAATCTGATCAGGAGGAGCTGAGGGGGCTGGGGGGGTTTAGTCTGGGAAAAAGGAAGCTCACAGGGGACATTCTCACTCTCTACAACTCCCTAAAAACAAGCCTTGAGAAAATGGCCCCAAGTGGCACCAAGGGAGTTTAGACTGGATATTAGGAAAATATCCTCACCAAAAGGGCTGTTGTCAGGACCCAGGACATTCTTCTGGCTGCCCTGGAGGACTCCAGACCCTGGCAGGGGCTCAGGGACCTTGGCACAGAGTCACAAACACCTGTGCCTTTGATTTTAGCCCATGGAAACAATTACCAGCTTTGTGTGAGGAGCCACAAGGGTTTGAGTAGAATGATAGTGAATTTGTCACAGGGTGGAAAAGTAGAATTTTGGGGATTTAGAATGGGGGTTCAAGAGGCAAGATGGAGGAATCTGGGCATGTCCTGTCCTTCTTCTCCTTCTTCTTGTCCTCCATCTTCTGCTGTGATGGTGACACTTCTGGATTGGTTTAGGGTAGAGACAGACTGTCTAACATAGGTGATGGGTATTGGAAAATTATTGTGAATAAAGCACACGTGGTTCTTAGTATAAAAAGCCAACACCACCCCAAGGGCAGGGACTGTGCCACAGCCCAACCTGCTGGACAGACCTCAGCAGGTCAGAGAAGGAATTTCATAGATAAGAGAAAATAAACAACCTTGAAAAGCAGAACCCAGGAATCCTGACTTCTTCTTTGGTTGCAGGGCTGGGAAAAAAGAGACTTTTTAATACCTTGGGGCAGAAACCCGAGAGGCTGTCAGGTATTGATTGGAACAGACAGTCCAGGGAAGTAGTGGGGTCACAATCCTGGAGTTATTAAAGTCATGTCAATGTGGCACCTGGGGACAGGGTTTAGGGCTGGACTTAGAAGTGCTGGGTTAGAGGTTGGACTCAATGATCTTGAAGGTCTTTTGCAATTAAAGAATTCTATGTATGCCTCCAGAAAAGTATCAAAGGGCACAGAGACACAACACAGTTCTAATTATTTGTCCTCTCAGCATTTTGCAAAAACCTTGATTAAAACCATTAGAATTTCTGCTTTTACATAAAGCAGTGGGAGTCACAGAATATTCTGGGCTGCGAGGGACACACAAGGATCATTGAGCTCATGGCCCATGTGGGATTAATGCCTCAAACTTGGCATTATGAGCACTGTTCCTGACCAACTGAGCCAATGGTTCAGTCTTCCTTGAAAGAGCTCTGCAAAACTAAAATCTCTGACAGCATCACACGGGTCTGTTTCAACACACTCCAAAAACCCCTAACCAAAACAACCACCACCACTCTCAAGCTGTATTAGTGAAAGCCCTGCACCACTTCAGAAACTGATGTGTTGCTAAAAACTGACACAAACCAAAGCTGGGTTTGTTTACTATCTTCTTTTAAGGAATTTATACCTTCCCTTCTTTCTTTTTGTAACTTGCTGATGTTTATGTTGAAGTGCACAATTATGCATCTTTTATGTTTAAGTGCATTTCAGAGAAATACTTCTTTAAAAGTGAAGTTCAAAAATATTTTCCTTTCATTAACTTTTGAACAGTATCCCAAATCACAGCAGCTATAATAATCACAAGCATCTATTACTTATGCAATACTATAAAAAAAAGAAATTCCCAATGTCTACCACTTGAAGTAAGATTCAGTCCTCCCTTCTTGTTGAGTAATCTATCACATGCAGCAAAATATAAGGGAAAAAAATCACAAGTGGCATACTAGAAGCAGTCACAGACACATGCATATTAAAATGAAATATAGGGCTGGCCAGACTTCCATTAAATATCTTTTTTACAAGTCAAACTAAACATCTTTTTTACAAGTCAAACTAAAGAAAAATAACTTCTCCATAAATTCTAAATGATGCTTTGCAACTACTGCCTTGGATTCTTTTTCTTCTTGTTTTTTATTTTTTTTAAGCCTAATGATAGCTGTTTTTTCTCCTACTGCAATTTCTCTCATCTTTTTGTGACACCTTTGACAGCTCATTTACAACTTCACCTACAACTAATCAGTAAGAATTTAAACCTTCTTTGGAAAAATCTTTCAAGTGCCAGTCTCCTGAATACCATGAAAGAGGAAAACAAAAAAAATTACTTCTAAACTGGTAATAAATAATTACAACTCCAGCCTGACAAGGACAGTAAATATTAGAAAACACGACCAAAATATTATTCTTCCTGTTCTCCAATAACTTGCCAGGAGAAAAGGCAAGCTATGAGGACAAAAACTCCAAAACAAAGCCAAGGTATTCACCCAGGGAACTAAGGTGGCCAAATGAGGAATGAAGGAAACATTAAGGATTAGATATACATGAACAGATATACATTACTGAGGCTGCAGAGCAACATCCTACAAAGGCCAACAGAGAGTTCACTCAATTAGGAGTAAAATATTCCTGAAATTAAAATAGCAGCCACAAACTCCTACTTGATTTTGTCAGCCCCACATTTTGATGAAAAGTTCATGTAGCTTAAGGTCTTCATTCATTACTGAGGGTTTCTAAGGTGTCCATGCAAACATATGAAATACCTGTAATTTAGGCAGGTCCTCCCAGTAAGATTCACTTGTCTGCAAACTGTTTTTCTTCCCTCCCAGATAAATGATTTCAAGACTATTTTTCTCCCCATTTATTCATGTAAGATGTACCAAATGCTTTAACATACAGTAAAAGAGTATGCATTATTTACAATCTTCCACTCAGAGCCTTTAGCTGAAATGCAAAGAAAAATCTAAATTTTAATTCAAATACATCTGAACACTAAGGCTTTTTTTCCTAAAGAAAATGGCTGGCTGTACATGCAGCATTTTAACAGGACAAAACAAATGAGACTGCTCCTCTCCTTATGAGAACTCAAGGCAGCCTTACCAATTCACTTAGGAACAAGGAAATTAAAAATTATCATCATCATCACTATCACCTACAGTGAGTAATTTATCATTCTTGCTCTTCACCAGTATCATGTTCCAACAGTGAGTGGCTACAACAAATACAATTAGACAGCTGGCCACAGAAGTGGGAGATAATGTGCTTTTGATGGAGTTTATCCAAGCATGGAGATGGAATGTTTGTCATCCATGCAGCAGAGCTGCTGCGTTTTTATCACAGGGAAAAGAAACCCCTGGCAATTAAAACCCAGCCATTTTGTGGTTTAAAGATTAATAATCTGGATGTCACTGCAGAGAAGGCTACAGAAAAGTAAGCAGATGAGAAGGAGAAAACCTGCTTTGTAACATGGTAGAGCAGCATTTCCTTTACTCAGAAATCAGGCACTCAAGGTGGATTTTACTGTGGTACCCAAACCAGATTTCTAACTTCTAGCTTAATAAATTTAGTTTCTCACCTAAGGTTGGAACCAAAGATTCATATGGTAATACTTCTAGTTGGCTCCCAAGTGGAAGACCTGATAGTAAGAAATGAAACTGCCAGAGACTTAAGAAAATTTAAACAAGCAAAGATTTTTTTCCTTAGTCAGAATAATTTTCTCTAGTCAACTCAACTTCCTTTTTCCTCCTGAAGGTTTTAGTACATCAGTCACGTCCTCTAGTTCATTATCCTTCTTTCACCCCCTTCCTCCCTCCCTCCCACTTTTTATACACATACCCTGCTCTTTGACAAAATCTCCTGGGAGCAATGAAGAGATACTGCCATTTTCCTCTCAGGGGATATTGTTATTCAGCTAGGAAAGATCAACCTTGATGGACTCCCAGGGGAAATGCTTGCAAACAAAAGAGAAAGTTTGTCAATTGATTTCTGTACTGAGGGTAATCACCATTATATTTTATCTCAAAAGCTCACACAGTGATCAACTTAGAATACAATTAATGGAGCATTTTTCTAGCAGCATCTACTAACTGATATTAGCCAGATGTCTCATTAAAATCAACAGTGACAAACTCTAGCTCTTTATTAGGAAAATGCACTTCTGCAGGGTAATTGATGGGGTTTTTTCTGCTATTATCTTTGTAGGACCAAAATCAAGTCAACTTGCAATAAAAGTACTTTGGAACAATTTCATATAATGATTCCATGCAACCATTTCACACTTTGAAAACCTTCAATCTTTGAAAGCTAAGATAATCATATATAAAATTAATGCTACAAAATGCTTCTTTGTGGCAAAGCATGCGAGGAACGAAGAAAAAAATTAACAGAAGCAATATATTCTCAGAAAAAAGCATTAACTACTTCACCACCCTGTCTCAAAACTTCTAAAAGACTAACCAGCACATAAAAGATCATACTTAAAATGTTTATTTTTGCTCAAAAATTTTTTATTTCTTATGTGTATTAGACTTTTTTGGGGAAGGCTTATTTAATTTCTTGAACATCTGGAAGAAAAAAAAAAAACTTTAGAGCCTCAATAATTTTTTAAGGCTATGGCTTAATGTATTACAGAAGCATCTGAAATACATTCAAGGTGCACCTACAGTAAGACATGAGATTCATCCCTTATGAGCATGACCTAATACTCTGCTAGGGGGTTTTTTGGTCACATAGAAGTATGAGAGTAGTTTCAAACAGGTGGAAGGACAAACAAATCAGATGTGTCAATGTTATGCTCTTAGTTTTGTGAACTGCACAGCTTTTCTGTTTTACACAAGCTCACCACAATGGCTGGGCATTCATGTCCTTAGTACTTTTAATCCAAACCCAGAAAACAGTCAGCTGAGGAAAAACTGAGCACAGATTTTAGAGGAATTTAACATTGTTTTACATGGGCAGATAGTGATAGGGCAAGGGGGAACGGTTTTAAACTAAAAGAGGAGAGATTTAGAGTTGGCATTAGGAGAAATTCTTACTGTGAAGATAGTGAGGCCAGGCACAGGCTCCCCAGAGAAGCTGGGGATGGCCCAGCCCTGCAAGTTCAAGGCCAGGCTGGGTGGTGCTTGGAGCCACCTGATCCAAGGTGGGACCCCTTGGGCACGGCAGATCCGGGGGTGGAACCAGGGGATCTTTAGGATCCCTTCCAAGCCAAAGCATTCGAAGGTTTTGCCACAGAACCATGAAGGGCAGCCTCTCCTGCCTGAGGATCCTGGGGGTGTTCCAAGCCATGACTACAGCAAGTGTGGTGATGAGTTGCTAAAACACTCCAATTATGGCTCTGACTCCTGTCAGCCTTTCCAGCATCTGTCCTGTTAGCAAAGACAGACAAACAGCTGATGGGAGGAAGCAGCAGACCCTGATAAGGCTGTTACTTCTAGAGATGCCAGCTGAGAGTTTAGCTGTTCAACTATTATGTTGCACACTCCAACCAGAAGAGCCCACAGCCCTTTTCTCCAACTACTTGCTAAATTACTCCCCATCAGTGCAAAGCTTCTACAAAACCGAGTTCAGCAAGAGCAGCTGTGCACTCCATGCTGCTGACACACCAGTGCAGCAATGCCTGCCTCACACTGCTCTGCATGCACACAGTGCATGGCAGGGAGCATGGAAACCCACCCACACAGCCAGGGACACTGCAAACCCCCAGCTGCTCTGCAAGGGGATCCCCAGAACAAACAACAGAACCCTACAGAACATGTACCCTCAATAACATGTGCCCCGACTTTTTTTTTGTCATCTTTTAATGACAAAAAATGTCTTAGAAGATGTCTTAGAAGATGCCTTAGAAGATGCCTTAGAAGATGCCTTAGAAGATGCCTTAAAAGAAAAAAGATGTCTTAAAAGATGTCTAAAAAGATGTCTAAAAAGATGTCTAAAAAGATGTCTAAAAAGATGTCTAAAAAGATGTCTAAAAAGATGCCTTAAAACATGTCTAAAAAGATGGGCTAAAAAGATGGCTAAAAAGATGGCTAAAAAGATGGCTAATATAGACTTCCATTTAATAAACCCAAAAATGTTACTGTGTATTCACCTAATTCGGTGATCACTGACAAGTAAATATGAAGTATTTGTTCACAGCTACTAATTAAAAATGATAATGCTTTGCCTAGTTTCTAAGGACAGATTATTCAACAGAGACAGCCCTAGTTCTGATGGTAACACTGCTCTGCTATCAGCAATGTTGATGGCAACAGCAGGAATAAGACAACCAAATCTGCTTCCACACTTCCATGGCTGAGGAAAAGCTGCTTTAAAATGAAATACAAGCATAAAAAGATGGATTTCCAAATTGCTATTTTTGTGGAGTATTTTTTTGTAAATAAAGCAAAAGTATTTTAGTATGCTCATATTTAAAAAAAAAACCCTGAAAAATTCTAAGAGAGAAGTACCAAACTCTAGAATTTTGGGAAATGTAGGCAACTTTTGCTTTTTATGCAGCAAATTAAAAGCCAGTAGAACAACAAAACATATGCAAACAAGAAAAACATCAAATATTATTTTTAAAGGACAAATTGCAATCTTAAAGCATCTCCTCAAAAATTTCGACATAAATAATGGACTTTTATTGTTCATTTACTGCAAGGTTAGGCAGCCTGATATGATGGATGAACTGTCAACCTTCAACTAAACTTCTACAATCCATCATAGAAACTGTGGAATTTTCACTCCAAGTGTCAATAAACCTAAATGATGAAGTGCAAAATACTTTACAGCATTCTGATAATTTTTTAGAACCTGCATTTGCTGCAAAATTTCAGAAACACTGCTCTTGCCTCACTTCCCTCCCCTTCTTGGAAGTCATAAAATGCAGGGATACATCTTGATTTATAGGCCAATGATGCTACAGAATCACAGAACAGAAATTAAGTTTTTGTAAGAGCTTAGTGCTGGGGAAAACAATGTTTATAAAATAAGCTATTTTACTTTACCCAAACATCAGAAAGACGACCAACATTTTGTAAAGATTCCTGTTTAATCAGTTATTCAAATATGGCCAAATTAAGAAAATTAAACCAGGGCTGCAGTGGAGCTTGATCTCAAATCAAACCTGACTCTGCCCTGATGCAACTCGATTTATCCTATGATACCTTGAAACAGAAGGGGTTCCACTTGTATGCACAGTAAAATATAGACTTTCATTTAATAAACCCAAAAATGTTACTGTGTATTCACCTAATTTGGTGATAACTGACAAGTAAATATGAAATATTTGTACACACCTACTAATTAAAAATGATAATGATTTAAACTACATATGTGGGAATATTTCACTTTTTGACACCAACAAACTCTGATGCAGACTGCTACTCTGCAAAAACGTTGGCAAATGCAGCAGCATGACCTAACATCCAAACCAGGAATTCCATTGCCTGATGCAGGCATCCAAGATTCTGTCACCACCCTAAGCAGTTTATATCATACAGAAACATATTCTTTGTTTCCATGTCATAGGAAGCCTGCAGCTCTTCTTTGTATACTCATGCAAAATCCCAATACACCAGCTGTAGCAGAATTATCTCAATATATTAGAAGTAAGCTAAAAATTACTCCTTTACATTTGATTTTGTGATGTGACTTAAGCATGAAACTCCTAGAAGTTTCACAATGCTCCAGAGGGCAAAAATTTCAGTTTCTATTACTGATTTCAGAGCATAATGCTCTTTTGTCAAATTTGATGATGGAATTTTAATAAATTATTAGAAAGCATTTAGAATTTGTATTGCATATAAAAGAAAATTACTGAAAAATTAGGCTATCCTGCCTTTGCTTATAATGTAATGTTTGAAAGCTCAATGCATTACTTAGGCAAGCTAAGTAGTGCACCAGAATTTCTTGTATTTCAGGAGATGGGCTAGAGAACAAAACAGAAAGATCTCAATGCTCCTCACCCTTCCCTTTCTTCACCTACCTGCATTGCCCCATAACATCATTACTGCAGCTTTACATCCATCTCTCTTTACAGAAAGAGCTCATCTGACACCTCTGTACTGCAGAAATGAATGTTTCAAGGCAAGGACTGATGATAGATGAAGGATAATTAATGGATTGTCTCTTAGTCCAATGCAATACCAGCCATGGATGAAGAAACTGAAATTGTCTTACCGTACACTGTGTGCTCATTGTAATGCTCAGGGTGAAATCTG
The DNA here is from genome assembly GCF_012460135.2 of Molothrus ater. Taxonomy (NCBI): domain Eukaryota; kingdom Metazoa; phylum Chordata; class Aves; order Passeriformes; family Icteridae; genus Molothrus; species Molothrus ater. The sequence goes on along the minus strand of NC_050483.2, from coordinate 2,225,795 downwards.
AAGAGAATTCCAGGTCTGGAGTGGATGCAGTATTGCAGTCAATATGCTGTCAGAAAGGATAATAAAATTCTGTCAGTAAAGGTGAGGAATGGCAATTAAGATCTCCCTTTAGACTAAGGTTTTTCAGTTGTTCTCATTATGAGACAACTTTTATAAGGCAATACTATTTCTGCTTTCCAAAAAACGGGAGGAGACTAAAAAACTGCCTAATCCCATGTGACAAAACACCTGAAACTCCTCTTCCTCACACACCCAAATAAACTAGACACTTTGAGTAGCAGTGGTATGGAACTACACACAGTAGCTCATTCTGTTCAGCAAGTTGCTTCTTGAAGGCAGCTGGCCCTTGTTGAGTAAGCAGCTTTCACAGGCATCTTGACCTGTTTTACCCCTTGTTCCTCTAGTCACAATGGTGAACTACAGCATCAAACTGCTGTGGGTCAAAACCAGGGGGTTTTCATTTGCCAGACTGCCTTTGTATCCATCTCAGAAGAACTGAGCTTGAAAAAGCCCTTTGGAGAAGCCCCTTTGCAGTCCTTTCACTGGACTCACTCCAGGACAGTCATCTCACTCCTGCCCTGGGTGGGGAACCTGAGACTGGACAGGGCACCCCAGAATTCATCTCCCTGGGGTGCAAGAGAAGATCAATCTCTCCTGAGCTGCTGGTGATCAGTCTTCTTCCTAATGGAGCCTAGGAGGCTCTGCCTCTGCCACATGGGTGTGTTTTACTGGCTCATGGTCAGCTTGGTGTCAACCAGAACCCAAAATTCCTCTCTGCAAAGGTCCCTTCCAGCCAGGAGGTGCCCAGCCTCTGTGGGTACATGGGGTTCTTCTTCCCTCCTCTCTGCAGGATTTCTGCATCCAGCTCTGGGGTCATCAGCACAAGAGGGACATGGAGCTGTTGGAGTGAGCCCAGAGGAGGCCACCAAGGTAATGCAGCACCTCTCCTGTCAGGAAGGGCTGAGAGAATTGGGATTGGCCAGCCTGGAAAAGAGAAGGCTCTGGGGTGACCTAACTGTGGCCTCCAGGACCTGAACAGAGCCTGCAGGAAAGATGGAGAGAGACTTTTTCAAAGAGCATGGAGTGACAGGGCAAGGGGGAATGGATCCAAACTAAAAGACAGCAGGTTTAGATTTGATATGAGGAAGAAATTCTTTACTGTAGGGTGGAGAAGACCTGGCACAGGCTGTCCAGGGGAGCTGTGGCTGCCCCATCCTGGAATTGTTCAAGGCTGGCTTGGAGGGAGGTTTGAGCAAACCTGGGGTAGTGGAAGGTGTCCCTGCCCACAGCAGGGAGCTGGAACTGGATGATCTTTAACCCAGAGCCTTCTAGAAATTTTCATGCTGCCTTGTCTTTCTTTAGGGAATGTTCTGCATCTTGAAAACTTACATTATGAACTATATAGAACAAGCAGCACCTGATGTGAGCAAACACACCAAAGTACCTTCTGTAATAATCATAATGATGAATGGGAACATTTTTAAACTTCTCTACAAAATATAATCCATTTGTTCTGTGGGATAGCTATTGATTAAAACAATTTATCTATAATGCCACTGTTCCTCAACTCATTAATTTTACTGCTTTGTGCTGTAACTCCAGCAAACAAGCACATGCATTGATTTTAAGTTATTTTAAAAAGCATGAGGGCTAAATGAGAACAAATGACTATAAATTCATTCAGCACAACAGTTATGCTACATGCTGCACGATGACAAAGTTTGATAAGCCCCTACATCTGAGCTGGACAGTGACTGCTCGTGACAGCATGGATTACAAAGGGATATGCATGCACTGTTACCAGTAGAGCATTGCCAAAGTAAATTTGGCTTTGGATAGAAGAAATCATAGAATAGAAGAGTCTAAATATGAGAAAAGTACCTTACTAAAAGCTCCAAGTCGGTAAAAAAAGCAGTTCATACAAACCTCCAGTCTCAGCAGCAAGAACCTTACTGCACTTTTATCATTTATAAATGCCAAAGTTTGTGTGTGCCATGTGAATTTTAGCCCTTCCTCCTCCATAAACCAAGGAAAATTCTCATCTGCCTCCCAAGCATAAAGTAATATGCTTAATGACAGCATACCTTAATGACACTGGCTGTAGATATCAGTGTGTTTGGATCCAGCACCTCCACAACAGCTTCTGGAATGACAGCTTTCTTCATGCAAGACATGTCAAAGCCATACACATCTTCCCAGAAAAGCAGCTTGTCCACATGTTTATTCATATCCCCAACAGCTACCAGACTGATGGTGCACAAGTCAGGATAAACTGTAACAACAGAAACAGAGTAGTGAAATCTTATTTACACACACAGAGGATTTTTTATTCCTTTGTCTAAAAGTGGTAACATCTCAAAAGAATAAAAAAAGAACTTTTTTTAGCTCTTGGACAAGACACTTCTTCTGCTACTTTACTTTCTAGAGTCCCATTTGTCTACAGAAGGGACTACACACAAAAATTTAATTTTCACACACTAGTCTGGTACTTCCTATTCATAACAAAATATCTTTGTAGTTGAATCCCACTACCAGAAAATTACTGGAAACTTGATGTCTGAAGAAAATAATTTGGAACAGCCTATCTGGTTTCTATACAGAGACTAACCTAAAATATATTCCATAACAGTAGAAGGACACCCAAACAGAAATTCAGGCAAGGGCTTTGTAATACCAGGAAACCTCTGTGAAAAGACCTTATTTTCAGAAAAAAGCATATCTTCTTACTCAAGAGTTTTATTCCTGTTTGCTATCAGCTCTGGCTAAACAACCTAAAAAATTATTTCTGTGTACTGGAAATAACCACTTTTCTGTCTGCATCTGAAGAGTTGGAAGTGACCCAACAGACAGAAGGGAACCTCATGGATTCCCTCCCTCCCACTTTCAGGATAAAGCTATCATTTTGCACTATTTTCACATTTGTGCTTGTCCTTCTCCCAAGAACATCTTCAGAACACGTAACTATTTACAGCTTTTACAAATAGTAGTGGAGGACTGACATTTGCCTTTTTAACAGCTGCCAACAAAGTCAGTCAGTCTCTTGGAAATCTCACCTGATGACTGGAAAACCCACAAAGAACAGCTGCTATGTACATGGCTGTCTATAACCCTAACAAATAGTAAAAGAAGCTCAATTTATATTTAGCCAGGTTTCTTTTCACAAAGAAATTCCCATGTTTTGTTCTTCAGAGTTTTAAAGTCTCTAAAGTCCTATACATTGAATTCTTGACCTGAATTCAGAAAAAAAGTGTCAACTAAAACATCCTATTGAATTTAATTTTATTTTATATTAATACATGAAAGGAGCAGTGTTAATACAACTGAAGGCAAGTGTCTCTCTTCCTCCCCAGAATCTGGTGAGCTGTAAAATTAATTTTGTCTTCAGCTCTGCTTGAAATTACGGTTTATCAAAATGAATAAATCATTGGTATAGCATGGTAGGTCAGAAAAGCGGTATTTTCTACCTTGCAAAATACTGAAGACAGAGGCAGCAAATTGAAATTAGACCTTTCATACAGTGAGCACAGTTTTAGGCCAAAGGAAATATAAATAGTGATTGTAAAGAATAACCTTCTCTAAAGAAGTTTTTTATTGTTCTATGAAGACATTAAAGTAAGTACACTGCCATTTTTCTCACTTGCTGACTATTTCAAGCAGAATAAATAAGCATCAGCAAGCTGAAATTGGAATGCAGTTGGTAAACTATCATCACATCTACTTTGCAGCTGAGGAAACGGGAGCAGAAAGTGTCTCCAGGAACAGCCTACAACTCACTGAGCAGTACAAAGACAGCTTGATAAGAATCCTAACAGGAAGAAGACAGTTGGACTGTCCTGTCCAAAACAAATCACTTGGTTCCAGCACAGCTGACAGCTGTCACACACCATCTGTGGTGCTGGGAGGAGCTGCAGGTAGTTTCTGGAGCCACCACTGAATGAAGACTGTTCCTGCAAGCTTTCCCACTGCTGTTTGACAGTGTCTATGGACAACACTGGCCTTTGCCTCACAGCATTCACACCTTCAGCAGCAACCGCTGATGGTCCAAAAATTAAAAGATAGTGTGATACAAACAACAGAAAGCAAGGGCTAAGAGCCTTTGAGGAATTATTTTTTAGAGAAATGGCTTTCATAGGATGCAATGGCACAGTGAGAAGAGAGATGAAAAGACTGGCAGTCCTTGGTTACAGAACACACAGGAGCACTGTAGTTCCACTGGAAATGAAAATTAAACCCACAACAATACATGATTAATTATTTTATAAACTTTCTTCCTCTGACTAGCCCTAATTTCTGGGACATTTTGTAAACCAAAGAGAAATTTAATCACCTCTATCAAGCATATAATGTTTGAACTGGATCATAATCAGTTTTTATTAAGTCTTTGTTCTTACAGCAAATCCTTAAATCAGCAGTGGAACTCATGATCGTTTATACAATGTGCTTAAGAACAAGGGAAAATGTAAACACAAAATGCTCCAATTTAATCTGCATTTTCACTATTAATAGCAGCAGAAGTAGACAATGTCTATTAAGACTTCACAAAAAGAAATCTGTGTTCCACCAACAGGGCTCAGGCAGAAGACTACAGGGATTCATTAATTTACAGAGCCACCTATGTCCTATACACTGTACTGAGATTTGACTGAAAATGTAAGCAATGCTATCTGAATCATCTAAACACTCTAGAGTTCTGTACATATTTAAAAGCACCTGCATGAAACTGCATTTGCCATTTCCCATCTCCCTTGATTTCCCTGGAAATCCTCTGCTCTTTCTGTAACGCTTTCCCGTGCAATCCTGACACACTTGCCATTTTTTTCCCCATTAAGGCTATAATTCAGTAATGATTCCTCTCACAGGTGAAATGAGAAAATGCTGATTGGCCAGGAGCACGCAGTGCTCCCAGCTCTCCCAGATTCATGGCTTTGACCATCTGTGTCCTTCTCGACTCGGTGCCCACGAGCCATCCGTCACCAGAGCAGCTCCGGGGCTGGGGACAGTGGGATGGGAACCCTCAGCCCCCACAGTGCCTCACTAACTGCAGCATGCTGAGGGGAGACAGCAACCCTCCAGATACACAGCAAAGACTCCACGTCAATGCCATCATCATTCTGATGTGAAGGAGCACTGTGGTTTGCATGTATTATGTTTTGAATGACACCATCCTTACCTTTGTCACCCCTCGACACTGCAAACTGGGCTCAAGCGTGTGAAAAAATCTCTACCTGAGCAACAGCTCTAAAGAACAAACAGATGGGCCCTGGGCAGCAAAAATGTTATGTTCCCAAACAAAGCTATTCTATACTGTACACATCACCCTAGACAGTTTGGCACAATCCACTCCAGCATGGCAATAGGCTGAGCTGAAGTAATGATGATGAACACCATTACTTCATGAACACATATCTGGAAATCTGGATTCTATTCCCAGCTCAGCCACTGAAAGATCTGGTCAAATTGCAGCTGCTGCTATTGCTTTTTTCAGCTTTCCAACATTCTCTGTAATAATGATCTTGGGCTCAATAGTACCAAGTGGCTTTAGACAAAATTAAGCAGATTCAGGAGTTTCTCTGGTAAGGCTTCACCTCAGAGTGAACTCTTAATTCTGGCTCATTTGGATTTGGATGTGCAATTCAGCTGTGCTGCAGGAGAGTCTGTGCTGCTGAGCAGCCTTCTCATGGACCCAGGGCACAGCCTGTCACCTGCTGGACAAGCTGGCAGAGGAACAGCAACTGCAAGCACCTTAAAGAAACTGTTGACAGAACTGAAAATCCCATCAGTGCCTGTACAACACTCTGTGCTTTGTCATGAATGAAAGAAGGGCCCAGGACCATTGTCAGACCCCAAAGGATGAGTGTGCTGCAGAACCAGGACACCCCATCTCTCAAAGGAATCTCTTGGACTTACAAACCAAGAGCAAACCCACCCACAATACAGTTTAAACAGAGGTCAGAAATTTCTGGCCCTTTTCAGAAGGCTTTGGAAGTAGTAGCTAAAGATAAAATGTTTCCTTTTGATTTTAGGGAATGTCCCTGGATTTAATTGTATTGCAGTGTAAAATTATCAGCACATATCTACAGAGAGTACACACCTATGTTCCTGATGTGGCTGCATTCTGCATTACTGAAAACAAAAAAAGCTCTTATTCTGTCACATTACTCAAATGGCTACTAAATATTCTAAGACATAGCTTGCTTGTATATTCAGCTTTGTGAACAAATGCATAGAGCCCATTTTTCCTGCAGCAGTCAATAGTATACAAAAACTCACTGCAACCAGAGGGAAGCACTGCAGCAAGCACTGTGACACAGTCATTAATCCAATCATTAGGTCAGTGTAGTGAAACTGTGTGCATGGTTAGCACAAAAGGGGAAAAAACCCCAGACTGATGACTACAATTGAAAAGGTCAATATGAAATACAGTACTGACAAAGGAATTAAGCACATGCAGAACTCATGCACAAAACTGCATCACATATGGAATAAACACTTACAGACATTTAAACACTGCTTGAGATAACATTATCTAAGCTACTTAAATGTGTAAAAGAACTCCAAAGCAAACACTTTTGTTTTGTCACAACCCTACCCTCAAGCCATAAAAATTAAGACCATATTACCACCAGAATAAATATGCTGAACTGACACAGTGTAATTCCATTTGTTATTTCATGTTTGAAAATATGTCCTCCCTACACAACTTCCCTCCCTCAGGAAAACACCCTATCCACTTTCCCTCAAATCCACAGCAGCTTACTCAAACAGCATCACATCTTACAAGATAAAGCTTATTTTCCTCTGCTCATATTTATGCAGAAACTTGGATTTCAGGGGGGGAAAACAAATACCCACATGTGTGGGAAGAAATAGGGAGGAAAAATTTAGTCTGTACTTAAGAATAAATTGCCCCCTCTATTCTTAAAAACATCATTAACTTGAGACCTTGGTACCCCATCTAATGTTCTCCTATTGCCCATACAGTAAATTAATGTCTTGAAGCTCCTACTAATGGAAACATTTTTCACCGAGACTGGCAACTTTCTCATCCATGCACAGCTTATTCCAAGTCTCTGAGTTCATTTAGCTTCCCCCAGAGCTGAATTTATTAAAAGAACTGAGCACCAACCTGAGCCTCCCTCTGCCAGGTACTTGTCCTTTGCATAGATGACAGAATCCAGCATTGACTCAAAGAGAAGGAAATAACCCTGTTTACAGAAAAGGGAAAGAATTTAGAAATCATTGTGGTTCTTATACCTAGTCATTCTACAGAGAGGCTTTATCAACACACTTTAAGAACATCATCAACCCATATACCCAAAGAGTTTTACAACAACAGCATCGTCACTTTAAAACTTGTTTTATAAAGTATCATCTTTAATTTCCCAAACTGCGAGCACGCAGAGAAAATAAATCCACCATCTACACCAACAATTACCCAACAACAGTCCTACAACAACAAAAGACATTGAATTCAACTCAAAGTAAGTGAAAAGCTGCATGTATTGATTTTTTAGTAATAACTGTGAGGTTCCAAGAAAAATAAAAATAAAAGAATAAAAATAAAAGCCCTTCCCCTTCAGATCTGCAAGTAGCACTGAAACTATTGTCAGAGAAAGGTCAAATGGAATGCATCTTTGCTTCTCCATATTTGCAACCTCATGGTGCCCTGCATCACCCTTGGCAGTGCTCACTAAGAGAGGTGCAAATAAATCATGTACCAAACATTGGTTCTCTGGGTGTTCTACATCATCTAGCAGCACTCAGACTTGCCAAATTTCCAGGATAAAAATGGTAACAACTAGATTTGCATAGGGCTTTTTTTGTGTTGGAATTAATTTTATGGCATAGGATACTGCTATTGATGTTCAGAATAATTTATTGTAAACTTCAGTGAGTCATTTGCTGAAACAGGGAAACATTCCTTATTTGAATATTTGAGATACTAAAAAACTCAAATAGAAGTATCAAACAAAATTAGCATTTTATAGAGAACATCCCCTTTCTCAACTACTTCTAAACAAACTGCACATTGATGAGATTTATAGCCCTTTGTTTTCCCATTGATATACTGATTTTATACCATTCCTGTCCTCCATGTTTGAGCATCATTGTGAGTCAATACTGTAACATATTTCATCTACATCCTCACAACACCAAGTCAATTAAGACAAACACCAACAAAGCTTTTGAATTTTCATTCAGCAGCCTCATTTTCATTTTACTTAAAACACAGCTTAGCCACGTGGTTTGATTTAGTTGGCAAGAACAAAATGGACAACTGAAGTCCAGACTTTGCAGTCATTTACCAAAGAAAAGCTAGGAAGCTGCAGCAGAGAAGTTTCAGATTGGATGTTAGGAAAAATTTCTTCACTGAAATGGTTATCAAGCACTGGACCAGGCTTGCCCAGAGCAGTCCTGGAGGGATCTAAAAGTCATGTGAATGTGACACCTGGGGACATGGTTTAGTGCTGGACTTTGAAGTGCTGGGTTGGACTCAATGATCTTAACAAAATGCTTAAACTTCAGAATTGCTTAGAAGTGCCATTTTCTGCAGCCTTCAGAACAAGAAACCAAAACTGAAAACCCCAGAAACTTGAAGCATGACATATTTGTAATCAAAGAGAACACAGTGTGAAAATAATGGCCGTGTCATTTTCTCAATCTGTTTCTTCTGGTAATAGTGCTTCACTGAAAATTTTTCTTCCCAGTCTTGTCTGTTCTTCTACTTTACTGCCCAACTTCTGTACATCCTTAGAATAAGTCCCAGAAGGAAGACCACTGCTTTGTGAGCAATTGTTGTTAGTAAGCTTTGCTGAACAGCTGAAAAGGCCAGGAGCTCCAGTTGCATCAGGCAGGAATCATGTGATGCCCACAGCAAGCCAAAAGCACAGCATGGAACCACAGCTTTCTTTTTTATACAGTTAAAAATAGAATATGTTTAGCTCACAAAAAGTATTTTTAGACACCTTAAACTGAAAATGAGCTGTTTTCATAGTATTTTAAAGGTAACCTCTAAGACATATTGAAGACTGATCACTACCAAGAGTCAGTAATTCACAAAATGACATCTTTATGGATTAGGTCTTCAGTTCCCTCTTTCTGCCCTCTACCTATGCCTGCCAGCCTGTGCAAGGAGTACAGCTGGAAAACTCTCTCAGGAGAAATACAGAGAAATTGTCACCATTCTTCCCCTGACCTTTTCCCTCTGGCACTGCTGGTTCTCCCCCCACTCCCAGTGTTCTCTCTCCCCATTCATTCTAGCACTCCTGTAAGTTACACAAACCATCAACGGTACTGAATCAAGTCATTTACTAGTTACACCAAAACACTTTACTCAGTGTGCTGTGATCATCTGTAGTACAAGTTAGGATGCAATTTCACAGCCTACTGCCCCATCTGTAGGGGAGCTTTCTGGAAAGACAATTACACCTGACATTTTGTCCTGGGATGCTGTGGGGAACTCTTGCTTCACCCCCAAAAACGATCAAGGGTTGATTTTTACTTAAGCATGTAGTGACATCCTCAAAATCAATCCCTGCAAAGAGATCTCTATGATACAAATCTGTGAGCTGCATATTATTAGTACAATCTTGAATGTCACATAAAAGGTGACATTCTCTGTTAAAGCCAACCTGAATGCACAGAACTCCTTAAATTTTATGCTGTCCCATGACATGCTTTCTACTAAAGAGCTGGCCATTTCCTTCTCAGAAGAAACATAAACTCCTTATTTTTTGGATTTGCAAAGCTGAAATGCTCTCCAGCTGCCAACAAATAAACAGATGTGGACAGGAACAGAGATACAGCACTGTCAGTAACTCTGTTCAAGCACTCTGCTCTGCCTCATGTCAGCCCAAGGAGACACCCACTGAGCCCCTCGAATCCATTAGGAATGGGAATATTGCTACATTTCTTATATATCCTTGGTATCTGTACTCTGCATTCCTAACAGAATTATAAAAGGCTCCCAGATCTCTGATGCCTTCCTATTTTGCATTTTGTATTTTCCGTATTATTCAAATATACTACAGTATTGTCATTTTAATTCAAAGCTACATAAAAATATTTTACCAACTGATCAAAATATAAGTATTCAAGTACTTTTAGCTTCAGTGTTTCAGTATTTACATGATAATCTTCATAGAGAAAAAGTTTAAATTCTTTAAAAGCATCAAAAAGTGGATTAGCATGTTTACAACAGCAAGAATTAGCAGAATTGTTGGTGCAGCTGAAAAAACCTCTGTAAAGATAGAATTTAGAAGCATTGTTTAACTACTTGAATAAGCATTGTTTTTCCCCTCCACTTGCTATCCAAGATGCATTTTATTATTTTCTATAACATTACTGAACCTGGTCAAGTTCTCCAGATTTAGTAAGGCCCAATACTGAACATTTAATGAGATGAAAAACAGCTATCAAATCATGGGCCCAGAGAGTCAACTTCATCTTTTTTAATCCCCAGTGGTATAAAAAAAAGTGCATTATTGTCGTAAACTGAAGTTTTCAACAACAAGATTTCCACTGGCCTACACAGTAAAGCAAGCTACAGAAGGTATGCAACACAGATTAGACAACAGATTCTGATCTCTGACACAAAATTTAATCTGGCATTAACAAATGCACAAAACTGATGTGGCACACTCTAGGTCATGAAAAAATCTTTTTTATTTGACAAAATTCCCTCCAAACCTGCAGCACAGTTAAATGACAAGCAGCAGCCACTCATAAACACTTGAGCATGCTCTGCTGCTGCACCATCTCCCACATGCCAAGTTTGCCCTCATGCTGATCTCTCATGTACATTTTAATTTAAAAAATAAGAGGAAGTAATTCATCACTGACAGAGCAAGCTCACAAATGTCAGTGTCACAGCTTGACTTTGTCATTCTGCACACCCTGTTGTTTCCTTAAACCAATACAAGAACACCAAATGGGAAGATGTGAAGAGCAGAAATGTGATCCCCATTACTAGTGCTGACAAAAAAAAAATCATGCAAGGAAATAACTGTGTATCTCTCACAGAAATAGAGGAAAGGAGGAAGGAGAGAGAAGATGGTTTCCAGTGCTTTAGGCATGCTCACTTCCTTGTCCTTTCCCTAGATCTTGAATGCCTCTGCTCACAGCCCATCCTCATGTATTTTCAAAATTAGTTTTTAAAAAAGAGAAAGAAATAACAAGAAAGAGAAGAAAAAGGAGAAAAGAAAAGGGTTAACTATCTGCCCAATGACAAGATTAAAAGATAAGTACTGGGTTGTATCCTAAGTGTATTTTAATCTGACAGTCCATCTCTTCCCCAGTTTTATCTTGTATAACTCTGCTGCATATTCAGTACCATAAAGCACTGCATTAAAAAAAAACCAATTTATGAGTCCATGCTGTATATTAACATTGTATTTGAGACAACCATCTCAGGCAATTGTATCTCATAGCAGAGCCCCTTTACAAACAAGAAATGCAGATATTCTCAAGGTAATAAAACTAGCAACCTTTAGCTTTCTAGTTTTAGCTAGAGAAAGGAAGCAAAAACAATACTGATGGCAAGAAAAATCTGCACACAGATGCAGCTGTGCAAGAACATTCCAGAAAAGCATTGCATACATTTTGTTTCTTTCTGCACTCATCTTTTCAATAAGCAGCCTATGAAGTTTACAATTACCCTACCTAAATATGGGGGCAATAATTCAGTCACTTTTGTATGTCATATTTTCCTGCCCAGGAATACATTAATTCTACACCCTGAATAAGAAGTAAGGGATTTATCTGTAGGTGACTTATGATACAAGCAGACAAGTAACAAAATATGGGAGCCTGGTATACACCTCTTTAGTTACACAAATTAGGGTTTTTAAAGGTTTCACATATCAGAGCTCTAGGCAGGCAGGCAGGATGATGTGTTGGGAAGGATGAAAGTTTGACAAGAAAGTCTCACAGATATGTATGCTTGGCAGAAAGATTTTTGAATGTGGAGTCTGATGAAGGAATAGAGATGGAAGCAAGTTTTGATACAGAAGAAAAGAATTGCTGAGCCAGTCTCACTGGATAACCAAGGAGCAAAGGGTGTGTTAGTTAGAAGGGGGTTTTATGGCTTAGAGCAAAGGATAAACCCACCCCAAACAAGAAGATGTTTTTACCAAGCACAAAGAGAGCACAGGCAAACAAGGCAGCAAATGTTGCAGGTAGAAAAAAGGTCTCAGAATTTTCCACTGCAAGAAAACTGAAAACCAACTTCTAGCTTAAACTGTAATGTACTGACTGTTGGTGATTGGAGAACAGTGACATGAATATGGTAATTACAGGAGTTATGATAGGCTATAGGTAATAGTCAAGGTATAGATTGGTTCTACTGTATGAAGATGCTCAGCAAAGAAAAGTCTAGAAAGCATTGTAACCAAAAGAAAAGTATAGAATGCATTGTAACCAAAAGAAAAGTCTAGAATGCATGGTAACCAAAAGAAAAGTCTAGAATGCATTGTAACCAAAAGAAAAGTCAGGAATGCATTGTAACCAAAAGAAAAGTATAGAATGCATTGTAACCTAAACCAAAGGGTCTTCAGGCCTGCCTGCAGCTGGAGCTGACAGCTGTAGGCACTGGCTCCGTCACCCACGACCCTGGACTGCTGTAACCTCTTGGATACAATAAACTGCATCTTGGATACAATAAACTGCATTTTGGATACAATAAACTGCATTTTGGAGAGCCCCTGGAGTCCCACATCCCTCATTTAAGCCCTTACAATGATGCATCAGAAGCTTGCAGCCCTGCTACAAACCATCAAACAGTCCTGCACAGGGAAACCTCCACAAAAACAAGGCCAGCAGTAGTATTTTATATAAAATCCACCTGTTCTTACTTCCAAAAACCCTTCTCCAAGAACTGACAGATTTTCTCCCTAGAGGATCTGTTTGGTTACTGGCACAGACTATTCCCTGGCCATTCTTGTACTGTTTCTCAAGGCAATGTGGTTCACTGGGTGAAGTGGCCCTTCAGCCACTGCTCTCCCTTGTGCTCCTGGCTCACAGCACACAAGAAGCCCCTTGGGTCAGGTTGCAGACTTCACTGACGTTTTTGCATAAACAGTGTCCAGCTGTCTCTGCAGTGAAAGCCTGAACAGCTGTATCTGGGCCTCTGAAGTCCAAGGAGACCTCAATCTTCAGCAAGCTGCCTTTTGGACACCAAGAGAACAGCTCACAGCTCTTCACACCTCCCACTGCCTTCCTCTGTGTCTTATACACTGGGTTGAATTGAACACAGTCACAGAAATGCCCTGCTCTGATGTTGACACTGTCAAACACACGAACTTCAGATGTCACAAGCTGAATTTAGAATGTTACAAACATGTTCACTGCTAATTTCTTTCACAGGCTTAAATAAAACCACTGAAGGTACAGCTGCTCTTCATTCAGCCTCTAAACCTGGAACATGAACAGAACATATCCAGAGGAATTTAAACAGGGAAACTATTATTTTGGAAGATGGCGAGTATGCATTTGAAATACAAATTTCTATGAAGACACACGTGCACTCACACATACACCTGCCCACTGTGTAGTATTTAAGATGCTTCTCCCATTTTTCCATAATTTAAGGGAACAAATTTATTAATGAAAGAGAGGGAATAAGTTTGTGGCAGTCATAGGTCACTTCCACAATTAAGTAAATGATCATTAGAAACTATCACACTGAGATGCTCATAATGCAATGCTGTACCTTTCACAAGACACTGCTCTATGTGACAGCTTTTTCAGAAAGCCTAATCTAAAAACAATCCTGGGAGATTGCAGTATTTTTCCTCTCTCTTGCCTCATACTTGTTTTTAATTTTCTGATGTTCCAGACACAGCTCTACAAAAAAAAAAAACAAGCTTATTGTGTACTGGTCTTAAGCAGCATTCTCTATCAAGCAAAACAAAGCTATGGCTCCACCAAAGGTTTGATATTCACTAATCTAAAAGCACTTTGTTTTCTAAACAGAAACAGCAACTTTTCATATTTTTGTTACAAAGAAAAGCATGAGAATTTTCCTGCCAGTCCACACAGATTCTCTGCATAAAGAGGCAAAATCTGACACATACTGAATTCTTTTTCACTCTCATGTTCACATATTAAGAACTGATTTCACACTATAAAATGTAGGGAAGAAAATGAAAAAGCAAATTCACAAAAGAAAGCCAGATAAAGAAGAATCTTCATCTGCATTAGACAACATAATGTTCCTTTCTGGACAGTGTTGGAACATTGGGTACCCTGTCCAACTATCAATCTTACTTCCACAGCATTGTCCTCTTTATCTCTGTCATGCAGTAACCTATAAAAATCCTAACACTCTGAAATATTTAGAATACCTAATTAACTGAAGTGCACGTGGCTATGTAATTTTCACATTAAAAAAAGGTAAATTAGCACACAAAAGAAAAATATCCAACACTCAACACTTTGTTTCTTACGAGAGCTGAGTCCTGAAATCCTTTAGTTCATCTTAGAGGCACTGATTTACAACATGACTTCAGCTCACCTGTCCAGGTTCCCTTTAAAACCAAATCTTGGGCTCCAGAAGGAGAAATGTGATTTTGGGAGCATTAATCTTGGTGCACATATTAGGAGGCTGATCAGAAGTTTCTCTGAAAAAACTAAAATTACATTTCTAGTGAAGCCACCATACTGTCAGAAATCACCAACCATAATGTGCTGTTTTTAAAAAATCACTGGTTTAAGCCAATGGCTTAAACTATCCTTGAAACTAGTGACCTCAACACTAAATTAAGCTCATGCTTCAAATAACATACATCACAGCAGGGCAGGAAAAACTGCAGATTTCTAATTTCTAGTTCACTGACACATGTAATATTAAACAAATATATACAAAAAAGTCAAACCAGTTTATTTTCATCTTTCCCTGAAAAACAGGTAGATACATATGGATTCACAGATGAGTGCATGACCTCCCCACCAAAGGCCATAACAGAACAGCCACAGTTTATTAAAAAAAAATAAGCAAACCCCACAAAGAAACAAGTAACATTGAATAAAAGCTTTCATTCCTGATCTTAAATTTCAGGCAGAAAGGAATTTTTAAGTCCCAGCAGCTGGAAGTAACATGAAGAAAACCTGTGCTTTGAAGTGCTTTTTGAAGTCCTGTAATATGAGGATACTGAATAGCAGAAGTTCACAAAAAACCAGTTCAAAGAGATGTTTCCTACCACATTTTTGATAGGGAGCAGGCGTTCCCATGTCACTATGACACTCAGGCTGGCACTGGGTTTTGTAACACAGATTTCTTTATTAGGATTAATAATAATTGGCAGGTAGCAAGGACAGGGGTGTAACCACCTGGCCACCACACAAAAATGGTAACAGGCCAACAGCTGAAACCCAATGGATTCCAGGAGATGGCTCACTTACACACTGCTGTCCATCACACTTCTCCTGTACTTTTGAATCAGTGTTTTTACTGCCATGCTGAAACCCAGCAATGAAAAGCAACATTGTTTTCAAGCTCTCCCAGTATTTGCAGATTTCCAGAGGCAGCCCTTCCCCTCCTTATCACCTTTCCTGCACTGTCAGGAGAGTCCTTAGCTGAATTTGCAGACTGAAGGTATTTTACCTATCAGAGTGAGCTGGCTAGATGACTAATACAATATTTCTCCATTGTTTTCACCTGAGCAGCCACAACAGTATGAATTAGTGCTTTATAGATTTCCAAACCAACTTCATAACTGAAACTTGCTGCACCTGGAGCAGCTCAACTGTACTTAGAGAAGCTTGACTTGAAAGAGCTTGAGCAAGAGGGACCAGGAACTGTGTCCAAGTACCACATAATCAGGACTGTCATCCCATCTCTGACATTGTCAAAGACACTGCTGGAATCATGATAAATGCTTGGTTAAAAAAATCCAACTTTTCAAATGAAATAAAACACATCTCTTTCCTGAAAATAACTTGAAAAGAATAGCCATGCACCTTACCATCCACTCAGATATAATTACATCCACTTTTTCCAAAGGCAGATCAACTTCCTCAATTCTTCCTTTGACTAATGTAATAATCTTTTCAAGTTTATTTAATCTGCAAGTCAAAACATAAACAAATTAGTTTATATTTCCAATTTATGCTGTCAAGAGAGCCATACTGACATCTATATTTCGCATTCTTCCCCTCACAAACTTTTTGGTTTAACTAATCAAGAAGCACTAGAATGTACTATTCCTCAGTTTTATTTCAGAGGGAACATTTCCAAGTGGCTAAAAATTGCAGCAGATTTAGTGCTGGGAGAAGATGGCAGGCAGTACATCTGTATACCTCCAACGTGCCATGCATGCAAATAGGCAAGCTTCAGAAAGCAGGAAAACAGAGAAGAAGACAATTTAAAACTGCTGCTCCTCTTTATTTAGAAGTTGCTTGTTTTCATTTCCCCTCCTCTGACCTCCACAGCACTCAGAGCCTACTCACCACACCAGGACGGCAGTGGAAATTAACTTCCTTACAAAGCTGCTTTGCATGGCTCGTTCTTTTATTTAACCAAACCAGCTGCAAAGTCACTGAGAACAGAGCTTCCCTCTAAATCAGTACTACAGTTATTGCACAGTAAATCCCCACTGGGGTTTGGGCAAAAGCACCTGCAATGTCTGGTACCTGCAGCGATCAGGGATTAGCTCACATGCACGTCATGGTACAAGCATCCTGCGTAAGGAGGGAGGGACTGGGACAGGACTACAGCTTTTGAAACAAGAACTGCATGATGGTGAAATTAGTCAGGGTGTAAATGCTTCAAATGTACTGCTTCTCTTCTTGGCAAACCATATTAGTCTTCTTGCACTTATCTTTATTACCATGGCTGTTGTTAGAGAGGGCAGAAAAGTGTTCTCACCACAGAAATTTATCTTCCCGCTGCAGTTCTTATCTCTGGCCCTTCCCTCCCTCTCCTGATATCTTACTCTTACATTCTGGCTGCCTTTCAATGCAGACCAGTAATGACATTAAAAATTCCATCCAAGAGACAATGGAAGAACAATCAGTATGAAGGGAGGGGAAAGGAAAAGGTCAAAGGGCTCCCTTAACACTTGGGCTGTTGCAAGGCAAATTAAATCCTCTACACAAGACAGTTTTCTCTTAGAGGATAGCAGTTCATTACTAATATCATATTCAATGGTCTAAACAGAAGTAAAATGAGAAGTTCCAAGTGAGGAATGTTAAAGAGCTACCACCCACAACAATAATTTAAGAAGAACTAAAAGAGATCTAAAGATAACTTTCTAAATGACCACATCCAAGGACATGATTTAAAACAACAGAGAGGAAAAGGATTAATTCACTACATACTTGTTTTCAATTATAATGTTTAAAAAAACCCAAACCAACCAATGTAGTTTACACATTGTAGGAAAAACTGAGATGTTATTTAGGAAGTCTATTTCAACTTCCTATTCTAGCTTAACAGTGATGAATGACAAAAATCAAGTAATTCACTGTGCTAGAAATCTTACAGGGACTATTCCCAGCAAGAAAAAGAAAAGGCAATCATTTAGTTTAAAGTAAGTTTATTTTTAATGCTACTCAGGCTATGTATTCTGGTTCACTTACACACATGGGTTGCACTGTTTCCAGTAATTAGCATGCTAGAAATTAACCTGAATTCTGGGAAGGACAAAAGCATTGAGCACACACTTGAAGCACAGATGGAAGTGTGCCCCAACAGTAATTTTTTAAGCTACAGAGTTGTTTAGTGTTCCAATAAATATTTGTTATTCCACTGCAACTTTGTCAGCTTGATTCCTTTAGGAAAAGTAGCTTTAAACAGACAAATATAAATTGTTTTGATGTGAACTGCAGACTTTAATGTGAATTGAACCTTGTATAGGAGAAAGTACCTCTAAATGTGCAGCCTTACTGATTATTTGCTGCATACTTCAAGTGGCAATTCATCACTCTTAAGAGTTTTGAGTCATTGCTTTTCTTAGAGGCCTGCCCTTCTCCTCCCCAAAGAATAATACATACTGACTGTTACTTCTACTCTCCCCTAAGTATAAATAACACTCAAAAGACTTTATGTACTTGTTGAAAGTTAAAACAGCCCTAAATTTGTAATCTAGTACATTAGCTATAAAACACTATTTCACATCTGCAAGCATTCTGAAGATGTCAGGAACTCAGAGGAAAGGTTCTGTTTAAGGAATGAGTTCTTGTGCCAGAGAAGTATTTTAGTCAAACATGCACTTAAGATTCAACATGGTGCTTTTCCCCAGCAGATATTTGAGGAATTTTACAGCATCCAAGTGTGCAGTGCTGCACCACCAATGTGTGAGTGGTACCTAACAAATTTCCCACAGACAACATTACTTCACTCCCAAATTCTTCAGTATCTACCTGGATTTTATTCTCACAGTTGCTCTTACAAAATCATCCTCAATGAAAAAACATAGAGGCTTCAGCTATCAACAGTGCACATGGACATTACACTCCTCCTACCTCATCCTAGGAAATCCTTTGTAAGTCTTCAGATGTCACTGCTTGATTTTTACACATGCTCAGCCTCCCTAAATATCCTCCAGAGGCAAATTAGTGACATGTGGAGTGGATGAATGAATGAGGAGTTGGGTCTAGGCCACGAGGTTCAAGAGTTGGGAAGAGGAGTACAAATCCCAACTGGTACCAGAGGTGTCCCTCAGGCTCAGTGCTAGTTCTGATACTAATGAACATCTTTAGAGACCTAACTGGACAAGATGCACCCTCAGCACTCCTGGATTAGGGGAGAGCAGTTGACAGGGTAGGCCCTTTATTTTCTGTAACACAGACAAATTATAGAAATTGTTTTAAATTCCTATAAAGAAACAGAAAACTAACAACCACAACTTCTCCTACCTAATGATGTCCATGGCCTGATAGATGATTTCAGATTGGTCCACTCCAATCACTTTCTTGGCACCCGCTTTGGCAGCAAACATGGAGAGAATTCCAGTTCCACAGCCAACATCCAAAACCACCTGAAAGGAATAAATGAAAGCAAAACAATCTTATTTCCCTTGCTATGATTTTTCTACACTTCTTGCTACATCAGTGAGATGGCATATTCCAACAGAAGGCATAAAGTCTTACTGTTACATGCAGAGACATCCAAGTCAAACTGCAGTTCTAACTCCCACTCTACCACCTTTTCCAGGCACACAATGAAGCCCACTAATTCCAGCTGCAGATTAACCCTGTCCCATGGGAAACAGCAGCAAGCAAGAATGTGGGAAACACCTAAAATGTTATATGAAGAGAAAAAAAGGAAATTATAGCCTGAGCAATTTTAATCACTGAATCACTAATAATTGAACTGAGAAAACATATTCTAGCTGCAGTTTTTAATTAAAAGCCTATTCAGAAACTTTATTTAGGAATCCTCTGCCAGACAGGGTCACACTGCCTCAAAACAGCTATGGCCCTAGATGACTAAATTTTAAAATGGTCACTGGCACGGTTTTAACACCTGAAACTATTTTCTGTTTAGCACTATTTATAATCAAAAAAGAGTAAAAAAAAAAAATCCAGTTAAGATGGAATCCCTAGAGTTTTCATGAAAGAGTGAATTTCACCACTACAGCTGGAAAGAGTATGCCATAAGATCCATGGAAATGCATGGGTTTTTCTATATGTATCAGCTACTACAGGAAGACTGAAAAGTTCAAAAATGTGAAGCAACCAGGAAAACAGTCCTGAATTTATGACTAAGTGGAGTTGAGTGGCCAGCAGTTTGAAAAGCTTCACAGATATTTTACTAAGTGGCATTCCTCAGGCCTTGCTAATGTAACAGTGTATTTCTTGTAACTGCTGGAAATTCTCAACAGCTACAAACCTAATGAATGTGCTACAGTAGATTTTTAAGCTGAGTTCCAGGCTTGATGCTTTCACATCATTATTGGGGCTGAAAGGCATCTCTGGAGATTCTGAGGGTGCATTTTATTGCATTGGCCAGATCATCAATGGTCTTATTGTTAGACTCATATCTGATATAGCTAAGCTTTACTAATGGTGTTAAAAAACTCACAGCACTAAACCCAAAAAAGTTCTGAAATCTGAAAATCAAAATAAGTTTTTTAAACACTACGTAGAGCCACTCATCTCATATACAGCATTTAAGCATGAACAGAACCAGAACTGTAAAGAAAGAACTTACTTTCCCATACATAAAACCTAAAATGAAAGTACAACTTAAAACATACTTAACAAGAACACTGAGTCAGAATTACCAGTCACAGCAAGAATTTATTAGAAAGGAAAACTGATTTCACCATCTCTTTCTCCTCACAGCACAGAGTGCTGTTAAACATACCCTCACACCTTTCATTACATTAAACATTTTTCCAAAGAAGGCATCAAATCCCTCACTGACCAATCCCATATTTGAGAACTACAATCCCATTTTACAAAATATTTAAAAAAATACAAAAAAATAAAGCAAGAATGCACCCTGCTGCTGATACACTTTCCAGCTTATCATCTACTGATCACTCTTGCTTTGGCACAGGAAAACCTTGCATTTCACCTGACCAAGAGCAGCAGAGCAAATACTGGAATGCTCTGCACCTCAGGTCTGCCTGCCTCCCTCGTATACAATTCTGTACATTCTGAGGATGCACACAGAACAATGATCCTGAAGCCAGCATGAACAAAACCAGCTGTTCATCCTTAGCAGTACAGCATAAGGGAGCTGCTGCTGTGGTGGTCTGGGAAGCAGGGACTGCAGCACTGACTACCACCTGTCTCTGTAGAGCCACTTAAAACCTGGAAACAGACTAAAAACCATCAGTATTATGGCCTTTTACAGCAGCTTGTGCAGAGGGAAGCTGTGGATAGAGTTACTTGTTCCACCTGCAACTCTTTTGTAGCCTTGTTTCAAAAGGAGTCAACTCTGCAACTCAGAAATGAGAGAAATCCCTAAACTGTGAATCTGCTGGAGACAGGAATAGAAAATAAAAATCAATATTCTTGCAGCTGCTGAAATCTGACACCCTCCAACATCACCTAACATTTCACCTATGGTAGTTAACAAAATCACTGAGCCATGACAGCTGGAAGTCACAGCCAAAAATAAACCACTGTGAAAGAATCATCTGGATGTACAGTTGCATGAAAGAGAGCAATCACCACAAATTGGGAAAAAATCAAAACAGACACCATGCTGGACAGCTGCCCCAGTCACTTAAAAACCCAGATGGAACTCATCTAGCCTTAGGCAGGGGATGGGATGGAAAAGAGGCACTGGAGGGAAACAGACAAGCTGGAATACGTGTGAGGAAGGGAAAGACAAGGAGGGTGATCATCAATTAGCCTAAGGACAAGGGCCTACAGCCCACGTGTTCTTGCAGTGATCACATATGGCCTCTCAGCAAAGGCCTGAGCAGCTGCACAGGTGATTTCACTACACCACCACACACTGCAGCTTCACATGCTCCTCTGCAGTCTGAGCAGAACTCATGTCCTGCTTTCAGTGACAGCCTACCTTAAACTCAGAAAAACAGGAGGCCAGGGACTTTGGCCAACTAAATTCATTTCATCAATGAACTCTTAGTAGGACAGTAGTTTAAAAGTTTATTTTATTCCCTGAATATGGCACTGATGCTTGCCTCAGATTTCAGTCTTACAATGAAAACTAAGCATGGCAACAGCACTTTACTAAATTATTTTTCCACCCAAAACTACTCTCATTGTAAAATGGACCACACTTCCTTTTACTGAGTACAGCCACCTTCATTACTCCTACCAGGTAATCTGAATTGTCCCGTTCTCATCTCAAATACATTTGACAGGTTGAAAACAAAGGCAGCAAGCAGGATTTGTTCAAGTTTTAATTTATTTTGAAAGCTGAGACAGAACAAACAAATTGGCTGGTTCTGAATAAAATATGCATAATAAACAAACCTAGATAGTCTGTTATCATCTATCAGCATGCAATCACACCTCTTCTTTAGTATCCTAAAGGTTAGGATGCAGACTTGCATCAAAAGTGAGTATAAAAATTCAGCTTTTTGAACAAGCTACTTCCAAACTACCTCACAATTGTCCATTCAGAAAAAACCAAAAACCATTAGTATGTATTTTCCAGGGAGGAATACCATAAGAGAGTTCTAAGAAATGCAGTATCAGACTTTTCCCTCTTTTTTTTTTTTTTTTGAATTGTTATTAAAATTAAAGGGAAAACAGCCTTTGGAATTTTCACTCATTAGTATAGTCCTGAGAGCATTATACAATACATTAAGCTGAACAAAGTATTCTACATAGCTCCTTCAGCAGAAGCCTGTAACAGATGTCACTTTAAAGCCAGATTTCTGCAGAAAACTTCATTTATTCTCTGTAGCAATGTACCAAGAGAAAGCTGCATCATGTGGCCAGACACACAAGTTAAGCAGGACACTGGTCACATGGGTGGGGCACACTAGGAACTCAAAGCAATTGAGATTCTGTCTTTCAGTTCAACCTCAACACACCATGATGGCTTTGGATGCACCATGAATTTGAGGTAACCTTGATCAATAAACTGCTGCAAAAACCACGTTCAGAAATCAGTTTGTGTATGTTGGGATACTTGAGCTTTTCTTCAGAGCAGCTGAATGCTTTTACAGCAGAGTAAGCACACACACTGCCAAAGCTGTTTCCTGAGCATGGGTATCTACTCCTGGGGCTGAAGCATCACTGACTCTAACTCTTACTCGATGTTTTGTTTTGAATGTTCCCAGAGTGTCCATACGGCACAGGAGACACATTTCAATCATGAAAAATTACTGTTCCACAAGGCCTCACGTTCTGTGTAACTTCAGATCAGTCTTAACCTGCAAAACCCTGCAGTTATCAATTTTAGGGGCATCTGTGAAAGCTTTCTTTCCTTTATTGATCTTTCTGCTTTGTTGGATGAGCTGCCCACCGACACAGTCACCTAGTGGCAGAACTCTGTGACACTTTTGCTTGTTCTCTCACTATAATCAAAGAGTTCAGAAATGTTTAGTAGAAACAGGCTTGTGACATGAATTGAGGCAAAAAAGGGAAGAAAACTATTTACTTTTATTTTTTTCTGCTATAGTTGCCAATTGAAAACTAAGGTGAGACATACAAGGAATAGGCACTATCAAACACTGAAATACTTTCTGTCAGGACAGAACTGCTCTCTCATCTCTCCTACAAAGAAAGGCTCAGAGGATGGGGATTGTTCAGCCTGAAAAAGAGAATGCTTTGGGGTGACCTAATTGTTGCCTTCCAGTACCTGAAAAGAGCCTAAAAGAAAGATGAAGAGACTCTCTACAAGGGCCTAGAGTGACAGAACAAGGGGGAATGGATTTAAATGAAAGAGAGTAGGCTTAGATAGGATACTAGGAAAAAATTCTTCCCTGTGAGGGTGATGAGGGCCCAGCACAGGTCACCTAGAAAAAGTGTGAATGCCCCATCCCTGAAGAAAACCATTCAAGGCCAGGTTGGATGGGGCTCTGAGCAACCTGGTCTAGTGGAAAGTGTCCCTAGCTAGGGCAGAAGGATTGGAATTGCATGATCCTGCAGGCCCCTTTCAACCCACACCATCCTATGGTTCTATAAGCTCAAAACACAACAAACTCATTAGAAACAGCCAGCAGAGATACAAAAGACAAGAGGATTATTACTGTACAGGGGTCATAACCACTGTAAGATCCTATCACTGAAATGCCTCCTCACTGCAAATGAAGGACTAGCTCACAGTTCCAAGCCCTTTAACAATAACCACCCAGTCTGGAGACATGAAACAGCACTAATTCAAAAAAATCAGTTCCACATGAATTCTTTCCCAGCCCTAATTACACAGGGCTTCCAGGACATTTTTACTGTATCAGGCATACATAGAAATTCACTTAATCCTGATGAAGAGCCCTCAGAGAGATTGCACCTAATATCCTCGACAAGAGAGGCTCAACTTCACCCTGCCAAGATAATGAATGAGCTCCCTGCCACGGCACACAGCACAATGACAATAGAGATCAGCACTGCTCTTATCAGCACGCTGCACCCTCCAGCAGCTCTCCACCACCTAAACCAGCCAGAGCGCATCAGATCAAATCCTGCCACTGGAATCTCCATTCCCAGAGCTACAGACTAGCTAACCTGCAGCTTTTCTACCATTTGAGACAAAATAAACCAGAGAAATGACTGGATCTTCTGGGCAGTGGTACCCACCTTGTCCTTGAAGATATGTGGGTTTTGATAGATGAAGTCGCGATAGCTCTCCGTACGGACTTTATCCTGGCAGTCAAAGAACAAACAGGGTTCACTTTTTCTGCTTAGGTACAGCAGAAAGTTCAAAAATGCTGAACAACTTGCTTTCCAGCTTGGCTACAGATGCTTTGCACATGCTGTACTTACATGGGCACTGCAATCATGACACTTCTGTATGATAATATTGCAGAATTTACTGCAGCAAATGAAGCCAGTTGCCTCAGCTGGAGGAAAAATAAGGAACTATTTTATGATTTCCTGATTCTGCCTTTTCTTTTGAATGTTTCAAAGATCTTAACACCTGTTCATCACTATCAAGGAACAGCAGTAATAGAGTGACAATATTAAACCAACTTAAATAGAAAATTGTGAACATTTGAATCACGTGCTCATAAAATGTTTTGTATCATTTTGTTCTCTGACACCCCTGTGACATGGAGATTTCTGTAAAAAAAAAGTTATGCATCAAATTAACTTGGTTTTACTTCTGAACAAGCTGCAGATTTGCAATCCTGATGGCAAGCTAGTAGTGAAAGCTATACAGCCCATTTGATGAAAGTCCAACACAGTAAATAAGTTTGATTGAAATACAAACAGGGCCAGAGAAGCTGCAATATTTTCAAGCCTAGAACAAAACATATACAGTATCTTAGTATAAAAAAGCCTGCAGCATAGCTCAGTTTACCTGCAAGGTAATCTGTTAAAACATTGATTCTCTTAACATGCATCAGCAGGTACACAAATTGACAGCCAAGTATAGGCTTTGGAGTTACTGTCACAGTTCAAGTGTTAGAGACAAATAAAAAAATCAGCAATTTTTTGTCTAGTGTTAAAAATGCTGAAGTATAAAATCCCAGTACTTTTACTAAATCTAGGGGATTTTTCTACTACAGCAAGTTAAGAATTTCTAGAAATAACAGAGAACAGAAATTTTCTACAGTGAGAAAGAACAAAGTCTATTTTAATAAAAGAAAAAGATCAAAAACAGTGACAGGAACATTTTTATGATAATAAAAATTTTGGAGACAAAAAATTATTTTAAGGCTTGAAAATCCTAAAATCCAGCTCTATGTGTAAAAGTACAATCACACACACAACCCAAAGAAGCAGCCGGGGTTTATTTTAGAGAATTCTGCTTTAAAATCCTGCATAATTAATGGTAATAACAGAACCCTGACCCTTTAAAACCATATTGGTTTGCTATGATGTTCAGAGCAACTATTTTTAGTACTTCAACTACTGCAGTATATACTAGGATTTGCTGGGAGGACCAAAGAAGTGTAAAAATAAATAATCAATTGAGAAAGCAGCCAGCTGGAAAGCTTTCAGCCTTGCCTCCTGCCCCTCACATGGCTTCAGCACTGCCCCAACTCAAAGCAGCCAAGCACTCTGGGATTCTATTCACCAATCCCCTTCTCCACTCAACTTTTCCATGTAATGCTTTCTTGGTTTAAGTAAAATGGTGAAAAAAATTATTAAGATGACAGCCAAGAAATTCTCAAACAAAAAGGTAGAGTAAGGGAAACACCAGTGACTCGGCAAGTGTGAAGTAACAATGTTCTTGCTCCACCTCTCAAGTGTGTGCAGACAAATACCCCAAACTGAAATGTTGTCTTACCACTGCCAGGCATAAGGACAAAAAAGGTTTCAGAAATGGGCTTACATTCAGACAGCAAGACTGCTTTCTTAAAAATGTTCATGTAGTAAGCCGCTATATTTATGTAAATAAGGTAAACAGGAAAAAACCCAAAGTGAATGCCTTGCATAAAGAACAAATTTCAATGTGCACACAATAAAAGCAATCCTTATCCTACGTTTTGGAAAGTCAAAAGTCTTCTTAAATGCATTCTGACAAACATACCCTTAAATCAGTAAAATACAATTTTGTACCAATCTCCTTGCGCAGAGATGCAGATTTACTGTACACTTTATTTGCCAACAGAAAGGCTTCCTCATCCTCTACCTACATTATCTCAAATGACAGCTTTATAAAGCTGTAAAACCAAACACCTATCTTTTTATTTATCTTCAAGTTACATTGCAGTTGTATTTCTACAGACCATACATTTCAGAAAACATTCTTCTAGTTCTGCAGCCATCTCTGTGCTTCTGTAAAATCTCCTCCCCTTAATAATAACCTCCCAGTCACACTACTCTTAACACATATTCATGTGTATTTCTGCATTGGGGCCACTAAATGATTTACAAAGCTGAAAGCTTTATATGCTAGCTGCAGGCACAAATTCACTTCACAGCTCTGTATTCTGCCTTGACTTTAGACAGGAATTTTTATTTATTTATGCCTTAAAATGATAAAACTGCTTATAACTCTCACAACTATGACATCTTCTCTGAAAGGAAGCATTAAGACATTTTAATTTACAAGTTAATTTTAAGCTGTTGGGCTTTCTGCTTGTTTTTTCTTATTTTAAAGTTAAAAGGGCATACATAGGTTTGCCTTTGAGAATTTTGAGCATAAACTTTTTTTAATCTTTAGCATATGAAAGGAGCTGCTCCAGCATGTTCATGAACGTGACACTTCATTGTCATGCTATCAATACACCAAACCATGCACAAGTAACATTTTCTGTTTACAAAGTGCAAGAGAAAACCACAATATTTGAGAAATGGTCCTGCCTAAGAAATTTCAATTATAAGGAAAACGTAAAACTGAAGAAAAATATTCACTGTCTGTATTATGTTTTATCCTTCATGTTTTAAACAACAGGAAAAAGCTGCTTTTGGCAAGGTAGGGCTGTGGCACAGGTATTGTACTATCAAGCATAACTGTAAATGATTTTCTGCTCCTGACCCTTCCTGTAAATAGAGCTTACACAAAGGAAATAAAACTGAAAAATGATCTCTTAGCCTAAGTACCACCAAAAAACCTCTCCTGGACAGAAGGGGTTAAAAATGCAGCTGCTCTGCAGTATATTTATGGGCACACAGCCCACTTCATTCCACCTCTCCTCTTCAGCCCTAGGAAGGTGCAGTGGCGATGACTTTCTGACCTTTAGCATCTCCTCGTGTATCCCATAATGCCCATAGGAGCTGAAGTAAACGCCATCCTCGTCCTCCTGAAGGTCTGCAATGGTGCTGCACGACGAGCTGCTCCTGACATCTGTGTTCATCACCAAGTCCTGAGCAAATTGTCTGTAATCAGTTTGAAATATACCCTTGAGACGTGTTTATGGGACCACGGCAAGGAGGCTGGGCAGGGGGGAAGGCCTTGGGAGAAGCAGGAATGAATGCAGGCTGCCCTGGGGCTGGGCAACAGCAGCAGCAGCTTTAGGTGTGCACATCCTCCCTCTGCAGGCTCCTGGCGGCTGCTGCAGCCCCCCCCCGGCAAGCCCAGCTTTCTGCTGACAGCGAGCAACTATCAGCAGTGAAATATTGGGGAGTAGTTTCTATTTTTAAGGCAGAAGTATCTATTTTGAACTTGCTGGCATAAAAGCTAGCACTGCAGTGTCAAGGTGTTTCAGGCTGTGTAATGCAGATATGGACTAAACACAAAGAGCACAAGAACTGCAGCCCACACAACACTGGGTGACTACTGGAAGGGAGAAGGAAGCATTTGAAAACTGAGGCATTTGGGTGAAAAGAAAGAAAGAGATTAAAATTCAATTTATTACTTGAATTTTATGCTGCTTATTTTCCCTCCTCCCTGCTCTTGCATTCCTTCAACACGTAAAGAAAGGCTGAGAGAGTTGGGATTGCTCAGCCTGGGGAAAAGAAGCCTCCAGGGTGAACCCACTGTGCCTCTTAGTTCCTAAAAGGGCTACAAGAAATATGGACAGGGACTTTGGACGAGGACAAATGGCTTTTAAACCCAAAGACTGTAGGTTTAGACTGGATATTAGGATGAAATTTTTTACTGTGAGGGCAGTGAGGCCCCAGCACAGGGTTCCCAGAGCAGCTGTGGATGCCCCTGGATCCCTGGAAGTGTCCAAGGCCAGGCTGGATGGGGCTCTGTGCAACCTGGGAGGTGCTCCTGTTCAGAACTGGATGAGCTTTAAGGTCCCCTCCAACTCAACCATTCTGTAATTCCATGTTCTCATTCCCCAAAGCAGGTCTGATGACAAAATACACAAATCAAGAGGTTTATCATGAAAACACTATTAGACATTAACAAGCAGATCATACTACACCCACAATGAAGAGAAAAAGCAAACACACTTCAGCCAGACAACTTTCCTCCAGGGTCTACAGTCCAACAGCAACAGAAGCTGCATCCTAGACCACCCCAAAGCCTCTGACACTCACCTTTAACAGTGACCATACTTTCTTAAATGGGAACTTCACATATAGAAACTGTAGGGAACAGTCTCATTACCAATATCTTCCTTAGAGAAGAACAAAACTGAAAATATTCACTCCTGATATTTCAAATACCTCCCTGCTCAGCTACTTTGGATGGGGAGGAGAACATGGTAAGGGATTTTGTATTGCAATTTTGTCAGTTTCAGAAACTTCCTATATTTTTTTACACAGAAATGGTCTGGATCTTTTTTTAATACTGCTCTTTACCACAGTACTTTGCATTTTCTTTACTTTCATACAAATATCTACATGATACAATTTTAAACTTTCATAAAATGGATTCTGTGACAATTACGTATAATTAGCACTGTGTGAGATTTAAATGATTTAATTCAAAATTATTTAAGCCAATAGTTCCTCTAATATATGCATGCAACACAAGCACCAAAGAAATTCCAAAGACAGAGCTGTCCTGCTGGCTTCTTAGTCAAGAAAAAAGATAAGTAAAACCAAAAGCCATCACCTCCAAGGAGGTGACAGATTAAAAAACTCAGTATAGACAAGCTGTGCTCTGAAATCCCTAAGTTACATCTAATGCTAGAGGTGATCTGATTTATGGAAATGTCACTGTCATTATTTCACAGAGGTTTACCTGAAAGGGAGCAGGTGGAATATTCTGTGCAATAACCTCCAGCACGAACCACTGAATAACAGCATTTACACTACTACAGTGCAACTGACTCCTCTGTCCATAATTTAAAACTGTGCTGCTTCATCAGATCTACATCTGGATATTTTTGCTGCCAGCTGACCTCTGCTGAATTGAAGAGGTTGCATTGAGAAAGAAAAATTAAAGGCTCCCTCTTACAAGAGCAGATAAATTGATATGCTTACTTTAAAAAAAAATCTGTAAGCCTCACTGAAGTTTAGAGAGCTCAAAAGAAATTGCTACTGATAACCTGCAAGGGTTTTTTTTCTTTTAAATGAAAATGAATGGAACACAATAAAGCAAAAAGACACACAGAAAATACCCCCAAGTTTTTAAAGCACAACGATAAATTTCCTTAATTCTTGCTGTTTATGATCAATTAAAGCATAGAGATACCAGAAAAGCACTGTGTGCAAAATTCAAACTCACCTGAAGACAAAATGGATCCTTTTTGACATAAATAATTGTTCACAGCTGAGGGGATTTGAATACATTAAATATTCTGGTGTACTTAGTTACCTGTAGCTCCAAGTGTGTACTGTCAAAATGTACAACAAAAACTCAAATCTGTTTACAACACAAGGGTTTTCTGATTAACTTCTCACCCAAAAGAACGTGAATTATTTTTCCAAGTCTCTTAAATATAATTTCAGTTCCTCAGTGCCCAGTCAGTGTGATCTCACGCTTGTAGGGGATTTAAATGAAGTTTATATTTTGTGTTATCCATGAGCATCACCAATCCATATGCAGACCTCAAGACTTAGAAGTAGCTACAGGGATGTCCTGACTGATAGTGAAATCAAAAGTAGCTGAAAAAAAGCTGATTTATTAATTCCACTGAGAGTTTCTCCAAACTGCAAATGAACTCTACTAAAACTAACTGTTTGAAGCCAATTCTGAACATCTCTGGAGTTCTGTATTTAATTTGCCAGTCTCTCTCTCCTCTCCAATGTGTGCATCCTCAGTGTTGAAATTCCTATCTAAAGAACTAACAGAAAGGTATCTCAAAAACAAAGAGCAATCTGAAGGAAAAAAACCTGAGTGATGTGCTTGCTTAGCTCTCCTAAACATACTTTGTCCTTTCAATCTGTGCAGGTTTTTGTGCAGTTTTTACTAACCACTACAAGACATTTACTAACCATCTACAACAGACAAGTCAAACCTACAGTCCCACCCCAAGGCTTATTTCATAGTTACATTCTACTACTTCCTTCCATTTCTATTTGTCTTCAAACATGAACATCTTCTATAAAACACATCAAACAAAAACAGCCCAAAACTTCAGTTCAGACACTTACTTCATTTTCTGAAGATCATCTTGTGCTCTAGCCAAGGCTGCTTCTGCAGCTCTGGCTCTCTGTTCCGCATGTTTTAATTGTTCCAGGAGCACCATGCTGTCACTTAAGCCATTAGAAGGCAAAACTTTTACAGGTTCACAAAGATCTTCTATGTCTGATGAAACAGGGAGGAAAAAGAATACCTACCAATCATGTTTCTGATCTGTTTGCAGCAGATCATAAACACTTCATGCTCTTTCTGTCTTTGGATGCTTTGTACAAGCTGGTTGTTTTACAAAAGGCACAACTGAATTTGACAGGGCTAACTACAAAACACAAGCCTAGGCAGAAGAAGCAAATATGCTAGAAGCAGGGTCTAAGTTAAGGCAAATAAATCCAGAATTCAGGCTTCCTTAAATACCAGTGTTTGATTATTTCTAGAAGGGATATTTGGTTTAGATATAATTAAATTAGATATAATTAGTATGTGGACTTTCTCAGACACATAAATCAAGTAACAGTGACAGTGCTTTACAGATCACAAACTCTAACAATACCACATTTACCCCAAAATGCAGGAGCCATACTGAAGCAGTTATTTACCAAACTGAAGAAGGAGATCATCTTCAAGTTCTGGTTTCAAATATTCCTCTCCTTCCCAAGGCAGTGGGCTGCTGAGAGAACTCAAATATGCCCCAGTTGGTTTCTAGACAGGAGAAGAACATGTACACTAAGTTTCCTTGAAAACACCAACACTTCAATTTCATTCAAGAAAACAAGGCAATCTTTCACACAGTAAAATATGCAGGGTATTATTGAAGGAGCTTCGTAGCAAAGGCTGGGAAAGCCCAGGCAGCTCCAGGACCAAGAAATTCTGTGCAAGCAGTAACAGATCTTGAAGGATACCTGCAGGATTGCACTGCTCTCAGCAACCAAGTCCACTCAGGTGTTTGGCTAATCAAAAAATCCAAGATACTAATCCTGTCAGGTTCTTACATGAACAGTGCTGTAGGAACAGAAGGCAGAAACACTGTATTGTCTCTCCTGTTTCCATCCAGTTAATATTTGGTTAAGAAAAGAGAAGTCAGTTTTGGACTCCAGCTTTTGCCTTTCTGTGTTTACACAGTTATGCATTAAATAACTACTCGAGGATTTAAGATTGGAAGACTGAAGTAAAAACTACTTAGTAAGATAAGATGGTATTGAGTTTTAACCTAAACTTTAAGGGAATAATGAAGGAACAAAGTCACAAAACACACAAAATATATGGAAGCCTATCTTAAAACTGTAGGTTCCCACTGACTCAGGTATAACTTTGGCAGAGTTTTAAGCTCTGTAACTTGAGAGATCAGCTATTGTCCTTACTAAGTAGGGGTCTGGCCAGCTCATACCCTCAGGAAAGGTTTTTACATCAACACACATGCAAGGACTGAGAAACTTCAGTTCTTGAGAAGTGAACCCATTTCTGAAGTGAGACAGCAGAGTCAAAGGCCCACAAAACCTGAATAGAACAAGATGATACTACACAGCATGGAGGCTTTATGCAAATCTCAACATCCCCTTCTGAAAATAAAATTTCACATTAGTTACATATATTTACAATTAAAACAGACCAACAGCTACTTTAATTCCCATGATTTCTTTTTCTAAAACTTCAATACAAAATCTCACACAATTATTAGAAATGGGCAAACTGAAAGCACATCACTATTCTCAGAGTCAGAAAAAAGAAGTAGTAGGTGCCACACCTACCTTTAATCTGACAAAGTTTATTAGTTTAATGTATCCATAAAAATCGAGTCCTGAGTGGAAAAAAAAACAAAGAGAGCATTTGTATTACAGAAAAGACCACATGTTTTAGAGTTATGTGAATACTAATTACCTGTTCAATTGGTAATTGTTTCAAACTTCCCCTTGGTTGTACATCACTATCTCGTGCACTCTTCCTATCTTAAGTTTGCCATCTGTGTTTTTCTTCTCTTTAGGGCTAACCCAGGAAAATCCTCACCCTCAGGGCAAATACATTTGCCACAAATTAAGAATGGAACACATCTAAACGGGAACTATGGACAGGGATTTCATCCATTGGGCAAGCAAGTACATCAGGACAGCCTCTCTTATCTCCTACCAGCTACCTTGATGACATTTTAGGCTGCTGTGCTCCCCTGTTCATATTCTTAGCTTTCTGCTTAAAAGAATGTAAACTGATACTACTCACCAAGAATACCCACCAATATTGATTTAAAATTGCCACCCTGGCAAAAGTAATAGTAGTTTAACTGTGTTCTCTCCCCAGGAACAGCAAAGATAAACTCAAAATACTTTTTCTTGGATTTTAGACAGAAAACAGACCAGACTAGATCTTACCATATATAATGACTAGTTCAAGTGACAGCCAACCTTAAACTTGACTAAAAAGAATTTAACAGACATGGGAGGGAAAGCCTTCCTGTGATCACCTGAAGGACACAAGCCATGGGGCTCTGCTAAATCCTGAGCCCAACAACAGTATCACTGGTCAGGCAAGAGCTCCCAGCAGATCAGATCAGATCAGATCAGATCAATCATGCAGTGTCTGGTTCAGGTCAATCAAGTAGGCAGTGAGGAATCAGCAAAAGCCAGCAAAGATCAATCTCACTTTTGTCACTGGTTGAGAGCTTTACCGGTAGAAAAGGCATGCAGGAAGCAGCCAGCATAAAGGAAATTTATAAGCATTTTTCTACAATAGCTCATCTTATTCGATCTTGGAAGCTTCAGCTGTGAACCATGAGATCAGATAGAAACAAATTAATATTTGCAATTTATTTTAAATGAGACACTCATACACAAAAGGAAATGACACATCATGAAAAAAACTTACCATGTTTCTGGATCACATCACTAACATCAAACTGATGCTCTGTTTTGCAGTGGGAGAACACAGCTTCAGCAGAACTAAACAACCTGTAAATAACAAACTATTAAATATGCAATATTGACACATTAAGTTCCAACTTAGGAGTGCTATATGCTCTGTTCTGACTTACTGGGGAATTCAGAACACATTTCCTGCCTTTGAGAAAGGATGACCAGGCACTGGCTCACATGCCTCACAAAGCTTTTACCTTGTTTGTCAAACATTTTGAAACAAAAGCCAGGGAACACAAAAATTCTGTTTGATAAAACCACAGATCCTGTTAACTTCCAAACACTGTCTGAGAGCAAAGCCTGCGTTAAAACCTGAGATCTAAAAACCACACCAACACAAGGTGGGTGGGGCAGTTTGATATGGTACATCGAAATAAAAACTCTCATCTCTATACTGGCCATGGGGAAAAGACGAAAGAGAAAAGGAGAAGAGCCTCCACGCTGCTTCAGCACGAGGGGAGGGGATTATTACCACGTTCCTCCCTCCTTCAGTCCGAATCTAACACACGCCTGGCTCCACAGAGCCGTGTATGCGATCAGCACTCTACAGAGCGAGGCCACAAAGCAGCGATTCCCGATCCCGATCCCGATCCCGATCCCGCTCCCGCGGGCCGAGCCCGGCCGCTCGCAGCGCAGCGCAGCGCACCCGGAGCAGCGCGCTCCTCACGGGGCCCCGCGCTCCCCGTCCCCTCACCTGTCGCAGAAGAGGCAGCGGGTCTGCTGGGCCACGGCAGCGCCGCCCTCCTCCTCCTCCTCCTCCTCCTCCTCGTCGTCCCAGGCGCCCTCGCCGTCGGACAGCTCGGGCATCTCCTCCTCCTGCTCAGGCTCCATGGGATCCATGTCCCGCCGCCGCCCCGCGCGCGCCGCTTCCGGCAGCGGGGACGGAGCGGGGCCGCGCGCGCCCCCTGGCGCAGCCTCCGGCCGCGGCCGCGCTGAGGGGCCGGGCCGGCGCCATCTTGCGGGAGAGAGGGGCAGCGGTACAGAGGGAGGGCGGGACCGTGCTTCAGGCACGGCCCCGTCCCTCGGTGTGAAAAATGCACGTATTTTATGATTGGGTTTTCGCAAATATTGAAATTAATATTATATGTGTTGTGTTAGAAAGTGATGCTGTATTAATTCTCTTAAGTACTGTGTTAAATATAGTGTTAGGTTATAAAAAATGTTCAAATAGAAACTGTGCTATGTAGAATAGTTTTTTTTAAAGAAAGGACTCGCAGCGAGATAGCAGCCACAGGACACCTAATCTTTCAGAGAAAAAGAATTTATTGCCCTCTTATCAGAAGAAACGAACTTCTTCCCGGCCTCGAAGGCGCTGTTAGGGTTCGGAGGAAGAAGTTGACACTGACTACACAGAATCCTGTATTTGAATGGAATTTATGCATCGTGTATGAAGTGTATGAATATGCAACAGGCTGTTGCTTTTAAGGGTTAATCCTCTGTTAACGTGGGTCCTTTTTCAGGCTTATTTTGTCCAGAAAAAGGTACCCGGACGTCTGTAACTCTTTGTCTCTATTGTCTCACATTGTCCTAATTCAAATTGTCCAAATTATCATTACTCTAATTGTATTACTACTTTTATAACCATTTTATTACTATTAAACATTAAAAATTATAAAAACAAGTGATTGGCGTTTTTCACACTCAGCCATCGCCCCTTCCGTCAGCCATGGATCCGTGCCTCAGCCATGGCCCCTTCCCTCAGCCAAGGCCCTTTCCCTCAGCCATGGCCCCTTCCTTCAGCCATGGCCCTGTGCCTCAGCCATGGCCCCTTCCCTCAGCCATGGCCCCAACCCTCAGCCATGGCCCCGTGCCCCAGCCATGGCCCCGACCCTCAGCCATGGCCCTGTCCCCCAGCCATGGCCCCTTCCTTCAGCCATGGCCCTGTGCCTCAGCCATGGCCCTGTGCCTCAGCCATGGCCCCTTCCCTCAGCCATGGCCCCTTCCCTCAGCAATGGCCCCACCCCTCAGCCATGGCCCCGTGCCTCAGCCATGGCCCCTTCCCTCAGCCATGGCCCCTTCCCTCAGCCACGGCCCCGACCCTCAGCCATTGCCCCTTCCCTCAGCCATGGCCCCAACCCTCAGCCATGGCCCTGTGCCTCAGCCATGGCCCTGTGCCTCAGCCATGGCCCCGTCCCTCAGCCATGGCCCCATGCCTCAGCCATGGCCCTGTGCCTCAGCCATGGCCCCGACCCTCAGCCATGGCCCCGTCCCCCAGCCATGGCCCCTTCCTTCAGCCATGGCCCTGTGCCTCAGCCATGGCCCCTTCCCTCAGCCATGGCCCCAACCCTCAGCCATGGCCCTGTGCTTCAGCCATCGTCCCGACTCTCAGCAATTGCCCCTTCCCTCAGCCATGGCCCCGTGCCCCAGCCATGGCCCTGTGCCTCAGCCATCGCCCCTTCCCTCAGCCATGGCCCCTTCCCTCAGCCATCGTCCCGACTCTCAGCCATGGCCCTGTGCCTCAGCCATGGCCCCTTCCCTCAGCAATTGCCCCTTCCCTCAGCCATGGCCCCGTGCCCCAGCCATGGCCCTGTGCCTCAGCCATCGCCCCTTCCCTCAGCCATGGCCCCTTCCCTCAGCCATCGCCCCTTCCCTCAGCCATGGCCCCTTCCCTCAGCCATGGCCTCTTCCCTCAGCCATGGCCCCGTCCCCCAGCCATGGCCCTGTGCTTCAGCCATCGCCCCAACCCTCAGCCATTGCCCCTTCCCTCAGCCATGGCCCCTTCCCTCAGCAATTGCCCCTTCCCTCAGCCATGGCCCCTTCCCTCAGCCATGGCCCCATGCCTCAGCCATGGCCCCTTCCCTCAGCCATGGCCCCGACCCTCAGCCATGGCCCCGACCCTCAGCCATGGCCCTGTGCCTCAGCCACGGCCCCATCCCTCAGCCATGGCCCCAACCCTCAGCCATGGCCCCTTCCCTCAGCCATGGCCCCGTCCCCCAGCCATGGCCCTGTGCCTCAGCCATCGCCCCGACCCTCAGCCATGGCCCTGTGCCTCAGCCATGGCCCCGTCCCTCAGCCATGGCCCCATGCCTCAGCCATGGCCCTGTGCCTCAGCCATGGCCCCGACCCTCAGCCATGGCCCCGTCCCCCAGCCATGGCCCCATCCCTCAGCCATGGCCCCGTCCCTCAGCCATCGCCTCGCAGGAGGTGGTGGGGTTGCTCCGCGTTCCAGCGCGGAGCAGGAATCCCGATGTCCGCGCCCAGATTTTGGTGTCTTGCAGACGGCGTGGCTGCCATGGGAGGGTTAAAGGGAACAGCACGCGCTTTTAAATGTCAGTTTTTAAATAAGGTCGAGTGACTGACAGAACCACAGAGTCACAGAAGCGATGAGGTTGGAGAAACCTCTGAGGTCATCGAGTCCGACATGTGGTGACTTGACATTTTGGAATCAAAAAATGCAGTCCAACAAATTTTATAAAGAGTTTTCTCACTACCAAATATGCTCTTGAGTCTCCAGTTTGTAAGTATTTCATTTACTTGCTTGCATAAATGCATCACAGAAGCTCTTCATCAAAACTTTATTTTATCGGTTTCTCTCCCCCTTTTCCACTATGCTGTTTTCTGATACAATATAAGCCTTGACCCAAAAGAACTTGATAAAATAAGAAGAAAAAATGTATTCATGCAGAAGATAGACAGGAGCAGGAAGGAGATATCTAAATCTATGTCTTACAAAGATCTGTGATTATTTGCATCTCTTACAAACTGGTCCTTTAAATCTGAGAAGAAAAATGGTAGGTTCATCTGATGTTACCTAAACATCAAACACCACCTGGTCAGCCAGACTGCCCACAAAACTCAGATTCATTACCCAGTGTGCAACAAGCCAATAATGCACACTTGAGAGATGTCGATTATTTATTTTACAGTTGCACAAGCCTGGGTGTTATTCCACAAATAAAGCACACAAACTATCAGAACTTTTATTTATATGTTATACACTATTTACACATTTCAGCAAAAGAATTAGTGTTCATTAGCCACAAGTTACATAGTTCCCTTATTAATTAGTATTTTATCTCCTATTTGTTTAAAGATTCTCCTCCTCCTCATGTTGTTAGGCTGTGTGCTCACTCTTTATTTGAGTTGGTGGTTTCTTGGGTTGGTGTTTTGAGTCCATGATCTTCCCCCTCTGGAATCACCTTTTACCCAGCTGGAACTGATGGCAGCACAGTTGCTGAGTTGTCTTTATTAGTTTCTTCCTTATCTTGGGGGTTCTGCCATATGTCCTTCTGGCCCATAAATTCTGTATTCTCTGTGTGCGCTATCAGGGGTATGTCCTTCTACCCAAGCTTTGACCTCCCCCCAGGGCTGAGATCACTGAAGCATTTCCACCCCTAAACCTTAACAAGGTCATTCTACCAACAAGTAATTGGTTTTTCTAACACCTGGAGATCCCTTAGAGCTTGTTAGTGGTTCTCCCACCAATTAGATCTCCATTCTTGTTGGTTAGTCTTGAAGGTATGCAAAGATCAAACGTTACAGCACATCCTTTCCTAAGGAAATTTTACATATTCCACATTTTGCAACAAGACTATGGCACTAAGTGCCACATTCAGTCTTTCCTTAAACACCTCTAGGGAGAGTGACTCCACCACCACCCTGGCCAACCCATTCCAATGTCTAGTCACCCTTTCTATGAAGAAATTCTTCCTAATGTCCTTTTTAACTGAGACCTCATTAAAATGCAGAAGCTAGAAAGTGGTTAAAAAACAATATAGAAAACCAAAGCTTGAAGCTTATTGCTTGAAGAACACAGCTAGCACCTGATGTTCCAGTTTGGTTACTGAAGCTCCTTCATTTTCTCTGTATTTTGTGCCTGACAGAAACACACATCTCTTTAGAAAGAATGTGCTGGTTCCCATGGTTCTCCTAAGCAGGATGTGGTAGGGGAAATGTTGAAGCTGGAATTTTTACAATTTGTACCCTCAAAGTGTCTAAGTTCATGTCTGTGCTACTACAAATATTTCCAAAAATAAGGAAATTACTATTTCACCTGGAACCTGACTACCTTATATAATGGCGGGAGCAGAGATGAGCTCTGCATCCTGCTAGAACTGCTCTGAGTCAAGTGTTTGTGCAGTGTTTATTCCCTAACAGGACATACTTAAGAAATCTGCTATATCTCATTGCTGCTGTTAGTCAGCTGTGCCTCCCTAGGCATCTCACATTTTTAAATGACTGTCGCCCTGATTTTTTAAGATTTCTAAGTCTTCTGATGCTTACATTCTTGTAATGAACTTTCTCACACACTTTCTGTAAATAACTTTTTTTTTTCCATTCTTTTATGGAGGAGGAGAAATTTGATGGACTCTTGGTCTGTCCAGTGTCATTGGAGAGGTGGCACTGTCACCCTCCAATCCACTGTCACTTTTGGAAATCTATAAATGTTGGAGTCAGAAATTAAAAAGCCCTTTTTACCTTGAAAAGAGCAGCACGTCTGCGTCATGTTATTTTGTGTCCTATAGTGACAAATGCCATCTTGTACTTTTGGATCAAGTTGGTTATTTGTGAGTAGGTTAAAAAGTTAGTGAAGTTTGCAGGCCTGTGCGTTGGCACTTTGGTTCAGGAGATCGAACATACCTTTAAAAGCTGATTTGCCAAACTCCCTCACTTACTATGCATTGGTGCTCGCTGTGGTCACACGACACATCAAATGGGTTCCTTTTCCAAATGAAACTACCTGGCTGCTCCAGAGCTGCCATCACAGGAACAAATTACAGCTGATAGACTGAAGTGAAAATCTCAAAGGTACCAGGTATTGGATTTTCAGCACCACATGTTTTGCTACAATTTTGCCACACTGTTCCACAAGTTCAGACATGGCGATAGTTTCTTCCCTTTCCATCTAGTTTTTCATAAGAAGCTAATCTACATTACAGGTACATAAGTAAGTTTGCTGACCACACTAAACTGGAAGGAGCTGTCAACTCCCTTCAGGGCAGAGAGGCCCTGCAGAGAGACCTGGAGAAATCAGAGAAGTGGGCAATCACCAGCTGTGTGGAGTTTAACAAGGCAAAGCACCAGATTCTGCCCTGGGGATTGGGCAGGCCTGGCTGTGTGTATAGACTGGGGAACAAGAGAGTAGCACTGCAGGAAGGGACCTGGGGTCCTGGTGGATGGCAGGCTGAATGTGGGCCAGCCAGGAGGGCCAGGCCTGTCCTGGGGACATCAGCACAGCCAGGAGGGCCAGGCCTGTCCTGGGGACATCAGCACAGCCAGGAGGGCCAGGCCTGTCCTGGGGACATCAGCACAGCCAGGAGGGCCAGGCCTGTCCTGGGGACATCAGGCACAGCCAGGAGGGCCAGGCCTGTCCTGGGGACATCAGCACAGCCAGGAGAGCCAGGCCTGTCCTGGGGTCATCAGGCACAGCCAGGAGGGCCAGCCCTGTCCTGGGGACATCAGGCACATCCTCCCAGCCGGGCAAGGGAGGGATTGTCCTGCTCTGCTCTGAGCTGGAGCAGCCTCACCTCGAGTGCTGGGGCAGTTTTGGGTGTCACAATATGAGAAAGCCATGAAGCTGTGAGAGAGTGTCCAAAGGAAGGCCATAAGAATGGTGAAGGGTCTGGAGGGGAAGCCATGTGAGCAGGAGATGAGATTACTTGGTCTGTTCAGCCTGGACGAGA
Organism: Molothrus ater; assembly: GCF_012460135.2. Classification (NCBI taxonomy): domain Eukaryota; kingdom Metazoa; phylum Chordata; class Aves; order Passeriformes; family Icteridae; genus Molothrus; species Molothrus ater. Next base: position 2,185,809 of record NC_050483.2, on the reverse strand, counting down.
CTGAGGGGAGACCTCACTGCAGTTAAAACTTCCTCGTGAGAGGACAGGACTCAAGGAAACAGCATGAAACTGAGTCAGGGGGGTTTGGGTTGGATGTCAGGAAAAGGTTCTTCACCCAGAGGGTGGTTGGGCACTGGAACAGTGCAGGGCAGTGGTCACAGCACCAAGCCTGGCAGAGTTCAGGAAGCATTTGGACAGTGCTCTCAGACACATGGTGTGACTCTTGGGGTGATCTGCCCAGGACCAGAAACTGAACTTGATGATCCTGATGATCCTTCCAATTCAGAATTCTATGATTCTATGATACTTATTTTACAAAGGCTGACTCTGCTATATGTAGCTCTCAATGTAAGGGAAGGTACCAAGTGTTTGTTAATACATGTAAATCATTGCTCAACAGAGTGACAGCCAGCATTACCATCATCTTTGCAGCTTTTGGTCATTTGTAGAGGGGTGTAACCAAGGGTCTGATTGTCATTTCATTTTTAGAATGGAAATTCAGTAGTGTTTGCTGAGTATAAAAGCAAAGAGATTTGAATTGATTAGTAACAAATTAAAAAAAAAAAGAGTGGGATACAGGATTCAGGAAAGAAATGTGAAAATCTGATTTTACTTGTCTGGATTACAATTCCTGATCTCACAAGCTGTACTTGTGTATCTGTCCATATGCCTTTATTTTCCCTTTCACTCTCCTACCTCTCAAAGCTAACAAAGACTTTTAAGTGTGGTACTAATTAAACAGATTAGGCTTGCTTAGTTATAGGCAAATCCAGAGGGACATGAAAAACCTAAATTTGGAAACTGGTTTTAGATAAGACCAGAATGCCAAATTTGAAGAGGGTCTAACAGCTAATGAGTCAGACTCCTTCACAAATTTCATCCTGTACTTTTAAAAAATCCTATATCCATTCTGATTTCTGCAGGTATGAGAAGATACCACCAATCTTGCAAACACTACTTAGTGGTGTGAACTAAGTGCTTCTCATGGAATTTTTTTTCCTACATAGCAATTCAGTACTACCCAATGAATTAGAATTAGTGCAAAATGCTAGCAAAGTGCTGCATTCCCTTAGTGTACAGAGGAAATCTAGCCAAGTCAGATGCTCCTACCTTACACCCCTAAGTAGGATCTGATCCCCTGAAAGAAACAGAAGTGATGCAGAATGATAAAACACAGTTTCCCTCTACTGTTGCCCAAGCAGTTAGGAGCAGAAATAGATTTAACAGGCACTGCTCAGTCAGCAGCACCCAGGCTGATAGCAGCAAAAGCAGAAACAGCAGCTTCTTTGTGTCTGAGCGAAATTGTGCTCTCCCCACTCCCGCCCCCGAGGGGCAAGGGGTCACTGATTGCATAGTCTTTGCTCCATTGCACACCCTCAGCTATTGTGGAGTCCCCTCAGAGAGCACAGGCTGAATGTGCCACACAGCCTTGTAACCGAGCCTTCTTTTTTATTCTTCTGGGAATTAAGATTCTCATTAAATGTAAAGCACCTGTTTGTTTGGGTCACTGTACATAACGTGTTGGGTGAGGACTCTATGAAATCTGCAGCAGAAATATGTAACTTACACTGGTACCCATTGAAATATGATCATCTTTGTTACAATCTCCTAATCCTTGTAAAGGGATTTGCATGGTACAGGAAGATTTACAATGTAATGGATTACTATTTCATAATCTGGGCCAAGGGGAAGAAACTTCAAATATTTGCTGGGTTTTTTTACTGCATTTCAAACTTTTTTTCAGTTCTGGAAACACAACACTGGGGAGACTGTTGGAGGGTGTTCACACACAAAATATGGTATCCACACATCACTTGTTTCATCTGGATTTCCAAGCATGTGTAACTTTGTTCTCTACCTGCGTCACTTTTTTGTGGCTCCCGTGCTTGTCATAATTCAAAATCAAAGAAATATGTTAATAGAAATTGTGTTGGAAAAAAAAAGGTATTTTTTAACCAACTATTATTAAATGGCTATGACTTTACCCTGTGTAAAATATATTAGGAAAAAAAAAAGCAGATTTTTAAAGATTCATATTAACAAACCAAATTACTTCTTAGTTGTGTAGTCAGAGTTGTGTTTTTTAAATTTTAACCACTCAAGGTCACCAACAGAGCAGACAAGAGATCACAGCTATGAAACTCAAAACTAAAGACAATTTTTTAAAAGCTTTTTTTATCCAGAAAGTCCAAACTGTCCAAAATTTTGCTTTATACTCCTTGGATACTAAAGGTGGACTGTTACACATAAATGCCAAGAATGACACTTCCAAAAGCAAATACACTCATATTCAATCCTCCCACCCCAGTTTGTTGCATTTTTTTGTTTCAATGATAAAAACTCTCTGTAGCCAGCAGTCTAAAAACAGATAGTGGCTTTTTCATTGAGCCTTTAAGATGTGTAGAGATGAACACAAAGCTGTCACTTCCACACATCACACAGCAATGAAAAACACAGCTCTAGAGGCCTTAGGTGCAACAGAACCAGGTGCAGAAGCCTCACCTTTTGCAGAATGGTATCCCTGCAAGTAAAACATCAGAAATGCCAGTTACCTCTTAACCCTTTATTGCCTTCACAGCCAAAGGCTGAATTCAGAATCTGTTAAAATTATAAAAGCTTGGAAAGAGTTAAATGAAGTATAAATCAGAACATGTGAGTGCCAGTTTGTATGCAGAGGGAATGAACTGTAGTCAAAAGGTCTTTTTTATTCTTATAATAAGGAAAAGTTAGTAGTATTGAAAGCAGAATTGCTATTCTGAATTTAAATAGTCAGTTTAAAAGTCTCATAAAATGACGACCATATTCCCCTTAGTATACTAAGATAACTGACTGAGGCAGTTTTATCTGGGCAAAGCCCATCTGACCATTTGTAGGGCTCACCCTCAAACCAGGCTTAGGCTTAAGATTGAGAGAGAAGTTAAGCCTAGATCTGGAGCTGAAGTGGGGCTGGAAAGGGCTGCCAAAGGAGAGTATGGGCTGCAAAACAAACCTTTTATCTGGACAGGGGCAGGTTTTGGGTTGTTGGGTTTTTGGTTTTGGGGTTTTTTTGGGGGGGAGTGGGTGGCAGGGAAGGGGTGTTATTTACTTGGGGAATTTGGGGTTGTTGTTGTTTAGTTTTTAACAAAAATTCACCCTGGAATTAGGTTTAGGGTTATATTACAAAGTGTGGGACTCAGTATGTTACACACACATGTATCCCTCTACAGAAGTGCCTCCATAAAATGTGCATTGTGGAGCAGCTTGAGGAAAATGGGATCATTTCAGATGCTACAGGTCACTGGAATCCAACTGAGATCTCTCCAAACAGGTAATGTTACAAAAATAATGAGATACTTAAAAATCACTTAAAAAATCTTCAGGGTTACTTTGACTGTTTCTGTCCAAGGGGTAAAAGCAGATAAATGAATTCATAAGCACATTGAGGATAAACCATTGTTCACAGAGATAGCAGCTGTAAGCATCTCAAACTTTTCTGTCTCATAATATTTGTGTTTCTACAGGGAAAATGTCTGTTTTCTACAGGGAAAAAATACCTGAACTTAGAGTAAATGATTGTGCAGAAAAGCTACAAGAAAAATCCTATCCCAGTTTGAAGTAAAATGAAGCATTTACCTTAGATCACCTCTTTACAATGAAAATATATGATCTTTTTTCATCCACAGTAAGAAAACAAGCAAAGACAAGCTTTCAGTCAAACTTGCAGAACTGTGAGAGCTGTGCATTAAAAACAACCCCCCAAAAGCAACTATTTGGCCCTTAACTTTTTTTTATAGTATCTGCAAGATGCTTAGTGTCACAAGAGTGGATGTCAGGCATTTAGCAAGCTTTGGAAGGAAATAAATAGTTGAGTTACCTGGGGAAAAAAACCCTTCTTTTGCAGGGATGAGCATCTGCAAGGTTATGTCCACCAGAGCTGACCAAAGAGTGGAATCTCGAAGTGTGCAAGAAAAAGAAAGGAGCAAATTGTTTGAGCTGGAAATTTATAAATCCCAATTGCAAGGAGCATTAGGATATGTGTGCATAGCTATGTAAGGAACCAGGTGCTCAGTGCCTGCATTTCCAAGGTCTTAATAAGAACAGAAATGAAATGCAAGCAGAGGAAGACTATGAAATTTTGTAGATTATGGGAGAATAGGGACTAACAGAAGTCAGGCATACTTATCAGGTCTATTACACATGCAGTGAAAATTATTTTGCTGAGTGTGCACTAGATCACAGCTGATCCCATTACCTCCATTTTGACAGATGTAACAAAAATACAAGAATTTATTTGCTCAGCTTCACTTTCCCGAAGTTGGGATTGCCTCAAAAGAATGAGGAACAACATTGATGATCATGGGCAGCAAAAACCACTTAGAATTCAGAGATAGAAGCATTCAGAAAGTAGACTCAGGCACAATACTACATCTGTTTACCCTGCTTCTTCACAAAATTATTTTTAATTTTGCAACCAAGATGGAAGGAGGTATTTATTCATCATGTTGCATTTAAAAGAAAAATTTTTGTGGTTAACTGTGATGAATTCAGTTCATTGCTTCCAGCAAAGGATGTACTATTTTACTTTCATTTCTATGTCTAGAAATCCAGAGTTACTTTTACAATGATTATGACAACACACAGATTTGGAATATTTCAAGAGTTCAGGACCTTGAAATATTTATTGCAACAGTTCAGTTAAATCTTTGTAGAGGAAATATAAACACAGGATTTTTTTCATGTTAATACTATTGAAAAGACAGTTACCATCTCTTGCTGTAAACTTCTAGTGAAAACTTTGCAGGAGAAGATATAAGGCAGCTTGTGAAAATTATTTTCTCAGAGACAATCTGGATACCTCAAAGATTTTTACACCCAGAGGTGTAAAGAATGTAGGGAGGAGGAAAAAGAATTTCTTACCCTGAGTGAAAAATGTAAGTAAACAATAGCAAAAGGTAACTGTGCAATCAAAGCATTTTTAGAGCAGGTAAATTAAAATATTATGAGTCTAACAAGGAATCATTAAGTAGCATTAGGCTAGTGTTTCCATTTCTGTGCCAGTTTGTTTCAGATTGTCTCAGTCTAGATTTTTGTTGGCAAATTTAACCTCATTTTCAGTTCATTTCATTGAAAAAAAAAAAACCTCCCAACATAAAAATGGAAATATCCTTCAGTAAAACTGCAAATTTTCCTGATAAATATTAATTCCTGCTTCTTTAAAAGGTGCTTATTTGAGGTATTATGAGTAGTAGCTGTGTGTTAAATCTCCCATTCTTTGTACCAGCTTCTTTAAAAAAAAATAAACCAGCCAATGAAAAGTGCCTAGACTGACGCTGTCTCCCTCGGTTAATCCAAGGCCAGCAGAGGGATAATTTGATTAAACTGAGACCCTAATTTATTTAGCTTTAGTTCTGGATCAACCTCTTCTTAATAGAGTGCTGTCGTCTCCAATTGTTTGATGAAAATTAAAGTGACATAAATACCATGGGACTTTTTCAATCTGATTAGTCAGCTAACTTGCATCAATACTACCCCAGCCATCAGGCGCTGGCGTCCTTCCTTTCACCAGCCTCACTAACAACTGACAAGTTCTCCTTGAAGCCTGGGCACCCACGCTGCCACTCAGACCCCCACACTTAACCCATCATCCCTCCTCAATGGGTCCTGTTTGACAAGGTGCCCACACCTTTTTTCCATTGCTGTTCATCAGACAAAGCTAAATATTGTTTTATTAGCAATCAATAGCCTGTTAATCCCAAACGATTTCACAAATCCACTGGGCTCTCAAGCTGATTAAAAACGTTTGGGTTGTTTTTTGGGGGTTTTTTTTGGGTTTTTTTTTTTTAAGCTGCTAAATTTTAGATCTCTCCTCCCAGCCCTCACACTCTGATATGGCACATTGTAGCTGGTAAGCAAAGCCACAAAAGCAAAAGAGGCCTGTTGTTTTAATGTTGCCTTTAAGTAGACATTTGCAAACGTTTCACAGTTTAAACATGAGCAAGCCTATGCCACCAAACTCTCAGCACATTTCCTGGCTCCTCCACTTTCAATCCATCAGTTTGAAACGTAAGAATACAAGAGCTCCTGAGCCTTCCCTTTTCTTTTTACAGCAATATGGTAAAATCTTGCTTAGTCTGTGGGCTGGGGCACTAAGGAGTGAGAGAAGTAAGCTTCTTTGACTTCCAAGATATAAAATGCTATCAAAGCAGCTGTTGAGCCATGCTGAATTCAGCTCCAAGCCACAGACACGGGCTGGGATGTTACCTGTGAGTGCATGGTGGCTCACACACAGATCTGTGAGGCACAAGGGCAGCAGCATTACAAACACAGCTCCTCTAGGATTTACTCATCCTCACTGCCTGCCTGCCTTTGCCCTGGGGACGTTGGCTATGAGAGCTGGTATTCCAATGGCACTTTACTCAGGTGGTGCAGGACAATTCAGGGCTGAGGCAGACAGGCAGTGTCCATAGGCACACACTGAGCCTCTGAAGCACCCAGGGACAGAATGCTGACTCGGTGAGCTGGCTTTGCAAGCTTGGGTTCAGTCTGGGCTTTACTCTTCTTCCCCCTGCTGAGTTGTTCCTGTAGATGTGCTCCCTCTGCAACAACAAGGAAGGAAGGGCTGTGGGCAAGCTGATGCCTTGGCAATGTTGCACACAGCCTGCCTGAAACAAGTCTTGAAATGGCTGGTCTTGACTCTTCAGTACCAGGTAGTTAACTCTAGGAAAAGTTCTTGTTGACATTGAAGGAGTTAACTAAAAGTAAAAAATGAACTGACACACATTTTATGCTCTTTGTGCAGGGACTTAACATACCCAAGCTGTGTTTTAAGCAGAAGAGGAAAAGTTATTTCAGCTGATAAAATCCTCAGGAAAGTCTTTTGAAATAAAACATAGATTTCCTAAGTCATCAGCCTTGAGAGCAGGGTCCTAGTTCTGAAACAGACTGCAGATGTGAAGTCTCAGAGGCAACATTTCAGATCAGGGACTTCCAAAAGTCAGCACAATTTACTGTGAGCATATCTACTTGGAGAGTAATGTTAAAATAGCTCTAAATTTGGCTGTTCAGTAATTGTTTCAAATGATTCTTCCATATAAGCTCAGGTCCTTTACAGGCTCTTCTCCAACTCTTCTTTCAGCAACTTCTTCTGTCAGGACATATATCTATCCTATCAAAAATACTCATCAAAACAGTGGAACATACAAACAAAAACCCTCCCAAAACACCTACTCATCATTTTCAAAAGAGGCTGACCTGTTAAATCTCAGCCATTTTAAGCGGAACATGTAACTTTCTACCAACCTAAATAAAGCTGTAACTGTGTATTACTCTCTCTTTGGCTAATGTGCATGACCCTGTTGCATTTGCCAGTGGTAAAAAAGAGCCACAAATTTTGAAGAATGTTTTTCAATTTTGGATTTTTAACAATAAGAATTAACAGGAAACAATGCTAAGATCAATACTTACTCAAGTAAGTATTTACTGTGGTTTGCAATTCCTCTCCAAATCCTCTATTTCTGAGGCCAGTGATGGTAACTTTAGAAAATGATTGTTGATTGAAGATCTGAACAACCCTACTGCTCTCAAATTCTAGGATAAAGCAACACGTGTTTCTTTTCAGGCTGGCTGTTCTGCACAGCAACTATCATGTAATTTTTTTAATTTTGAAGTTTTAATTATATCTGCAGATGTACTGTGCTATACCCTGTGCTGTTTGAAGCAGAAAAAGAGTTTATTCCTTGTTTATAGGTTTATTTTTGTGTAATAACAGGAGAAAAATGCCATTGATACCTAATCTTCACCTAGGCATTCTGTAAAGATTAATTGAACATCTGTAAACACCTAGGGAATGAAACCTGAAACTTTTCTTTGACAGTGCAGTGAGAAACATACCATCTTCATAAAGAGGTGGTGAGGACTGGAAATCAGGAAGAGCTCTTGCTCTGTGGGCTCTGGGTGTGTCCTGACTGCAGCAGTCTCTGCCAGCCAGCTCAGACATGGAAAGGAGTGCATCCAGGTCAGCCTGAAACTCCACACTCTTTTATTTACCACGGACAGAAAGATTTTCTGTTCTTGCTCAGAGTACTTGTCTTGAAAGTTCCGTAATGTTTTGCTTTTAATGCACTGCTTTGTATAGGAAAAACTAGTAAATTAATGAAATTACTCAGGAAAGCAGAAGATACACTTTTTCTGTCTAATCTATATTAGTGCAAGATCACAACCTCAACTGTGTGTCAAGTCTGCAGTGGCTTCATCTGTCAAAGCATTTTGTTTTGTGTTGGAGCAGCACTGGAGGTTTGAAGTGATCCCATTTCTGTTTCGGCATTTGGAGCTGCAGGCCCCTTTTGGTGGATGCACACTGGATTCTTTCAGAAGAGAGTGAGCCAGGGTCTCCACTCCAGATGCACACCAGATTTGCCCTGCAGCTGAGCTGAGTGTCTGAACTGCTTGTTTAGACTGCTTCAAACCAGGAGTGTGGTGCCCATAGTGAGCCCAGGGCACCTGACCCAATCTGATCTGGATTATAAAAGCCTTGATCTTAGAATCATAGAATGGTTTGTGTTAGAAGGGATCTTCAAAGATCATCTAGTCAAACCTGTCTGTAATGAGCAGGAGCACTAGACCAGGTTGCTCAGGGCCCCATCCAACCTGGCCTTGATGTTTCCAGGGATAGGGCACCTACAGCCTCTCCAGGCAACCTGTCCCAGTGTTCACCACCCCTATCACAAAACATTTCTTCATTTTACCTAGTCTCAATCTGCCCTCTTTTAATTTAAAACCATCCCACTTTTTCCTATCACTACAGGCCCCAGTAAAAAGCCTGTCCCCATCTTTCTTATAAGGCCCCTTTAAAAATAGAAAGACTGAACTTATTGTGCTGTAGATGTAAGAATTTCAGCATGTTTTGCTTCTGTTTATTGATCTGCTCCTAAGAAACCCTGTAAACATAATATTTTTTGCTGTCACATTGAGCAAGCTGTTGTTCCAGAGTTCTTCCCCACAGGACTAATCTCTGTGAATCATTACACATTTAGAGTAATTCCTCTAAAGTTTCACTTGGTGCTACAAGTCACCTGCCTCTGCAGACTGAGATTAGTGATGCTCATGCATTTTTACAAAACTGAGGTCACCCAACTTGTTTACTGGAACTGGCAGCCAAATCCTACAGCTGAAAGTTGAGGCAGATGCTCAAGCAGCTGCTGTGCAAGTTACATGAGCAGCAAGGAGATTTCCTGCTTTGCTCAAGTCCCCCAAACCACTGGTTCATTTCTCTGGCAACATTCAGAGCACGCTGGAGACAACAGTTATGCAGTTTTGCTATTAATTGATCAGACACGGGTTTGGGTAGTAATTACTTGCTTTAATGACCATATTTGCATGCTGAAATTCTGTCTTCTGAACTTCAAAGCCCCAGAACTGAATAACTGTCTGAGTAGCTGGAGACTAGAAATCTAGATCCAGATCCAGGGTAGAATTTGAGCCAACAGCCAATTTTCGAACTAATTCATCTGGATGCACAGTAGTTCAGTAAAATTTAGATTAAGTCTCAGTGGTCTATTTTGACTTCCAGTTTCCATGTTCAGAAATACCTGACAATAAATGATTCTTCTATCAATATTATTTTCATTTTTGTTCCCCAGAAAAAATCTGTGACTGCAAAAACATGAAAGAGTCTGTCTTCAAAAAACTTCAAAAAATGTCAATTGCCACTTTTACGTTACCATTACAGTAAAGCTGGTACAACCCTACTGACCTAATACTTTGCTATGTTATGCCAAATCTGTCCTTCCTAGGAGCTCTCCTGATTACCTCTCATCAGCCACAGTGGATAAAGTTGTGTTTGGTCTCCTGTTTCCTGCTTTCCTTGCCTGCATTCTTTATTTCTGTTCTGTTTGTGCAGGTGTCACTCCTTGCCCTTGAAGAACGAACTCATTTTGAAGAGACATTACCAAAATACAGCAGCATAATAGAGGGAGGAAGGCTTTACCCAATATGTGGTGTAAGGTCCTTAAATGAGAAAGTTCAGGGAACCTCTGATTTTATAACCCTGATTTGTATGAAGCACTCTCTAACAAACAACATCTTTCACAGAATCACAGAATGCTTTGGGTTGGGAGCGACCTTAACACTCATTCCAATCCCCCCTGGTATGGGCAGGAACACCTTTATCTAGGCCAGATTGCTCAAAGTCTCAGACAACCTGGCCTTGGGTACTTCCAGGGATGGGGCAGCCACAGCTTCTCTGGGCAACCTGTGCCAGCGTAATTTTCTATGTATTTACATAGAATTTCCATTCTGCCTAATTGCTCTTGCAGGCCACGCTGGTTCCTTTGAAGCACGCTGACTCATTTTAAAATGAGCTGTTCTTATTCCTAGGCTTTCATTAGAAGATTGCTCCAGAGCCTGTTTTCCTAATGCTCAGGAACTATTTCATTTCTAGCATAGCTGTTGGATGGAGCTGCCTTGCTGGTGTGGAGCTGGGAGCAGGACCATTCACATGTATCACCTCTCCAGGAGCCTGCAAGCCCACTCTGCTGAAAGCAGAACCAGGGAGAGGAAGGGAAATGGTTTTAAAGAAAAAGGGATATAAGGAGAATGTTGCAGCTTGAATTGCTGCTAGTAAAGTCCAGACTAAAGAAGCAAAAAAGGCTTTTGCATTATATCCATAGATGTTTAATTCAGTTGTGCAGTGAGATGTTCTCCTCACAGACACACACTCCCCCCTAGGTCCTGCTCTCTCCCCCAGGGGCCTCCTGGCTGACCTTGGTCTCCAGGCAGTATCAAGGTGAGACCCAATCAGGGAAAAGGGAGGGAGAGCCTCAGGAACATCTGTGTTCAGGCATAGGAACAGGGGAAGCAGCCAGTGGGGTGTAACTTAGGAGAAGCCCCTCCAGAGCCTCCACAGGAGAACATTTTTATGATGAGGGTAGTAAAACACTGGAACAGGTTGCCCAGAAACATTCCTGGAACCACTCAGGACCAGGCTGGATGGGACTTGGAGCAACCTGGTGCAGTGAAAAGTGTCCCTGCCTGTGGCAGGGGGTTGGGCTAGCTGACATCCCAAAGCTCCCTTCCAGCACAGACCATTCTGTGATTCTGTCAGGAGTGCTGGAACACCCCCACCCAGCCAGCCCACCTGGCCATATGACCTAGGCACACACAGTGCCACCCAGCAGCGCATGTGCCAGCCTCTGGGCTGCCCCTGTAGCTGTGCTTGACACAGCCAGTGCTGCTGGAGTGCCTTGGCTCAGCCCTGAGGCTGTGCTTGCCAGCTCCAGCAGCTCATGGCACATCTCTGTGTGGCACAGCCTGGCTCTGTCACGAGCCCTTTGCTGCTTCCCAGAAATTGGTGAGTTGCCTAAGCCAGCATGTGGGGAGGTGATAGGAAACCACTGGGCAACTTCCATCTGTGTTAGGAGCTTTGTAGTGCTGGAGGTGTCGTCAGTGATGGCTTTGGAATCTGATCAGCTCCAAGATGGTCTCTTCAACACTGCTGAAGTCCTTGCACAAGACTTCACTGCTGAAGTCCTTGCACAAGACTTCACTGCAGCCTGAACTGGCTGCCTGTAAAAGCAGAGCATCCTGCAAAACTTCCACAATGTTTAGGCAAGTAATGCATAGCTGGAAAAACACTCCAAATTGCTTGGAATATCCACTTTTTCTGTATGTTCTGGGTGAACCTGAGAGCAAAATCTGCTCTGATTAGCCAAAATAAGTTCGATTCTGTGCTCTTCTAAGCAGGCGGGCGCAGGAATAGTTGCGTTCCTTTTGTTTCTCATTCGTGGCATTTAAACGAGACTCTGTCCCGGGAATGTCACAAAACTTCTCCCTTTTCCGCTGTGAACGCAGGAGGGCAGTGCAATTCCAGCTTGGATTCAAACATCTTTGGAGCATCAGATGGTCTTAAGCAAAGCTCAGCCCTAGGCCACGTAAAGCCTCCAGTTCCAGTTAAAGGAGTTTCTAATCTTTTCTCCATTATTACATTTGGCAACTCACCTGTAGCTAGACTTGTAAAAATAAATTCTCTTCCCTATTTACCTGAGCAGCAAGTCTGTACTGCCAAAGGATGTGGGGCAGAAGGGAAGGAAAAGAAGGGGGGAAGGAGGAGGAAAGGTGGGAAGAAAGGAGGGAAAGAAGGGGAGGAAAAAGGGGGAGTTTAAGATGGGGTTTAAGATTAAAATAAAATAAACGAAGTTGCTGTTGCATTTATCTGTACCACACATAAACAAGCTGCTGGACTCAAAGGCATCAAAATGTCTAGTCAGCAACACCTCTAAGAATAGCTAGAAATTGTACTTTCAGTGTAAACAGTAGCTGCATGGTTTGAAAATGTGTGAAATAGGTAAAGGATATCTAAAAAAAATACCTGCTAACTCTGGCAGATTTGGTCAGATTCCTTCTGGTGGGTCACAGCCTCTTCATTCAAATTTCCTCTGTGAAATGGATTTCCACTGCCACTGTTACTTTCACTGCATTCATTTCACAGTGGTTCTTCCAACCAGATTCCCTAGTGCAAAGGCATTTTGCCAAGTAAATGACTAACACCACCAAAACAAATTAATCACTGAAGTAAATGAGTGGTTTGGTGCAGTAAAGAGTGCCCTGTTTTGTGCAATAATTTGGTTTTTTACACTTATTTCCCCCCACAGCACATTGAAGCAAAGTCAGCTCTTTGGAGCAGAAGTCTGTAGTTAGCAAGATGCTGACTTTAACCAGGCTCTTACCTTGTGCAGAACCTCAGGTGTGGATCCCATCACAAACCACAGGGCTAAGAACCACTGAGAACATGCAGCCACATGAGGTTTATCAGCATGTTTTATTCCCTGCACAGCACACAAGATCACACAGAATCCTCTGCAGCCACATTGGCAGAGAAGATTTGGTGCTGCAGTAGTTCTTTAAGTGGGAAATACCAATTCTGTAGGTCATCCATTTGTGGTATTTGCTAGCCTTTTTCTCTTTGATCCTGTTGGTAGGTGATTTTGTTCCTTGGAGTTATAAAGAGATTGTAGAAATCATTGACTATATCTATAGTACTTGCAGGGAATGCCCTGACAAAGGAGAGGAATGATAAGGAGAACTCCATCTTATCAGAAGGCTAATTAATAACTTTATTATACTATATTACTCTATACTATGCTACATTATATTACATTACATCTAAACTGAATCTGCCAAGCTCTCAGCTGCACTCCCTGCACAGCAGCTGTGACTGTCAGTGACAGTCCCCACACACACCTGGATCCAATTGGGCAGTGAATCACAACACTCACACCAGAATCCAGTTACCAATTCCCTTCAGGTAAACAATCTTCCACTTGTGAGCAACACAGGAGCAGCAAATGAAATAAGAATTGTTTTTCCTTTCTCTGAGGTTCAGAGAATGTGAAACCCAGAAATATTCATGGGGAGAATCATGCCACGCTTTTCTCTGTGAAGAGAAATGTGGTGACGTATATCTGCGACCATTAGTTTATGCTATTGTTTTATGAATGTTTCTAGATAACATTTTAGGGAGAGTAAAAAAATAGTACAAGGCTTACTAGGAGAATATCACCTTTACAAACACCTAGTTAATAATAAAAATAATAATAATAGTAGTAGTGGCTTCTGACAAGAGAGGAGGTACCTTGCTTCTCTTTGTGGTTTCACATTCCTACTGCACTAACACATTCCCATATGAATGAAAACCTAATTCTTCTGAAAATTGAATCTGCAAAGAATGGATCAGCCAGGTTGGTGTCAGTGCTGTTTCAACAACAACAACCTGGTAAAGAGGAGAGGTGGGATGGTGCTGCTCAGGGCAGGGAGGGGACTGCTCTTATCTGCAACACCGTTGATTTGGATTGGTGTAAACCCGAGGCCATAACCTGAGAACAACTTCCATTGAGTTCAGGGGAGTCACAGCACTCTGAGAGCCTTTCACTGTGGCCCCTTTCTCAAAAAGTCTTTCAAAAAAAGCTAAATCCATTTTTAAAAAGTTGAAAATATTGAGGTAATAACACACTGGATATACCTTGTTCTGAAAGGATTCCTTTCCAAGAAAGGTGTATGTGATGTAAAGAAGAAAAAAAATGGCTAAAAATCAAGTGGTAAAAGAAAAAAATCACAGCAAAATCAGTAGCCTCAGGGAAGAAAAAAAGAAAATATGAGTGAAATTGAGAAGAAATTGACTTCAAAAAGAGATACATTACGAAACAACTAAAAACATTGCACAAGCCAATGCTTTGGAACTCAGCTGCACTGATAGAAAAATATGGAACAGCTCCCTCTGCTTTTCCTTTTGTAACAGGCTTGTCGTGGGCAAAACTGACAAAATAATCAAAACAGTCACTGGAAAATTATAAGCAAATTTTAGAATGAAGGGACCCCCAGAATATAAGTTGTTTGAAAGACTGAGATTCTTCAGTGAGATGCTAGAAATTTAAATCAACATTCCTATCAATATTTGTGTTATTCACCACTGCAGGGTATGTTGCTAATTAATATTATCTGTGTAGTCACTTACATAGCCAATAACATTGCAATAAATGAGTTCTAACCTATAAAACCTGTAACAGGCTTTGAACTTAGATTAAAACCATCTTGTCAAAATGAGAAATTATACGAGAGCTTATACACAGCAAAAAGCATTCACCAAACCATTTGAAATTCAGTTACAGCAGAATCTTATTTTTTCAGCAAATTAGGTTTTCTGTTTCCTCAGAGAAAAATAACAAGGTCTGAATTTTTCTTTGTTTTGTTTTGGTTTTGGTTTTGTTTTTTCCCAGATAGCAAGCATAAAACTGAAGAAAATGTAATCAAGTTCACAGAGAATCTTCATTAACATTGGTTTCGGTTGCAATCCTCTACTAAGGGATTTTCTATTCTTCTGTGGTGAAAAAATGATGTTTTCCCTATGCTGGCTTAGTTTTGGAAAACATTTGAAAAGTGGATTTTGGGCTGGATCATCCTTATGAAGTACCTACATTTATTGTGACTATTTTTGTTATAGAAAACTCCACCTATTCATGGATTTAAATAGCAGAAATCTTCATGTGTATGCAATGAGCAACCAGTTATTGCAAATAATTATTTCCAAGAGCGTAATTGAATTGTATGAAGCATTCAGAAGTTAGATTAGTACTAAACTATAGGAAAGTATTTGAGCTTTTACAGAGAGCAGCTGAACCAAACTACACAAAAGCAGCTGAAAAGTACTTTGTACTTTTGGTTGGGATTTTCTTGGTCATTCTGTTACAGTAATAATAACATTTTAAATTCAAATTTGGAGAGTGAGTTGTTCCTTTTTTTTTTCTGTGAGAAGAAATATTAAATCTAATGTTTGTCTCTATTTTACTAGCCTAATTCTGATTTCATTTGCAATCTCTGTGAAATACCTTCTGATTCACAAGAACACATCAGAAAAATTCAAACTTGCCTTTTTTTAAAAAAAAAAACACTCTTAGAAAGAGATTATTCAAAATTACAGGATTGTACTTTTGTTTTAGGTTTTCAGGCAGAGCATTCCTGAAATATCTTCAGGAAGATGGTTGGACAGCTGGGAAGGTTCGCAAATCATAAATGTCAAGAATATGAAAATAATGAGATCCTTGCATGGCAGACAAACTGTTTTGTAAACTAAGATTCTAGATGCATCTCCTGCCCAGCCACAGGACACGGCTGAGATAAAGGGATGACCGTCCAGAAATATGCCTCCAAATCCTCTAATCCATTTCTCCATAATTGTTTCCAGCCACCAAAATGAAGAACAAACAAACAAAGCAATCTGACCTCGGCAGAAAAGACAGAGTGAACTGCAAACAAATGTGGAATTCCATCTCCCTGATCAGCATGCTCCAAATGCCCCCAGCAGCCCGCGTGGACAGGAGCGCAGGCGAGAGCCCGGCCAGGCAGCTCTGCAAAAACACCCTTGGGACCACAAAACCCCTCAGCAGCGGCATGAAAGAAAGTGCCATATCCATTTCATTTCCATTCATCATTGTTAAGCTCCAAGTTTAGGAAAGTTTCATTGCCCATAAACGCTCTGATCATAAGCAGCTGCACATGATATCATTTAGAGCCTGGTTGCATAACCCGTATTTCCCCCGAGCTTTGTCCCTAAGCTGCTGCCTGACAGGCATCAGCCAGACCCAACTTGTTGTTTTAAAAAAGCCTCTGCAGCGTTTTTACGTTTAGCAGCTGAACCAAACTTCACAAAAGCAGCTGAAAAGAATTGGTAAAAGGTTAGGATAGATTGACTGTTTCCAAATTGGAATACTAATGATGATCTTTAATGAAGCCTGACAGTACAATCTGTTTCTTATTGTTCCCTAAGTGCTGGCTACTGATCATATTCACTGGCTTTAGGTGACAGGGATAGACAGGGACAAATGGGCCCCACTGGTGAGCAGGACTGTGCACAGCTGATCTTTCAACAAGGATTAAATTAATTAAAATGATTCTCCCATCAGAAGAATCAATCTTTTGATTTGTTATCATCGTAGTGGTTATTAATTTTGAATGATGTCTAATTGGTGCCACTACTGTTTGGGTCAGCTGGCTTAGTAATCTTCTTAGAAAGCAGTAAAGAATACATAATTTTAGTAGCTGTGTCAGGGAGCAGGGAGCTGAACAAGGAAAAAAAAATCCCTGACTTGATTTAATACCTCTCATAATGTGTAAGAACAATGGAAAAAGCAGGCGAAATACCTGCTAGACCCAACTGGTGAAAACTGACTTTGCTTTATTAACTTCTTTAAGAAAAAAATTAAGGCACTTTCTCATAAGGATAATCTTAAATAAATGTTTTATGATGGCATTGCTAACAAGCACAATTGGAAATGCTTTATTCTCAATGCAAAGACAAAACGCTGAGGGCTGGAGAGGGCTCAGAGGAAAGCCCAGACTGATGGAGCAGGTCTGCACCAGACTGCAGAGGCAGAACTTGCACAGCTGGGTGGTATCTGGCCCAGCCATTTCTAGCTCCACAAACAATGTCTCCCTTTTCTTCTCACAAGTCTTTTGATGCCCATGTCCAAAGGAGTAGGATCTGGTCTCTTACTCAAATTTCTACGGTATTTAAGCCCTTTAAAACACCAGTGGGAGTTTAGGAGAGGTCATGGAAGCACCTGTAGGTCAAATAAAATTTCCTATCTGCCTGGTTTTGATATTTAGGCTGGGTGTGTTACCTCCACAGCTACAATAATGCCTAAACCATACCTGCAAAGTGGATGTGGGGCTGCTTCTTGTGTGTTTTTCAAACTGAAGTGGCAGAGTAAGAGAAAATCCATTCTCTGTGCCTTAGAACAACAGACATGTCAGTGAGGTGAGGACAAAACTGGCCCTGGCAGAGCTGGGATAGTACAGAGCACATCCTCCTGTTCACTCCTGGAACATAAATATATGGCTGCATGGGTGATCTGCAGGAGGGATAAATCCTGAATCTTGGACATTCACACAATTAAAACCCCAGAGGTTTCTCCTGAAGTGATATCCAGGGCTCACTCAGATGAAAACAGGGACATAATTCTTGGGTTTTGTTATTTGTCTTCTACACATAGGAAATTGTTTCTGCCTTACTTATCCATGACAATAAATACACAAAAGCAAGGAGGGGTTCATCTGGGAAGGCATCCATTCCATCAGTGGAATAAGTGTTTAGATGATTCACACCCATATAAGTTTACTCATTTGGGGGCTGAATGTGTTACCTCCCTCTTCCCTGCAGCTGGCAGTGGGAGGTATCACTCCCTTTGCAAATCCACCATTTCACCCTCCCCTTCTCCTGCTACACTCTCCAGCCCCACAACTTGCTGTCTCATTGGAAAAGGAAATATGTTGTATGACAAATAATAGTGGTCCAATCCTGCTTTTTCATGGAGTGAGCTGTTCTCCTCTAAGAAATCATCACAATTGCTGTAATTTGTGTGCTTTAGCTAAAACCTCAGTTAAGCTGAAATAGTAGCACTTGAGTAAAAACTATTCCCACATGTTAGCTCTTTGGAGTCAACAGCAACACCATCAACCCAGGAGCATTCATCCACTACAACAAATGACAAACGGGTCTTTTACAATCTTACCTATATTTGGTAAGAAATTCTGGTTTACCCAATCTTGCTTACCAGCCCCACTTCCCACCAAATTACCTTCATAACTCAACTAGTAAAAAGAGATTTAAAAACTCTGTTTCTAATTCCTCATCCCACAGATGGTTGTTCTTTAGAAATCGTTCTATAGAAAAGCAAGATAAAACTCAACCAAATTACAAGTCATTATAACAATAAATAAAAAGCTTTTACATGATAGAGTGGAAATTGTCATTCAAGTTTGGGGAGCTGGACCTATTTCATAGGTTAAAAACATTTATACTTGTTAGATGAAGGTTCTTTCCTTTTCTCTACATGCATTCCCCCTACTTGTTCTGCTGTGTTTGGTGAGGCTGGGCACACTCATCTTACTCAGCTCCATTAATAATTGTTTAGACAAGGAGTTAAGTTACAGATCATAAAATTCAACTATTGTTCCTGGCCTCAGCACTGATTTGAGATAGATCTATCCATCTATGACTTTGGATAGATTACATTTCTGCTTTGTCTTGTTTGTTTGTTTGTTTGTTTGAATATCCTGTTCTGAAAAGTATTTTTAAGCAAATTAATCTAAACATCATTTCATGTGCTCCCATGAATACATTCTTTTAACCAATCACTCTATATTTTTTTATTATTCTTTTCAAAATGCATTTTAAGATTGGATGGAACCAAAGGCTACTGACTAATATCCAGTGAGACAATACCAGCTCCTAAATGTCATCTCTAAGACTAGTATTCTAATAACCTTTTTTCATATCTGCAGTAAGAAGAGATAGACAGGTTAAAAGAATCTCAGTGAAATGTGCATTGAGAAATTTATTTCCACAACAAGAAGAGTGTGAGATTGAGAAAAAACTTAAAATATTTTGAAAACTATACAAAGCTGTCATTGTTTGTTTAGTCTTTGAATCATGCTTGAAGCTCAAGTCTACTTATATTCTTTTTAGAGGAACAGCTGTTTTGATTGGGGTTTCAGAATTCTCCTGAACATGAACATGTGAGTTAGAGCAAGTACACTGAAGAAATCATTTCTAAATTCAGCTCTTCAAAATATGTGTTGCATTGCTATCCAGTATTTCTTTCTCCAAAATATACCTAAATATAACACTTCCTATTCTTCCTTACAAGCACAATGCCTTTGATTTAAACATCACAATTGCCTTTTTTACACACCATGAGGCTGTAGCACAGATCTGCTGTGGAAAAGCCACATTGCAGCAGTAGCAGAGCAGCTGTTTAATGTCCTGAGTCAAGCCAGTGTTTTAGTGCAAGGTGGAATGAACATCTTCCCCCTCATGACAGCTGTGGAATCCAATAGTGACATTTTTGTAAACTTAGTTCTAAAAGTGTATTCACTTTCACACGTGCACAAAGTGTTAGTCCTGATAGCTGTACTGGTGCTTTAAGGCTGTGGAAGTGCCTTCTTTTCTTCCCCAAACCCCATTCAAAACCGCTGTGGACTTTTTCATATCCAACAAAGGAAACAGATGTGTCGGCCACAACAGCCAACCTTTCAAAACCCCAAAAGATCCAGGTACAAACCCCCAAAAATTAGAGAAGAAACCCTGCAACGCAGATCAAAAGGAGATCCAACACCTGTACTCAGTGCTTAGACAATTAGAATGTCTCTGGCCACCTATATTATAAACCCTTCTTCAAAAGAGGACAATATAGCTTTGAGATTTTTTATTATTTCAGGTTTCCACCAAGTAAACTCCAATCCCTAGAGAGACATTACTCTGAACATTGCAAGATCAGAAACCTCCCACAGCTTTTCCCTTTGATTCAGACCTGACTGTAAAATTACCACTTGCTTTACAAACTCTTTAAAAAAAAAGAAGTCAGATCCTGAGGGGCATAACTACATCAAAGGAAAGCAACATGGGAAGAGAAAACTCATGTATACATCGAAAACAGAGCTTAAATAGAGCCAAGCTTAAGTATTTGTGGAGAATGCTCTCATCTCTTTCTGGTGACCACGATTTCCACACAACCTATTTGGATACTGTCAGATTTTTCTTAAGAGAACTCAGCTTCTAATGGTGGGTTTTAGTTTATATGGTGACAGGCTTTCTGGAATTCCCCGTCTCTGCACTCTTTTTGTTCTCCTAAATACTTTCCCTGCTGGAAAATGCACTGATTCCAAACAGCCATAATGGCTAAGTCCTCTAGCAAATGTTTTAAGTACCTGATTTTGAATAACACCTTGTCCAAGGAATTGGTCAGTTGTTAACCTTTAACCTTGTGTACTGCCATGCAGGAGGAATCCGCTTAAAATTCTCATTGTAAAGATACACAAGGAGTAGCATTAAGGCAGTTTGACCTCAGGATTTTCTGAAGGTAACTTGGACTTAATTTTCTCACATCTTTTTGCATTTGCAAATAACTCCTTAAACAAGAATTTTAACAAACTTACTTTTCATGGTGTATTTTTTCCCATTTTGTGATCCCATTGCAGCAGTGAGGGAGCTGAGAATTCTTTCCAGAAAAAGTTTAAACAATTTAGGATTTAGAAGTGCCTAAGAAAGAAGCTGTATTTACTTTCCCTGGGATGGGGTACATAAGCTGATTTTCACAACTGATCTTTCTGATAATAGAATTATCCCAAGGGACCAGAAATCATCCACTGGGAAAAGTGAAAAGCTTGGTACAGACCTGCCTTATGCATGCCACTGGAAAGAAAGCCCTATGTTCCAGACAGATGCCATAAAAGTTATGTAATAGAAAATGACCATCTAGAACAAATATATAGAATATAACTGTTGCACCCAGATATGGAAACTTGCTTGAAAAAGAAGCCACAACATTGAGAGAAGCCAAGGCACAGTGGGGAGGATGCAAATGTAGAAGGTCCCAGAGCAGGGGCACTGCTCCACAGCCTGTCACCTGCTTATGGGTGACACAATTCAGGACAAAGCTCAGTTACTCAGGCTAAATTCATAATCAGGAGCTCCAGAGTTATCCTGATTAGGCATCTCCTCTTGTCTGAAATATTTCCCTCTGTTAGTGAGCAGAACACAGGATTTCTTTAAGCAGTATAGAATTCTTTGCTGATAGCCCTACAACATTCTTAAAGATAGTTCTGGTAGTCTGGGAATAATATATTCTGTTGAGCATGGTGAAGGACTGTCTTCAAAGTCAGGGAGGATGAAAACAGATTCATTTTCTATGAATCCATTTGTTTCCATGAAGTAACTTTAAAAATTACTTGCATGTAGATAGATCCCAGATTAGATTACTCTACTCAATTTGATTTCTTGCAGCTGTAGATATATCCCAGCACTGGAACTCAAGCTGAAACTCTCAGCACGTCTGATGCATAAAACGTTCTGTGTCCTGTTTACAAGGGCAGTTTGTGTTTGGTTTTAATTTTTATTTAGTCTGTATATATGGGAAATGAATGTTTTACAGTGAGTTCCTCTGTGGGGGTGTTCACAGGGGTACCAGGACGAGGGAAGAGATGAGAATCTTGACTCCATGTTCAGAAGGCTGGTTTATTATTTTATGATATATATTGTATTAAAAGAAAATGTTATATTAAAACTATACTAAAAGAATAGAAGAAAGGATTTCATCAGAAAGCTTGAAAGGAATAGAAAAGAATGATAATAAAATCTTGTGACTGACCAGAGAGTCTGAGACAGCTGAACTGTGATTGACCATTAATTAAAAACAACCACAAGAGACCAATCAAAGATGCATCTGTTTCATTCCACAGCAGCAGATAATTACATTTCATTTCTGAGGCCTCTCAGCTTCTCAGGAGAAAAAATCCTAGCAAAAGGATTTTTCAGAAAATATGTCTGTGACATTCCTCAAAACAGTTGTATGATTCATCAAACTCCCAGCTTCTATTGGCAAAAATATTAAGTAAAAAATCAGGCTGAAAAACTTATTTCCTGAAATCTAGAAGATGATGCTCTTCAAACTAAAACTGTTATGAATCCTGGCAATATCGTTGTGTCATTTCCATTTTAGAGCCAAAGAAGTAGATTTCAAAGAGCATTTCAATAAAGCAGGTTTAATTGGAATGCTTGAAGTTGTAGTATCACTGATCCTTTGATTACAATCTATGTGGAAGTCAAGGACACTTAGCATTTGAAGGATTCATTTCCAAGAGACAAATGAACAGTACCTGGGAAATTAAACAGGTGTTAGGGGCTGATAGTTCCTGGACAGAAGTGAAGGCATACTGGAAGAGTATTCCTTTCTCTTCCAGCCTCCAAGATTTACCCTTCTGGGATGATGTGGATTCTGTCATCCAATGGAAAGCAGCATGAGTGGATTCTTAATTCAATTAAATCTTCATTTAACATTACCTGTCACTGTTTCATCCCTCAGCATGTATTCATTCCCATAGCCCATGTGCTTCTCTCCACTGGAGCACAGACAGTTTTTCACACACACATTCATTTTGGAACAGTGCATTGTTACATTTTCCTGAGCAATGAAGGTGCTACCTTTTTCTCAGATGCAGCATGCACTCTCCTCAAGGCGTCAGAGGTAATCTTCTGTGTGTTAAAGAAGAAAAGCAAGAGATAAAAAAGAAACACACAGAAAATTTATTGTGTAACTACACTCTAAGAACCAATTCTTTTGCTCCCATTTGTGGCAGCTACTACCAGTGCTGTTAACTAATCAAATATTTCTTTAATGTTTTAACACTATATGGTCTGTCCAAGTGCAAGTAGGCTTTTTTCCTACCATGTCTTTTTACTAAGGTATGATGCATTTCATAAATTTAATATCCTTCACCTTCTCAGCTCTCAACTAAAACAGAGCTATCAGCATTGGGAGGTGCTGCTGATCACTGAAATATTAAAAGAAAATTTTTTTTTTCTGTTGTTCTAAAGAATTTCTGAACCTTTCTGAGGATTTATGTTCATTGTGAACATTCAGAGATTCTGGCTTCTGGGATTTTGAATAGGTCCAGACTTGCCAAACTTTCCTCACCTTCGGAGGACTCCACTGGGCCTAATCAAAACAATCCACATTCTCCTGATCATATCCTCCAGGTCATTTTAGAGGCAGGCAAAGAGCAGGGTGACAAAATGATAAATGAACTAGAAACACATGCTCCATTTAAACCATTCCATCATGGCTGGATTTTCCCCACCCATTACTCAGTGCTTTTTAGCTCTTACAAGATCTTGTGTGTCAGAGGCAAATTCAATACACACAGGAGCAGGTTATCCCAAGGCAAAGGTTGACAGGACAGTGGCCACAGAACGCCTCAGGGTACAGTTTGCAGACCAGGAGAGCAAGGCAACCTTAGTACAGGTGATGAATGAGCAGGAGAGCCAGCCTCACTTACCTGGATCCCTTTGATTCAAGAGCTTGATCATTGATCTGAATTTTCAAATTTTGGACCCCTCTTTGGTTTTCAAACACCTGAAAGTGCAAGGCACAAGAAAAGTTCAGCACAGAACTTTGCCCTGAAGGTACACATTTAGTTAGGGTCAGTCAGGGCAAACACAGAACAATGGATACGTGGGCATTAAACCTAAGAGGCTTTGCTTATTGACATTCGTGGACTCACTTTTGAATACTTTGCCCTTTAAACCTTTGTTTGAAACTCCCAGTGTAGAAGATGACAATTCCAACTTAATCAATTTAAAGATGAAATCAGACCTTTGAACTCATTAAAAGCTACCTGTGCCCCTGAATTTCTGGCTTTTACTAGAACAGCTCAATACTTTAATGAGGTCCTTCAATTTTAAATAGTATTTAAATGAAGCTGGAGGTACAGATGGAGGTATTACTATTGTAATGAAAAGAAATCCCCACAACGTCACATCTTTTTTGGCAAAGTCCTCAAATGGGTCTTAAACAGAGATTTACTTTAAAATACAACCTTTCCTCTGCTGACTGGAAGAGATAAAATATGTAATTCATTGGGCATCTTCTAATCAATTTTGGCACTTGTCAGATGATGTCCTTATGGATTTATATTATGTTCTGTGTCCCTCTAGGCAGAAGAAACTATGCTTCTATATGTCATTGTTCATAAAGTGGAGATCTTTGAAATTATTTGCTAGTCCTATCTTAGTTTCCACCAAAGTCCTTTTGGGAAAAAATGAAAATTGCTGTAGGCTTGGCACTTTTGTTTATGTGTATGGAATATTTGCTGTTTACATAAAGAGTATATTTTAGGAGATTTTAGACAAATATGTAGCAGGGATATCAGCTAACAAAGTGTTGGCATCATGTGCTCTGGTCTGGGAATACTGATGCCAATCCACTTTTCTCCACTGATCTGGTGAGTAAACGACCTGCAATGCAGGATTCTTTGCACAGTGAAGGAACTTTTTAAAGAAATATCACTGAATAAGAAAAATTTAACAGTAGAAAGATGTACTGGACCGCTGAAATGGCCAAAACCCCAGAGAAATGGTTCATTCCCAGACAGAGTGTGTTTTGTTCTCACTGCATATTTCTGGGCTGCAGGTTTTTTCATGGAAGAGAGTTGGCTGGTTGTGACCAAGGGAAAATATAGGTTAATCATACTTCAGGGCTTTACATTTTATTCAAAAGCATGTGAGAATCTCATATAAATGTTAAGTAACTCTCTATTAAAGTTCCCCTTTGCCCTGCGGTGGCAATTTCCCAGGCAGCTGGGGTGGAGGGGGAAATCCCCACGTCAGTCTTGGGGTCGTTGTCTATGGCTAAAGACCAAACCAACCGGATTTATTAACTTCATATGGAGCAGCAAGAGGTTTGCCTGGACCCACCACAGCCCTAATAGATGTCCTACTGGGCCACAAACCCCAGTACAAATGGCAGGGCTGCCAGCACAATCCCAGCCTGAATGGGGCAGCGCCTAAGAACCAGTTTACCAACACCTGTATTAGTACAGCATCGCTGCGAGGAGCACTGCTGTCAGACAAGGCATAATCCCATAAGCTCGTCATTTGCATATCCCTCATTAGCTGATTGGGAGCTGGAGGAGGCAGGGTGTGCAGCCGGTGGGGCCGTGGCTGCCTGGGTGGCGCGGTAATGAAGCCACGGCGCTGAATGTGAGGTTTATATGTATGGAAGGGATTAGGAGTGTTGGAGTTTGTGTGAACTCATGTTGCCATATTCTCTCCACTGGATCACAGTAATTGGATGGGAGGAGCAAGAGTGGATCCATTAGTTTTGTCTGTTTGCCCAGGAGCTGGGTGCTAGGGATTCAATTTTGCTTCCTTTTGCTCCCCTGCTTTTGTGAAGCCTGGTGCTTTGTCTAGGCAAGCCCTTAGCACCTCTGTACACTGCCCACACTAAGGGGATTCAGCCACAAAGGAGAAACCTCAGAGACAGCCAGCATAAAACGCAGCCTGGACTCAAGTGCTACTTGAGGGCAGCACAATCCTGCCCAGCCCAGTCCTGGGAGAGAAAGTAAGAGATAATTGAAATCTATAAACACCTCTGGAGCCTTTTTATTATTTTATTAGTTCTCCACATTTCGGCTTAGCAAACCCCATCATCAAAGAAGCCGTGAGCTCCTTACAAGTAAACTGAATGGCCTGAAATTTCACTGACTTAAGAAGCAATTGTTGGCATTATTTGCTGGGCTTGCATAATTCTAATGCAAAAAAAAATCCATTTCCTACATTATTTGCACAGCTGGAGTAATCACTTTGTGTGACCGATGATGTAAAAAAAAAATAATTGCAAGCCTGTTTCTCCCATAGTGCCAAAAATGCACCTTCAGCCACAACAGGAAGAAAACAACTAAATAGTTATGGGAAGCCTGGTGCCAGTGATAGGCTTGGCAGGGTGTTAAGGCACAAGTTACATGCAATAGATGTTATTAACAGACATTATTTAGATGGGAGGAACAATTCAGGCATTTAACATTGCCACATCATTTCCACAACGGTTTGGAGGATGCTTTCTTTCGTTCAGGATAGCTAAAACTTTGAAGATTTACTATGAGAATGAAGCTGTGGGGCACAGGGAAGATGGGGCTACTCAAAATAGTAAAAACAATAACCCACAGGCAGCATATCCTTTCCCTTTTTAAAAAGTATTTTCATCCCCAAAACGTAACATCGTCATTCTGTTAATTACACTTCCCTGAAATTTGATAGTTGTTTGTACCATTCTTTATTTTATGTTTTTACCCCAAACAATGGTAGTTGATTTTTGGAATAAGAGAAACTAAAAATTCCTTTAGTTAGAGTTGTGTGAAAACTGAAAATATCCTGGTATTTATGGCAAAACTTTAGAACCAATAAATGCACAGTAGCAATACAGCATTAAGGATAATGTGTGACCTGTCCTTGTGTTACTCCAGGATTTCCTCACTGGAATAGTTTTATCAGCATGGAGTTATAATGACACAGAACCTACTTATCAGGTAGGGATTCAATCTGTATTACTGATTCCATGTAAGTCAGTGTCTATTGGAATGGTCCTGGGATCATTTATTGCCTGAAGATCATAAAGCAAGAACACCCTTCTGTATTTTTAAGTGGATGTAAAGGACAATGCTTAAATTCTAAACAGAACAACATTTCCTCCTCGATTCCATCCCTCCCTTTATTATCCAGGCTTGTGAGCTGACCAGATGAAGCAGCCCAGAGCAGCTTTGCAGCTTCTTTCCTTCAGGTCATCAGAAGACCAGGAGAGACACAAACAAGGACAGACACAAACAAGGACAGACACAAACCATGTCCCTGGCTGCACAGGAGGGGTTCTCTGGCAGGTGACATGAACTGGGGATGCACTGACTCTGTCACCTTTGGGGGACAGAAACTGCAGAGCCTCCTGTTCCCAGAGCCAAGCTGAATGTGGTGGTGTTCACAGGGGTCTGAGGATGAGGGAAGAGACGAGGATCTGACTCCATGTTTCAGAAGGCTTGATTTATTATTTTATCATATATATTACATTAAAACTATACTAAAAGAATAGAAGAAAGGATTTCATCAGAAGGCTGACTAAGAATAGAAAAGGAATTATAACAAAGGCTTGTGACTGACCGAGACAGTCCGAGCCAGCTGGCTGTGATTGGCCATTGATTAGAAACAACCACATGAGCCCAATCCCAGATGCACCTGTTGCATCCCACAGCAGCAGACAACCATTGGTTACATTTTGTTCCTGAGGCCTCTCAGCTTCTCAGGAGGAAAAGTCCTAAGGACAGGATTTTCCATAAAAGATGTCTGGGACAGCTGAACCCTTGGATTCAAGCACTCCTGAACTGGATGGTGTGAGATGGTGCTGACAGCTGGAGATTAAAGGAGTCCAAGGAGCTGAGTCTCTGCCCTCATTGACCTCCACTGCCACCAGTGGGTGACAACCACATCATGTACAATATCCCTTCTTAAACAAGGACTTCTGGTCTGTCCATTTCTCATTTAAAACAGTGTTGATAGCAGCCAAGAGACCAAATAAAAATCTACAAAAATTGTGTTCCTGTTTTTCCACCATTAAAAAAGATTACTTAAGAAGTATCCTCATCTAGGTACCCTAGAAGGTGCCTAGAGTGCCTCATGCCCTCCCTCTTTTAAGAAACAAGCAATTCCCCATGTCTTTACCTACTTCTCATTTGTGGCAGCCACTCATCCCTGCCAAGAACAGAGAGTTCAGACTATGATTGTCCTTGTGGGCATTTCAGGAAGCTACAGAAAGTACCACCAGCTTGCGCAAGCAACCACTTCCTCTCCTGGTGACAAAGCCCTGAATTTCCTCTATTCTTTCCCTCCTTCCTGCAGGAGCTGAGCCCTCAGTAGCAGCTCTGACAGCACCAGGGTAATGCTGGTTTGCAGGGTAGTGCTACTTGGAACACCTGACCTAAGCTCTTGGCTGTGAGAAATCAGACCCTCTGTGTATGAATAATGAAACTGCAGTGGTTGTGAACCCACTGCTGAAAGGACAGCACAGGTTTGTCTAACTATCATTTCCAGACTCTCAGGTTCAACCAGGACAAGTGACAAAGAGAATGAGGCTGTTCTGAGGGGAGCTGTGGGTGTTTCAAAATCATCTCAAATCATCTCAAATCTCAGCTTCAGAAGGGAAGGAGGCAGCAGAAGTTCTCAAGTTACCTCTCATTCCCCCCAAGATGTTTTTAATTCAGATTATTTTCATGTTGGGGTTTATAACACAGACCCAACAAATGGATCTGCTGCCAGGAAAGAATGGGCACTGCAAATGTGAATACTTTGTGAGTCAGTTGGGCTATAAGTGCAATGCTGGAAGGTCAGACCCATCGTGTGCCTGCTGCAAAATGAGAAGAAGAACAAAGCAGAGTTTCCTTTGACAACGAGTTTCTGTGGTTCAAGTTAGCCCTTCCAGACTGATGTTCCTATACTGAAGCAGGAAATTATTTAGGAAATCACAGAATTCCTTTGGGGCTTTTATCTAAAAATAACCATCTTATTTCTTCATAAAAGAGCAAGCACACGGGGATGTTTTCATCACTGACTGCAAATTACTGTCCAAACAGCTTCATGCAAGAGAAGTGATGCAAACAAGCCAGTCAGAGCATAGGTTGTTAATATGTTATATTGGATTGAGCAAAAAAGAGAGAGTATGAAATAACCACCTGTGTTTTTAGCAAGTGTTTCCTACCAAATCCCACCTGGTGTTATTTATCTCTTAGTGTGTATGGTAACTTCCTCAGTTACAGCTGATTATACTGCAGAACATGAAACATTGGGTACCACTAGGTTCCCTTTCCTCTGGTTGGAACACAGGATCTTTTAAGGTCCCTTCCAAGCTGGGCTGTTGTCTGTGAGGTAGTAGAAAGAATTAAATCAGCAGGCTGTGAGAGATAGAGATAAATACAAAAGTGCTTGACAACTTCAGAAACAAACTAAGGAACAGAACATTTTTTGTAGATGACAGAGGGCTCTTGTTGTACTCTCACTGGAGGAAATCCCTCAGGCCCTGCTATGGATGTGCCTTTCTAGAAAATAAAAACTGAAATGCAGAACACACACTTCATGGAATCGAGAAAACGAACCGCTTCAATTAATTCAATTACTTTGGGGGAAACAAAGGTCATTTTGTGCCCCAAAGTGAAGGGAGTTCAGCACCTCTTCAATTCAACATGTTTTACTTAAGAGTCACAATGTCTTTGGAGTAGATGAGGATGATGATTGCTGTTGTTGATCACACACTTTATTCATGGGATGTATCTTACTATTAAGCTGACTCTCTGTGCAGAAAGACCAACAGTTTTCTAAAATGACTGTACTAAGCTGTGGGAGAAGGCTGCCAAATGAATCATGCTCTGGCTGCCCTGTGCTAAATTCCAGAGCACATAATAATGCTCCCATTTGTTTCTTTGAATCATCTTATGGTGCTGCATGCACATTTAGCTGATGTACCAACACGAATGCATCATGCTGTTCTTGGAGTTGGATTCATAAAATATCTCATAAAAATAAACAGCTTTATTGCCAGGCTCACCATGAATGATAATCCCACAGATAAAAGCCATTAATCAGAGACTGAATCAAGGTAATCACCAAAGAAGGGATCTGTTTTATGGAGTTTGTGGGTATGTGGTTAGACTAAGCTCTTTTTGCACAAAGCAGACAGCAGTTGCCTGCTGCTGAAATCCCTCTGTGTCCACAAGGACCAGATGTTAGTAAAACTAGTGATCAGCCAGCCCACGTTCATCCCAGCTCTATCAATGTGCTGCACTGAACCTTCTCCTGCCACTTTCATTTAGCACACATGCAGTCATCTCAACATCACTGCTGGGAACCAAAAAAATCTTCATTGCATGCTTAAGGTTAACAAGGTGCAATTCATAAACCAGACAAAGGGCCTGACTCTCACAGAGCTGTCATCTCTTGGTCAGTTCTGTTGCTGGTGAATAATGAGAGAATGAAGTACAGAATGAGGGCAGTGAGTACTTTTTCTCCTCACTTCAAACCTTTGTATATGAAGACCAAACTCACTTTTAAAGTGGAAACATTTTGCACGAAGATATTTGCTCATAATTTTAATTTCTGCCATCTTTGACAATTTATTTTGTTTCTAGTCAGCATCACCATCCCATGTCCAACACTACCATGGCATTTGTGGCAGCCACTCATTCCTGCCAAGAGCAGAGAGTTCAGACTCTCTGAACTCAGGCTCTCAAAGGGCCTGAACAGCACTGCAGGAAGCTGGTTTTCCCTCAGGCCTACTCTGTTTCATACCTTCTCCCTCTACCACCAACCCCCCAAAAAACCATTACAAATACAAGAGGGGAAATACTATTACAAAATCCAGCCTAGGCTATTCTCCAAAGCACAGCTGAGCCCTGGGATTCTGGACAGCCAAGAAACACCTTGAGAGAAATCTCCACTGTCTCATGTAGGAGGAAATAAAAAAAAAAATATCTGTACATTGGTTCAGAAACACTAACTCTCAGTTGCTGGAGTAATTCCAAACATTTGTCCAGCTTTCCATATTGCATATAACCAGGTATCCCTAAAGAGCCTGTGTGACCGTGTTCACGGGGGTCTGAGGATGAGGGAAGAGACGAGGATCTGACTCCATGTTTCACAAGGCTGATTTATTATTTTATCATATATATTATATTCAAACTATACTAAAGTATAGAAGAAAGGATTTCATCAGAAGGCTGGCTAAGAATAGAAAAAGAAGGAATAATAACAAAGGCTCTGTCTTGGGCTCTCTGTCCGAGCCAGCTGGGCTGTGATTGGCCATTGATTAGAAACAACCACATGAGCCAATCCCAGATGCACCTGTTGCATTCCACAGCAGCAGATAACCATTGGTTACATTTGGTTCCTGAGGCCTCTCAGCTTCTCAGGAGGAAAAATCCTAAGGAAAGGGTTTTTCATAAAAGACGTCTGCAACAAGCCTGTGGCTCACATGTAAAATGGGCAGAAAGCTCATTACCCAGGTTATCTACATTTTCCATCTTTATATTGGAATTCTGATGCTCAGTAAAAGCAGTGTACAGAAAAAAAAAAGGGACCCTCCTAATGAGAGCCTTTACACAGCAAGGTGTCATTGGAGCCTGTGTCACGTGAGGTGGCCTTTGGAGAGAGGCTGTGGCAGCACTACCTGGAGCCCAGGAAACCTCCCAGTTTGGGCTAACCAGTAAATTTGGGCTAACCAGTAAATTTGGGCTAACCTGTACTGCCACAGCCTTGTGGGGGTGCTTGTAAATCACAGAAACATTTAGGTTGGAAAAGCCCTCTAAGATCATTGAGTCCAACCATTAACCCATCACTGCCAAGCCCACCATGACACCACATCCCCAGGTCCAGCTCATTTTTGGACATTTTCAAAGATGGGGACCCCACCACTTCCCTGGACAACCTGTGTACCAAGGGCTTGACAAACCCTTTCATTAAAGAGATGTTTCCCAACATCCAAAGTAAACCTCCTGTGATGCATCTTGTGGCCCTTTGCTCTTGTCCTGTCACTTGCTACCTGGGGCTCTCTGTGGCCTGAAATGCTGGGGTGGTTTGGAGAGGACACCTCCACCCTCACTCTTCCCAGTGATGGGAACCACCTGCCCCTAACAGCTGTCTCCAGCAGCTGTGCTGGCCTCTCTCCCCTCAGGAAATGCATTCCTGCTGCCCAAGTCCCACAGCTGCACAGGATCAGCTGTGGGGGACACTCAGTGAGAAACATTTCAGCTGCAAAACAAAAATCCAAGTGTCACTTCAGGATGACACTTGAGAGAACAGCTGAGGCTCAGCTGCACTTAGAGGCCAACACCATGGCTCAAAGGCTGAATAATTCTTTGAATTGACTTTATCTCCCTTTTTGCCTACCTAACAGTGCCTTGTTAGGGGTCTGCATTTTATTCTGCCAGTGAAAAGGAACAGACTTCAATATACCTTTATAATATGGAAATAGATTTTGTGCCCCATTGTACCACTGCAATTCAGCTTTCACATCCTGGGACATTTTGGTGAATGACACCTGAAAAACTCCCAGCATTTCACTATTTGTTCTACACCACCATTGTATCAGCATTACATAACAGGTATACTAATAAAATAATGGAAAGGATGGGAGCTATGTAATAGGAAAACCTGGCAGTTATCAATTCAAGCAGAATTACAATGTCTGTAATCCTAGTGGGACAACAATGAGCAGAAAAGAGTGATCACCTTAATTGACTGGGGTTTATTCTTTGGGTTTTGGACCATAATGTGAGAGCTGAGAGTGCAAAAAGGTGCAGTCCAGTGAACACCTTGCTTGCTGATTCTCAGGACACTGGACTACATGATTGCTGTAGGTCCCTACCAAGTGCATGACTATTCTATGATCAGTAATACCTAAAGTGCAATTTCCTGAAAAAGTGGGTGATACTGGTGGCCTAAGCGCAAGAACAAGGCAAGTTCTGAGCCTACAACACGTGGTATCACCCTTCCTGTGTCTGTGCTTGCTCCAGGGTTCCCCCTGGCTAAACACAGAGTAGTTGCTCCCTTCGGTGCTGCTACCGCAGTGTAGCTGCAGCTCAGTAAGAATCATCATCACTTCCATGGCAGTAATGAGTGTAATTGTAACCCTGAGTCTTCCACAGAGGAAAGCACATCCTTTTTTGGGTCAGTAGAGAAGAACCAGAGACATGCTCATATTTAAAAAAAGCAGCTCTCATTTGGGCTGTGCATGATTATTTATATCAGTGGCATCTTTTGTAGCTTTCAGCAGGTCACTTGTCATGGGAAGTGATTGTAAGTTGCTTTTTAGATCCTCTTGAAGAGAAGGGGTTAGAAGTTTGATCCTGAAATCGAGACCTTTGCTGTACTAGGCAAAAGGACAGAACAAAAGGCTGTTCCTGACTGTCATAGCTGATTAAAATAAGTCCACACTTTTGGATCACTTAGCTGTCAATCCACTGTCAAAGCACAGTTACTGATCCTCTGTCAGAACTTCATTGCTCCTTCCTGCTCTTTCCCAGCTGTCACAAAGGTGGGAGGTGCAAATAGATCACTGACTCAGCCCTGGACACAGCTCCCTCTCTCTTCCCTTTCCTCACCCTCAGCCAAGCACCAAACAGCAGCACTGACTCTGGAAGAGGCTTCTATTGGGGAGCCTGTGTGTGCCCACAGACACACTTGCATTATTTAACACACGTTCACCCCTTGTTCTGCCTGCTCTGTCCCCACCATTTACTGCTAAACAGGTCCCTTATCTTTATTGATCACTTAATTTATCTTTTCTTAGCTCCCCTTGCTCCGTCTGGTGCAGTGTGTCCAAGGTATTGAGCTTAAACATCCGTCTGTTCATCCTGTCAGGGCTGGTTTGCCTCTGAAAGAATAGGGGGAGCAGGTGGTGTGACTAAGCAGAGCCCTGACAGAATAGGGGCACCATGGCTGTGTCCTGTCCCAACCTGCCAGCAATTCCCCACCCTCCCAACTGTTCCACATTAAAGCACTCAACTGTGCCTTTACAGTCCAAGTTTTACACAACTGTTTTACAAACCAGGAAGAATTTCTTTTGTGGAAAATCTTTTGTCAGGCAGCTCAGGACGGGGAGGGGAGCAGGGTGGAGGGAGCGGAGGGAGCCGGTTCTGAGAGCAGGGCGCATTTTAATGTGTGTGGACAGACACCATGGGAAGTGCCAAGCTGCTGAGGGAGCCAGCTCTGCGTTTCTGGGCTGCCTCTGAGCCCTCAGCAGATCTTTCAAAGTCACCAGTCTTCCTTTCCTCTGCTCCTGTTCATGCTACTGCTTAAGTCTGTTAGACCAAATAAGACTGAAATCCAAATAAAATCCACTCTTACACTTTTTTTTTTTCCCCTCAATAAGAATAGAATGTGGGAATCAACAAAATCAGAGGGTTTTGGGAAAGCTGCAAAAGGCAGGCCCTCAGAGACAGCAGAGCTGTGATTGGAGCTAAGCAGCAGCCATGAGATTGGTCAGCAGAAAAATTATTTAAAAAGTAGAAAAGCAAGGACAAATAGAACAATGGTCTGTGTATTAATGCTTGTCTAGAATAACTCTCTAAGATACAGAAAGTTTATCTAGCAAGATATTAGGAAGGTTGAAGCTTAATAACAGAGCTCTGTGCATTGTGTTTTAAGGCTTACAAGCAGGTATTGTATTCAAAATAAGCAAGCATTGTTTAACCAAAGGTACCTGTGCTTATAGTGGTTGGATAGAACTACTGTCAATGTGCTTTTGCTTTGTGTGATTGGGCAAAAAGCTTATAAAGTGAGTTGTAGCATTGAGTTCTGTGTCTGCTGCCTGGGATGTGAGCTGGTGGCATCTTCCCATTGTCATAACCATGGAATGAGAGTGATGCTGAAAATCAAACAGCTCAAGGCACGTTCCCAGCAGCCCTGTCCTGTTTGTGGTCTGTGCACAGCCCCCAGCCAGGGATAAAAGAATCTCCATTTCTCGCTGTTGCAAAATTACTAGAAGTCCATCTAACTGGACAGACAACCCCAAAGAAAAGTCCAGACAATGCTTCAACCACATTCCAGTTCCCAAAGAGGGTCCTGCTAGGGGCACTGTGCTGCCCCTGATCCCGTACACCGTGTTTCTTCACAGGATTTGCAAGGGTGCATTTCCACCCAGGTGTACAACAGAACTTACAGGTGAGGCATCTCTGAGGAAAGCTGCCCTGAAATGTTTGGTCCACAGGAGACAGAACAGGAATGCACAAAATGGAACCCAAGAACTGTAGGTGTTTGTTACAGCTGTGAAACTGCTCTGGTGTCACTGCTAGAGTGCTACAAATAGTTGCAAACAAGAGACGAACCTATCAAATTCTTCTTGTTAATTTGTTTTTTTCTTTTTCTCCTCCCTGTGAGAATTCACAACCACATAATTCACAACTTTTTGAAAGCCAAACATAAGATTTGGGTGTTTTCCACATTTTTACAGGACAATTACAAGCTTATGCATATTCACATTTAGCCCTGCAGGCTTTTTCCACAGGCTAAAATGTATTGAAAGTTCTTTTTCAGGCAAAATTGCAAACCAAGAGACAGAGATGCTTTTCTTTTTTGAAAATATTGCAGTCAATTGCTCAAATCTTATAACTGCAATGGCAAAAAGGAAAAAAAAAGATACAGAAGTTGTCCTTTCTTCCTTTCAGAGACATCTGTCTTTCTGCCCTTGCCCTTCCCACAAAAGCTGAGACCCTGCTCCTATAGGAGTCAATGGTCAAATTTCTGAATTTAACCCAATCTGCTGGGTCCTGCAGCAGCAGAAATCAGAGACTGCTGTGTAGAGAGGGAAGGGTCCACAATGTTACTAGATTCTTGGGAAAGGGCTGAGATAGAATCCTATAAAACCACTGGTTTCTGTTAGGAGCCTGATCCTCTCAAATATGTATGAGGTGGACTTTTCAGTCCAATTTATGTGAAGCATACAGTTCAGACTCATGGGGGGTTTTAGCTTCCTAATCAAACACAAAGCATAGAAATACCAAAAAAAAAAAAAAAAAAAAAAAAAGATGAAAAAAAGAAAAAAAGAAAAAAAGAGAAAGAATGTATTCAGAGAAAATCTGACTCTGTGTGAAGGCACCAGGACAGACAATGACATGGGTGCTGTCTGATTTTTGATTTTTGATTGCAGTCTCGTGTATTACTTCATTTCCACCATGCATAAAGAGAACACGTATTTGAAGACAGCATCAGGAGTGTTTTTCTGCCAGAGCAGTGTCCTAATTGTGAGGTTCTTCAAGTCTTATTTTTCATTTTCTATCTCACTGAATATTTATTCAATACATGGTGAAGCAAGGGAGGCTCAGCTCACCCCCTCACCATGGTGCTTGGGGTGGTCACCTTGCAGAAGGAAGACAAAGATTTGATTTTTTCCAGATTGAGGAGAATAACAAAACTAGCACTCCAGAAACATGAACAAATACACTTCTACTAAAATATTAGATAAAAAGAGATCATTATGACTTATTTTCAGTCCAAGCTTTTTCTGAAATGCAGCAAGATTTTAACTTT
Source organism: Molothrus ater (assembly GCF_012460135.2). NCBI lineage: Eukaryota > Metazoa > Chordata > Aves > Passeriformes > Icteridae > Molothrus > Molothrus ater. Next base: position 2,149,889 of record NC_050483.2, on the reverse strand, counting down.
TTTTTTTTTTTGACAACCAAGATTATTTTACAGTCAAATTGGTAGACAGTGGTACATCTCCAAATGTTTATTCAGACCTGGAAATGATCATCAAGAAGATGAGGATCAGCATCACTAAGAATGAAACATTCTCAAGTGTCCTGCCTAAAAATTTGCACCACAAATGCAGTAGAAAATAGAGCTTGATATTTTAGTATTGTAGGTAAAGAGAGAAAGAGGGAACCTACAGAGCTCTATATAGAATATTTGTTACTTAAAAAGGTGTACCTAGACATTCTCTCAATAATTGATTAAAATCTGTGTTAAAGCTGGAGGGAAAGAAAACATCTTACATCTCTGCTCATTTCAAAAGTATTGCAATTAAATGTGTACTTCAGAAGAACTCTGTCACAACTAGTGCATCGCCTGTAAATTACCAAGCTGCCTTACAACTAAGAAATCAAAATTATAGATCAGAAAATCCTTCCTTATTGTTCATTTTGAATATTGTAAATGGTGTCTCTACTACCATGTTAAGCCCTCTCATTTTGCTCCTACTAACCTAACTGCTGATTTCTCTCTAATTTATATATATGAAACATCAATACTTTTAAATGGATGATGTGCAAAATGCAGGCATAAAGGACAGGCAGGAAGCCCACAATCATTCTGTTTTATCTGCTTGTGGAGCTTTGTTTAGAATCTATTTGTGTCCAAAAATATTTGGAGAATTACTAAACCAGTTATCAATTCATCCTTATGTTATACAGAGAACCAAATGGGTAGAAAAGATGTGGAGCTAGACAGGAGATAATATGATGTTTCCAGTGACCTGAAATGCAAGTCTGAATTAGATCACAAATCATCTAATCAGATTGAAATGGGTCCCATGGACTTTGCAACCCCTGATGGATGTTTTTCTGCATCACAAAAGTCACCATACAGTTTGCCACTTTTTGATACAATTACATTTTCCAAGAGGCTTATTGCTTGCAAGGCACAGATGTTGTGGTTCAGAAAAAGTTGTGCTGCCTGCTTTCCTGTAAGAAAAGGTCACATGGCAACTGCCAAAAGCTGTCTAAAATCAGCAGTGCTTTCTTTAAAAAAATGAAATCAATTAATGAAACAACCCAACATAGGGATAAAAGAAACTTAGTTTTATGGGACAGTCAGCCCCATGCACCTCTTTATTCAGAGGTAAGAACAAGCTTTCTGCACTGGTACATACAACCCTCAAAATATTTTTATGTGGATTTTGCTACTTCTGTGAAACAACATTGTCACTTGCTGCACCCATCAAATTCGATTTAACTTGCCTAGAAGTCACATAATGTTATCCTTAATATATATAATGCCATCATTTCACTTCCCAAATGGATGAACAAAATTATAAGAGGAGGGGAAAATAAAAATCATATTTAGCATCAACTCATCCCATTGCAAAAGCAATATTTGTGTAATTGTGCATAATAGTTTAAAGTATAATTTAATACATCCCTTTAACAACCCACAAATTATCACTTGACAACTAGAAATAATAGATCTTTTTGTTAAAAACAGAAAGCATGTGAAGACTAAAGGTTAAACAGGTCTTTTCATCATGATAAATCACTGGTTAATGAGCCTGGTATTGTTGGGTATTATCCTTGCTCACTTCAATGCCATTACCTTCTGGTTGTAAAGCTGACACTACTAATGATCTTCATTCTTTGAACTTTTCCACAATATTGACTGGTTGCATAGAGCAGATGTTACTTGGATTTGACTGCAAAAGTGGCAATTCTTCTAAGGCTTGGAGCAGGCCTGAAAAGAATGATACTGAACACAATGTATTTTGATATCTCTACATCAAAAGAGATTCTTCTCTAAGCATCAGTTCTTGCTCTTGCAATTTCTTGGTATCACATGAGAACCAGCCATAAATAAGAGATCAACATTCTTCTTTTGTCTTCAGCAGTTTCCCTTCTTTTGGCAAAGTTGGAATATGAACTAACACAAGAAAATTTGCATCTCATCTCTGTTGTTGTACCCATAACTCCTCCTGCATTACAGTACTAGCAAGTAATTAAAATTTGAGCTGTGCATTTCCCAGCTTTTCTCACTGAGGTCACCAGGAGCTGTGTCAGCGAGCCAAGTGCTGACAAAGCAGGATGCAGGAGGCCTGCACACATGTGCTTGGGCACCCACATCCATCACTTTTTGTTCCAGAGGGAAGGAGGCCCAGCAGAGCTTCCCTGAGCAGGCACTGAGGAGAAGCAAAGAGTTCCTTGACACCTCTTTACCAGGCCAGGGCTGTGTGAGGGACCTGCTTCAGGTAAACTCAGGAGCCTTGGGACAGCAAAGAGAGACTTCAGGGGAAGAAAGCAGGGACTGATAAGTTTAATTTAAAGCAGAAGCAAAGTGTTTATCCCCATTCCTTTCTCTTCCTGACCTTGCCCTTTTCTTATACTTCTTGCTCTGTTCCTGTCACTACCTGACTCTAGAAAATATGGACTGCAATATAAAGCAAAATTCAAACCTTAAGAAGGCAGAGGTAGTCTTATCTCAGTTTACATGCAGTCCTGGACCAGAAAAGTTTTGCTGCATCCTAGAATAGGAATGGGAACAAATGAACTCACCATTCCCTGAGTGAAACCTTGCACATCCTTTGGAGACTTCTGTGCAGCAGCAAGCACAAAAGCTCCCTAGTTCAGCTTGTAGAAAGGCCTAATTCTTTCCCCTTTGCACCACTATGTCATGCCAAATGTACCTTAAGAACTTCTCGATTCTTTTCTACTTTTCTGTAAGTAAGGGTGCATTTTTCTTTTCTTTCAGTGAGTTTGTGGAGAATGGAGAATGAGGATGTGACTGCTTTTACAGATAGCATTCTTGTCTGGTATTGTCTCATGTGAAGTGAATGGAAAAATTGAGCAATTTCTCTAAAGGAAGACAATAATGCTAAAAGAAAGAAAATAATGCTGAAATTCCATACTCAAAAATCCAAGCTACCAAAGGCATTTCACATGTACCTGTAACACCTCACTGGTATGTCAAAAGTGTGTAATGAAAACTTAACCCTGAAGGTTCCCATTCCTTAATCGGCATGGGAAACTTAAGAAACTTTTCAACAGTATTAATGTCACAATATGAAAATGTAAACATGAACAAAGTTCCAGCCCATCACCTCTGATCCCACTAAACTCTGTTGGACTGAGTCTGCACACACCAAGTCTATCACACCAGCACCTGAGGCTACCTGATGTACAAAGAAGGCTTCTCTTAAAAAAAAATAGATCAACTCACACACAGGATAAAATCCTGAACAAGTCAGCCAAAGCAACAACAAAAGAAAGATTTTACTTGAGGAGTAATTGGATACCATTCATTTATTTGATAGGGGGTGAAAGGTGTGACATGATCTCTAATAACCCCAACAGGCTGCAGCTGAGGAATTTCTCATCTTTAAGATGTCATCTCTAAAAACTCATCCTCATATGGGATCTGCTCTAGTGTCAGAGAAAAACTCTCTTGTCACTATTTGCAAAGTTACTGTTAGATATACCTAAATATTTATTTCTTGTCCTACAATCAGAACTGCAGTCTTGCAAGATCCAGGCTGGCTTACACTCTAGAGATATCAATCCTCTCCTGCTCAGAGTTTATCCAACACATGCAATGAGAATTTTCATTTGAAGAATATTTACTTGTTAGTGTAAGCGATTTGTTTCTATTTTAGTGTCTACAAAGTTGGTTTTTAGCATGTAAAAATTAGTCAAAATACTTTGAAAGACATGTTTTTTATAATTTTTTAAAATTTCTTTTTAGTGTGGGTAATACCAACATTTTCCCCTTTTGCTTATCAGTATAAACGTTTCCCACTTTATTGATAAATCAAGAAAAAGAAGAGTGACTTCTGCTTCTGTGAAAAAAGCCCTTTGAACCCAGTAGACTGTACACAAATGCTCCATATATTTTAAGATTTTTTTTTCAACTGGTTCCACTGATATTGTTGGATGCCAGTATTGCAAACTGCATTCTCACTGTCTCTGTGGTCTTCTCAGACAGCCTGTATTTTGCCATAAAATGCTTGAATTTTTAAATGCTATTCTGATTTTTTTTTTTTCTTGTACCTGCTGCAAAACCAGTGGCTGGACACCTGCATTCATTTGGACATTCAGATATAGTTTACTACGAGGTAATCAAAGCACTTCTACACTATTTGAAGCATGAAACATCACCAGTGGTAAATACTCCAGCACAAGCTAATGCAAATTAACCTGAGAAGGCTTTGTTAGACAAACCATATTTCCAACAGAGGCAGATGCATTGGGAGTCCTGGTTTCATGAAGGTGGGTAACCTCTTGAATCAAAGAAAGAGCAGCTTCTGATATCATTCAGGCTCCCACTCCAATGCCCTGACACCATGCTTCCTGCTCATCTTGCCTTCCAAAATCAGAAATCCCAATAGAAGTAGCATGAGAATAAAAATTCTAACAAGTAATACATTCAATTACTTTCACTATTTCTTTAAGCAGAAGGGGTTTGGTTACAAGGAAAGCAGCCCATATAAATGTGTGTGTGTGTGTGTGTGTGTGTGTGTGTGTGTGTCTTCAATGCTTGTGCAGCACACCCTGCTGATGTGCAACATTCAGTTCATATACTTTCCCCTGTGCTAGCCTGGGGTTTATAAAATTCTAGAAAAACCTCCAGCCTGGCAGCAGAACTGGCTGGAAAGACTTAGAGCCAATCCATTAGGGCATTTCCCCCACGGATCCATTCCTGCAGCCTCCTCTGCCTACCGCCCCCTTGACCACATTCACCCCCACTGGCCCTTTGCCTTTGACCTCCCTCTGCCACTGCCTCCGAGTTTGTATTTGTTTTCTCAGGACCTGTTATCAATCACTTTTAAGCGCCCTTAAGCAGGACATTTA